>NC_090436.1:270389534-270692564 GCF_031143425.1 Pleurodeles waltl | reverse complement strand
CGGATCGGTGCTTGAGATGAAGGGCCCAGCGGAGCGGTGCAGAGACGGCGGGACCCAGCGGAGCAGTGCTTCAGATGAAGGGCCCAGCGGAGCGGGGCTTGAGATGAAGGGCCCAGCGGAGCGGGGCCTGAGATGAAGGGCCCAGCGGAGCGGTGCTTGAGATGAAGGGCCCAGCGGAGCGGTGCAGAGACGGCGGGACCCAGCGGAGCGGTGCTTGAGATGAAGGGCCCAGCGGAGCGGTGCAGAGACGGCGGGACCCAGCGGAGCGGTGCTTGAGATGAAGGCCCCAGCGGAGCGGTGCTTGAGATGAAGGCCCCAGCGGAGCGGTGCTTGAGATGAAGGGCCCAGCGGAGCGGTGCTTGAGATGAAGGCCCCAGCGGAGCGGTGCTTGAGATGAAGGGCCCAGCGGAGCGGTGCAGAGACGGCGGGACCCAGCGGAGCAGAGACGGCGGGACCCAGCGGAGTGGTGCTTGAGATGAAGGGCCCAGCGGAGTGGGGCTTGAGATGAAGGCCCTAGCGGAGCGGTGCTTGAGATGAATGCCCCAGCGGAGCGGTTCTTGTCCCGGCGGGCCCCTGTTCAGTGGTTCTTGTCCCGGCGGGCCCCTGTTCAGCGGATGTTGTCCCAGCGGGCCCCTGTTCAGCGGTGCTCCTCCCGGCGGGGCCCTGTTCAGCGGTGCTCCTCCCGGCGGGCCCCTGTTCAGCGGCTCTTGTCCCGGCGGGCCCCTGTTCAGCAGTGCTCCTCCCGGCGGGGCCCTGTTCGGCGGTGCTTGTCCTGTGTGTGTAGGGAGCCAGACCTGGGCAAGACTTCCCGCTCATTCGCCATCCGACCTTGCGGTCGCGGGGCCCTCCTGTGAGTCCTGGGCCCGTGGGTGTCGTCCGTCACAACCGGAATGGGGCTGGTGGGGCCCTCCTGGGCAGCTCGCCTGCTGCCTGACTTCTCCCCCCTGCTGCCCTTGCCCTCCTTCGCTGAAGCTCTGTGGCCCTTGCCTCCCTTGGATGACGTGGCAGGTGACGGGGCAAGGCTACTGTCCTTGGTGGCAGCTGTCTCAGTCTTGTCGTGCCGGGCCTTTTTTTTTTTGGTCCTCTTCCCAGGGGGTGGGCTGGCTGTCCCCTTGCTGCTGGGCGATGTTCCTGCCCTAGGAGCTGGTGGACTCCAATAGCCCTGCATTATGGGCACAGTAGATGCAGGGCTGGTGGTGGCTGAGGTGCTTTTTTTACTCTTACCAGATGGAGGGGGTGGGTCAGTGATTGGAACGAGCTCAAGGTTGGAAAGGAAAACGACTTGGGAAGCACAGGGACGGGTAGGTGTAATGGGTATGGGAGTGGAGGAAGAGGATGTGGTTGTAGGAGAGTCAAGTGTGCTGTCTTTGGGTGCAGGTGCTTGTGACGGAGGCTGTCGTGAGGTGGATGGCTGTTGGGTGGGTGGCTGCCTGCATTTGTGTGCTTTGGAAGAGGGGGTGACAGACACACTGGGAGAGGACACAGGGGACGTGTAAGTGGCAGTGGGGGTGGTGACTGCACGTATGCGGACTGTAATGGAAGGTGTGCTGGTGATGGAAGTACTGGCTGATGGTGGTGTGCATGCAGGTGTGAGTGGAGACGTCACAGGGAGGGAGGAGGGAGATGAGGAGGTGGGGGACACAGAGGTGGTAGTGACTGTTGGCATGTCTGCATCTGGATGTTGCTTGGGTGAATGCTTGTGGGATCTGTGGTGCTTATGTCTGGATGAGCTGCCCTTGGGTGTAGAGGTGTGTGCAGGCTGGTCTGATGGTGTGGATGGGATAGGCAGAGGAACAGGAGACTGGGACTGGGTGGAGGGAGTCAGAAGAGGGAGGCTGGAGACAGGGACAATGGCTGCCGTCAGTGCTGAGGCCAGAGCATTGAACGATCGCTGATGGGCAGCCTGACCCGAATAAATGCCCTCCAGGTATGCATTGCTCCGATGCACCTCCCTTTCTACACCCTGGATGGCATTCAAAAGGGTAGACTGCCCAACAATGAGTGTCCTGAGGAGGTCAATGACCTCCTCACTGAGGGCAGCAGGGGTAACTGGGGCAGGGCCTGAGGTGCCTGGGGCGAAGGAGATGCCCAACTTCCTGGGCGAGCGGGCACGGAGCGAAGGCTGAGGGGCTGCTGGGAGGGCAGGGCTGGTGTGCTGGGTGGCGGCTGTACCTGTTGTGGCGGTGGGCACGGATGTTGCCGCCACCGCTAGGGAGCTCCCTTCCGAGGACGTGTCGGTGTCGCTGACATCTCCACGGGTCCCAGTTGTGGAGCTCCACTCGCCCTCCGTCTCACTGGTGTACTCGGAGTCTGTTGTATGGCCCTCCGGGGCCATGTGAGATGCAGCTCCCTCGTGCGCCGATGCCACTTCTCCTCCGCCTGATGATGTTAATGCACACATGAACAGGAAGACTAAGAAAATGGGGGGGGGGAGAAATGAAGACAGGTTGAGTGCATGCATTGGCAACACCGTTGTCGGAGAGGACAGACACAGAAGCCCCCTGAACTAGGCCGCGCAATCGGGGTACACTACTCAGTTATTGTGACTAGGCCTACAGGTCTATGGACGACAAATGCACACATGGGTGAGGCCGGACCATGGATAGCTGTACTTGGCACCCTACAGAGGTGGGGGGTGGGGGCACAGGGCCGTGTCTAACGGAGGGGCCTAGCCTACAGAATGCGCCCTGGCCTGGAGATAGCCACAGCCCTCCTCCCCCACCCAGACACCTTCACTGCGCGCAAAGATAGCAGAATGTGCTGATACTCACCCCCTTGTGTCTGCTGTGATGTCCTCACGCGCCCATCCAAATCGGGGTAGGCCACCGCCAGGATCCGGGACATCAGGGGGGTCAATTGGCGGCTGGCACCCCTCCTACGTTGGGAGGCCATCCCCAGCAGAGACTCGGCGGTCTTTCTGGTCCCGCGGCAGATGTCCTCCCACCTCTTTCGGCAGTGGGTGCCCCGTCTGTTGTGGACCCCCAGGGCCCGGACATCCTTGCCGATGGCACGCCAAATGTCGATCTTCTGATGGGCGCTGACCTATGTGACATGTACAGGGTGGTAAAGGAAATTGCATCAGTTTTCTGCCTGGTCAATGTGAGTGGCCCCCCCTCCCCAACCTTGCCATGTGGCACATGCTCTCATCTTTCGTGCGTTGCTCTCCTCATTCGCTCCCCTCCCCACCATCTTACATACACCCCAATCAACACAGGCATAGCCCATTCAACGTGCACCCTGTGTACTAACCTGTTGATCTGGAGGACCGTAGAGTAGCGCAATATGGGGGAGGACCCCTTCAACAAGTTTCTCCAATTCTTCGGAAGTGAAGGCAGGGGCCCTTTCCCCAGTCGCAGCAGCCATTGTATCTCCCAGACCGAGGTCACAGCAGCACTTGCAGTATAGGTCCTCTCCTGTGGATGATCAGGTCTCGAGTGATTAATCAGATAGAAAATGGCGGTCACGCCCGCGGCGGTGCGTACCGCGGCGGTGCGTGCCGCGACCGCCAGCGCACATCGTCATTGGCTCCTGAGACCCATAGGGTTCAATGTTAACCAATGCTGCTTTGCGCCGCGGTCTTCGACCGCCTACCACCACGGTGTGCCACGCCAGCGCATTGACCTCACATCCCACTGTCACACTTCACAGGTCAGGCAGCTGCCATTTCAAGGGCCCACATGGCATGATTTCTACTGCGTCACACAGGCCTAGGCCTTGCATTGCCACTCATACAAGCCTTTCAATGCATAGCGATTCATGTACTGTGCAAGCTGTGTGAACGAACCTGTGGGTTGCTTGACTATGTGCTCCATGTTGTCCTTCCTAGGCACCGTCCGCTGGGACTTGCGAGGAGAAGGATGAATCCTCCCGTGTACCGACCGCTGGTGGACCTGTCGACAATGGAAGAACGACATATCATACTTACATACCGGCTTGACAGAGCAACTATACATGAACTGTGTGCCCAGCTGGAGCCAGACCTGATGTCCCCCATCCGCCAACACACAGGGATTCCCCCTCTGGTGCAGGTTCTGTCAGTACTCCATTTTTTGGCAAGTGGGTCTTTTCAGACAACAGTGGCCATATCATCTGGGATGTCTCAGCCTATGTTTTCTAAGGTTTTGTCCAGAGTGTTGTCTGCCCTGATGAAATACATGCGGAGTTACATTATTTTCCCTGAGGTGGGCGAATTGGCTACAGTGAAGGGTGATTTCTATGCCCTTGGACACATCCCCAACATCATTGGTGCCATTGATGGGACCCATGTGGCTTTGGTTCCCCCCAAAGAAAGTGAGCAGGTGTACAGAAACAGAAAAAGTTATCATTTGATGAATGTCCAGGTGGTCTGTTTGGCTGACCAGTACATCTCCCATGTAAATGCCAAGTTCCCTGGGTCAGTGCATGACGCGTATGTCATGCGAAATAGCAGCATCCCTTATGTGATGGAACAGCTACAGAGACACCGTGTGTGGCTAATTGGTGATTCTGGTTACCCCAACCTGTCGTGGCTACTGACTCCAGTGAGGAATCCCCGGACCAGGGCAGAGGAACGGTACAATGAGGCCCATGGGCGCACTAGGAGGATCATAGAAAGGACCTTGGGGTCCTGAAGGCCAGGTTTAGGTCCCTGCATATGACAGGGGGATCCCTAATGTACTCACCAAAGAAGGTGTGCCAGATCATCGTGGCCTGCTGTATGCTTCACAATCTTGCTTTGCGACGCCAGGTGCCTTTTCTGCAGGAGGATGGTCCAGATGGTGGTGTTGTAGCAGCTGTGGAGCCTGTGGAGAGTGAAGAGGAGGAAGACGACGGGGACGACACGGACAACAGGGATACAGTCATACAACAATATTTTCAGTAGCACACAGGTAAGAATCAGCCACGCCATTTTACATTTACTTAAGGCCTCATGGGTCTCCACTGTCTGTGTTTCCCCCCAGTTCCTGTTAACTGATTTGTGACTTTCCCTTCCCTTTTCAGAGCTGTATGACCCACTGCCTGACTTCAGCTTTGTTTGCCCATGGACTAAAGCTTATTGAAATTGGTATGTTGTCATCACAAAGTAACTGGACATTATTGCACCGTTATGTGTAATACATTTGTTAAGAATACAAGCAGACTCCTGTTATTTTAAGTGCAATAAGTGATTTATTTTAAGTGCTACATATAGGTTCATGATTGTGAAACGGTGATGGGTGGGGATGGAGTAATGTCCATGGCAGAGTCCAGTTCTCAGTCGCACAGGTGCATTGTCCATATGCCTGGGGAAAGATGGAGCAGGGGCAGTTCAAGGTTGGACAGGGTGACAATGTGGGACAGTGGGATGACATCAGGGGGTATCTTTGGCTGGCGGGGGTCTTGCAATCCTACTCTGTCTTCTTGTGAGATCTCAGGTTCCGCTTGCGGGGTGGTTCTTCTTCTGCAGGAGGTGGGGATCTGGTGGCCTGTCGTTGTGTGGGGGCCTCCTGTCCACTAGCGCCGGCGGAGGTGGTAGGCTGTTCCTGGCCTGGGCTAGTGACAGGGGCCCTTTGGGGTGCCACATGGTCCCGCAATGTGATGACGATCTGGGTAAGGGCCACGAAGATGGTCCCCATTGCGGAACCGATGTTCCTCAGTTCCTCCCTGAACCCCATGTACCGTTCCTCCTGCAGTTCATGGATCTCCTGGAACCGGGCCAGTACCGTCGCCATCGTCTCCTGGGAGCGGTGGTATGCTCCCATGATGGAGGAGAGGGCCTCTTGGAGAGTCGGTTCCCCGGGCCTGTCCCCCCCCTGTCGCACAGCAGCCCTCCTCGTTCCCCTGTGTTCCTGGGCCTCTGTCCCCTGGACGGTGTGCCCACTACCACTGCCCCCAGGTCCCTGTTGTTGTTGGGGTGATGGGTCAACCTGGGTGCCCTGTAGTGGTGGACACACCGCTGATTTACGTGTCCTGGAGACAGACGCATGGGCCCGCTGGGTAGGAGCTGTGCTGGTGTTCCCAGAGGGGGTTGGGTCTGGTGTGGCCTGTGGCTGTCTGTGGGGAACCGACTGTCCAGAGGTCCCCGATGGGCCGGGCTGGTCATCTGGCTCCAGGGAGACAGAGCTGCTGTCATCGCTGGGGGCCTCTTCTGGGGGTGGGATGGACATCTCTGGACCCTCCGTGGCGGTGTGGTGGCGTTCGGGTCCTGCAGGGGTATAAAGGTATGGTTATTGCTTCTGTGTGTGGCATTTCGTGTGATGGGTGGGTGTCCGTGTACCCAAGTGCAGGCATTTCCTTGTGGGGGCTTTTGTGAGGGTGGCTTGTGGGGGTGATGTGTGTGTGCAGTGGGCTTGCTTTGGTGATGGGTGTCCATGCTTTGTGGTCGCATGCAGTGCTTGGTGTTGGGATGGGTGGGTTGTGATGGTGAGCCATTTGCAAGGAGTTGGTGTGATGGGGGTGGGGGTGAGGGTGGGGGTATGATTTGGCATGCAGGTGGGGTGGGGGTGGGAAGCAGTAGTGAAGATTTGACTTACCAGAGTCCATTCCTCCACCTACTCCTGCGAGGCCCTCAGGATGCAGGATGTGCAAGACTTCCTCTTTCCATGCGGTAAATTCGGGGGGAGTAGGTGAGGGTCCGCAGCCAGTCTTCTGCACCGCAATGTTGTGCCTTGATACCATGGAACGCACCTTCCCCCGTAGGTCGTTCCATCTCTTCCTGATGTCCTCCCGATTGCGTGGATGCTGTCCCACCGCGTTAACCCTGTCCACTATCCTTTGCCATAGCTCCATCTTCCTGGCAATTGTGGTGTGCTGCACCTGTGCCCCAAAGAGCTGGGGCTCTACACGGACTATTTCCTCCACCATGACCCTGAGTTCGGCGTCACTGAACCTGGGGTGTCTTTGGGGTGCCATGGGGTGGTGTGGTTGAGGTGTGGGGTGGCGTTTCTGGTGATGAGTGTGGTGCGTGTGGTGGTGTGTGGTGTTTGGTGCGTGGATTCTGTGTGGGTGATGGTGTTGTGTGCCTCTGTGTTGTGGGATTGTCTAATCTGTGCTCTCTCTCTAGCCTTTGTTAATGATTTCGGGTCGTAGGGGCTTGTGGGTGATGTGGGTGTGTGTTTTATATTGTGTTGGGTGTGTGGGAGTGGTGTTAGTATGTGTATCAGGTGTGTGTATTTCAAACTGAACAATGTGGCTGAGTTTTCTATGTGTGTGTGTATTTTGACCGCGGCGGTGTGTACCGCCAATGGAATACCGCGTTTGAAAGACCGCCGCGTGGATTTGTGGGTCGGAATGGTCTGGGCGTATTTCTGTTGGCGTGACGGTGGAGGTTTGGTCATCGCCATTTTTTCGCTGACCTTTGGTGTGGCGGACTTTTGTGGATGTCGGGTTTTTGGCGGTTTGCCAGTTGCGGGTCAGAATGACCGTGGCGGTTTACCGCGGCCGCAGCAGTGTTATGGCGGTCTTCTGGCCGGCGGTAAGCGCCTTTTACCGCCGAGGTCAGAATGACCCCCTCTGTCTCCTAAGTTAAGCCTTGACGCTCGTTGCCAAGCTACCAAGGGATGAGCTGGGGTTAATTTACTGAGACCTAACTTGACCTTAGTGGAGGTTAGTGGCCTATTGCTAAGTGTAGGTACCTACCTGCCCTTACCAATAACCCATTTTCCAACACTGTTCCTACCATCCCCCTCCAACTACCATTTCCCAGTCCCAGTCTCCTCAACCCCAACCCATCCAATGCACACTTACAGACAAGCATGCACACAAAACATCATACAAGAGTGGCACAGACAAACACAGGCAGCACACTTGAACCCACAAGCACTCACACAAACAACAGACAGTTGCACACACAACAAGATCCACTGCCACCACTGTCTCCCCCTCCTCCTCCTCCTCATCCTCCCTCACTGTCACAGTCACACTCACACCTGCATGCACTGCATCAACAGCCATCACCACCACCACCACACTAGGCAGCACACACACCTGACTTGCAGGCACCTCCACAACATCCATCCATGCATCTCCTGTGACCTCTCCCACCCTGTCTGCCCCTCACCTCCTAAGAGACACAAACACACGCACACAGACACACAACAGCCATCCACCTCACATCAGCACACTGCCCATGCACCTGCACCCAAGTCCAGCAGACATACACCTAACACAACCACTCCATCAACCTCCACTCCCATCTTTCCTCCCTCAATCCCGCCACACCGTCCCTAAGAAGCTTTTCCTTGCCCGACTTAACCTCTTCCCTCCCCCTCCACTGTCCCATCCTGCCTAGCCCAGCACCTCAGCCAAACAGTCCACAGGGACAGTGGAGGCACCTCCTAGTCGTGGAGGCAAGAAAGGAAAGGATCCCACTCCACCACCCAAGAGAGGGAAGGATCCCACTTCACCACCCAAGAGCGGGAAGGATCCCACTCCACCACCCAAGAAAGAGAAGGATCCCACTCCACCACCCAAGAGAGGGAAGAATCCCACTCCACTACCCAAGAAAGGGAAGGATCCCACTCCACCACCCAAGAAGGGGAAGGTTGCCACTCCACCAGCTAAAAGAGGCAAGAGGCCCCCTCCAATAGCAGTGGGCAAGGGGCCCTCACCTACAACTGGGACACAGCAGGCCTGTCCTCCAGCTGGGACTCAGCAGCCCTCACCTCCAGCTAGGACACAGCAGCCCTCACCTCCAACTGGGACACAGCAGCCCTCACCTCCAACTGGTACACAGCAGCCCTCACTTCCAGCTGGGACAATGCAGCACTCACCTCCAACTGGGACACAGCAGCCCTCACCTCCAACTGGGACACAGCAGGCCTCACCTCCAGCTGGGACACAGCAGCCCTCACCTCCAACTGGTACACAGCAGCCCTCACCTCCAACTGGGACACAGCAGCCCTCACCTCCAGATAGGACACAGCAGCCCTCACCTCCAACTGGGACACAGCAGCCCTCACCTCCAGGTAGGATACAGCAGCCCTCACCTCCAACTGGGACACAACAGACCTCGCCTCCAGCTGGGACACAGTAGCCTTCACTTCCAAGTGTGACACAGCAACCCTCACCTCCAGAAGAGGGCATGTAGGCCACCCTCCAGGGACTGTTGCCCACCTCAGAGACTGTGACCTTGCACTCCCCAGCAATGTGAAATGGGCATGGAGCCCCCGTCCAGAACCAGTGGGTAAGTCCCCCACCTCAGAGACTGTGAGCTTGTACTCCCCCGCAGTGTGAAATGGGCATGGAGCCCCCTCCAGAACCAGTGGGCAAGTCCCCTACTTCAGCTAAGGTGCCCCCACCCTCTTTCCCCCTGAGGTGTCTGGCCATTCCCAAAATTATGCCACTGCACAGTGTAGTGCAGATTGTATCAGGGAATAAGTTGGGCCTTGGACTGTGCCCTATAGCCATGTGGACCTTTTGCACTTTGGACTGGCCATTGACCCTTTCTGAACAGTGACTTATATTTCTCTTGTCACATGGACAATATGGTGGCTGTTGGCATCACATTACACTTTCAGTTCTGGCTAATTGTTGTCCTTCCATTATTATCACGTGTGTCCTGTGAGACTGGTTTTCCTCTGCAGCTGGTTGTGTGTATGGTGTGTGTGTGTGTGTGTGTGTATGTATGGTGGGTGTTGTGCATGTGTGTGTCACTCTGCTTTACCTCCTTCCCTCCCTCCCTTGTGTGCTAGGATGCTGAACTCACCATCGTTGTCTTCGTCGGCGTTGGTGTTCCAGGTAGGGCATGGAGTAGCTGAGCATCGGGAAGACTTGAAGTTCCGGTTCCATGGCAGCATTGGTCTTCTCTGTGTCTCTGATGGTGAGTCTTTCGGCTTCTGTGTTCTGTTTACGCCAGGGTTTTGATGGCGTTGGTACCGCCCCGGAAATCGTGGTAGTTTCCTATGTTATAATATGGTGGGTGGTACCTTGTCTTCCGCCTGGCAGTTGATGGCTACCGCCGTGTTCAGTGGTGTTAACACCCTGGCGGTTGGTGAGGTACATTGGCTGTGTATGGGAGTTATCACCGTCATGGTCATAATTTGTCGATAATTACTGCCAGCCTGTTGGCGGTATTACCACCACTTTAACAGTCACTGCCATTGTCATAATGCCCACCTTAATTTCCTGTACATGTCTCTCTGTTACAAGTATGGCAATATGAGGCACTGCCATAATGTCTGGGAAAGAATGGTGTGTGGATAAATGTTTCCATCTGCAACATGTCTGACAACTTACAGGACCAATCCTTTCTGACTGTCCTGTGATACTTATCGGTAACAACACTGCAAGAAATGTACTAAGTATTGTTTGTCGCCCTGCCTATATACCGCCAAATAGGGGTGATGTGGAATGCACCAGTCTTCCAGCCCCTAGTAGACCTGGAAACCATGGAAGAGAGGCACATAATGATGACCTATCGACTGAACCATCAGACCATCAGGGACTGGTTGCCCAGTTGCAGCCAGACCTCCTGCCAGCCTTAAGGAATCCCCATGCCATACCTCCAACAGTACAGGTGTTGTCTGTCCTGCGTATTTTAGCTAGTGGCTTAATTCAGGTGACTGTGGGACTGGCTGCAGGGATGTCACAGCTGATGTTCAGTGTAGTGTTACAGGATGTGCTGGATGCCCTACTAAAGCATGTGAACAAGTACCCAAGGTTCTCACAACGTCCACAACTGAACACTGTTAAGGTTGCCTTTTACAACATTGCTCATGTGCCACATGTAAAAGTGGCCATTGAGGGTATTCACATCGCCTTGGTACCTCTGCGGGCCAATGAACAGGTGTACAGGAACCAGAAGAGTACACATTCGATTAATGTTCCAATGGTGTATCACATGTAACTGCGAAATTCCCTGGTTCGGTACATGATTTCTACGTTCTGAGGAACAACAGTGTCCCTGCATTGATGTTAGATATACAACGAGAAAGGGCATGGCTCCTGGTAAGTGTACTGCTGTCCATGGCAGCCATCAGAACTACCTCTGTACACAGTCAGTTGTATGCCTATCACAGTTCCCTAATGTACTGTTCCTATGTCTACACAGGTGACTCCGGACAACCCAACCTGTCCTGGCTCCTTACTCCAGTTAGATATCCAACTACAGATGGGGAAGACAGGTACAATGAGGCACACGGCTGGATGAGGCGTGTGATAGAGAGGACTTTCGGCCTACTGAAGGCAAGATTTTGTTGCCTCCATGTGTCCGGTGGTGCCCTACAGTACCGACTAGGGAAAGTCTGCAAAATCGTTGTTGCATGCTGCATACTATATAATCTGGCCCTCAGGAGGTACATCCCATTGCTGCAGGATCTGTGGCTGAGGCTAGTGACCCTGATACTGACGAGGAGACAGACGAGGAGGAGGCAACTGGCAATGGGACTGACCTAATTCTCCAATAATGTCAATGATTCTCAAGGTATGTGTGGTCTAAAGTTTAATGAACAGTTGAACTCTGTATAGGAGATGTGACTTTGTCCTTCAATGTTGCATGCATCAAGGTGTATGAGGAGACTACTGTCTTCCATCTTTCTTTTCATACCTGAAGGGATGCTGACTTAACAGGAAGGGAAGTGTAAATGCAATGCTGCCATTCACATGTGATAAATGATGGTGCCATTACATCTCATTCTTAAAATTGTACTCAAGTTATATGATTCTAAGTCTGAATTGATAAGACAGTGGAATGTACACATCTTTGATGTGTCCTGTTCAGCAGCCCTATCATATTGGACTCTGAGCTGCTGTCTGGCATTTACCTGTTATTGAAAACGCAGGGTGGTGTACTGTTGGGGATGTCACCTACCTGAAATGATACCATTACTTTGCATGTGCGTGACTGACAGTCCTAGCCTGTAGATATGTGGTGTCTCACCTTCTGCAGCATGTATCCTGTGTATGTGAAATACTGCTGTATGTGTTTTATAATGGCCTACATGGGTTAATTCATTTAACCTTTTCCCTATTTTGGTTTCTAATCAGGTCACGTGAGTTTATAATCTGCTTTCTGACATGATTGTTGGCACCCTTGTCACTGGATGTTACCACCATATTGATGTACTGACACACCTGCTGGAAATTCCTGGAACATCTGTCACTCTGACAAACCTGTTGTACATGTATGTGTATTTAATTACTGTTTGATACCAAAGATGTCACTTTGAACAATGGAGACACATACACCATAACTTGTGCTCATTAGTGTTTATGTTGTGTTTCACATCACAGTTCTAAGGAGTGGGGTCATGGTTTCAGAACTCCTCAGAGTGGGTGGTCCAGCTGTTGGTTCCACAGATCCTGTATCCATGAGCCTCGGTATAATGAGGTTTGGCATTGGACAGTCAACAGGGTGTATCACCAGGGAGAATGTTCAGGAGAGGGATCACTTCCTGGTGGTGTGTTTGGTCTTGGTCTCAGGTCCTGCAGGGTGTCTGGATGGCTGACTTCTTTTGTAGGGGGTTCCTCATCTGCGGTGGTGCTAGTGGCCTGTAGGTGCTTTGCTGGGCCTCCATTCCAGTAGCTGGGGCAAATGTTGAGGGCACAGGTTTTGTAAGACTACTGGATGGGGCCTGCTGTTGGGTGGAGGACGCACGCTGGATTCTTGTGCATTCAGTATACACCCCTACAATGGAGACAATGGTGGCATTGTGTGCCTGCTACTGCTGCATGGCCTCCTGATGGTATTCCCTCCGCAGCCTCTGGTTCTCCTGCAAGGTGGTGAGTTTCTGTCCCATCATGTCCTGGGATTGCTCATAGGCTTCCAGGACTCTGGAGATGGCGTCCTGGACAGTCGTATCATGTTGCTGCCTCATCCCTTGGCCCGCAGTTGCCCTCCCATTGGCCCTTGCTCCCTTTGCCTGTGCCCCTGGCACAATGTGCCCCCTCCCACTGACACCAGGACCGTCATTGTCTTGGGTTTGGGGTGTCGACTCTGGTCCCTGTACTGTGGGGCACACTTATGGCTGATCTGTCCTTGGGATACTGGTTTGTAAAGGTGGACTCAGCTGTGCTGTAGGTGTTACAAAGGAAGGGGATTTAATTGCGGGCAGGGTGGCGCTGGTGGTGGTGGCCTGATGGGCCAGGTGAGTCATCCAGGGTATTCTTCCTCTAGTGGACCTACTTCCAGGGGACGGCTTTTAGTCTCTGGCATCCACTGCTGTGTGGCTGCACAAGAGACACCTGTGGAGTGAGAGGAAGTGTGTTACATGATGGTATGGTACACATGGTTGTTTGCTATCATTACCTGCAATTGCTGACCAATAATGGCATTGACAGTTTCCTGACAACTGCTAGGTTTTGGGTCTGTTGGAAGTTGCTATTGTATTTTTTGCTCTATAGTTGATGGTGGTTGTGACTGCTGTCTTTGCCATATACTGATGTGCATACAGAATTTCTTGATGGTGAAGGGAGGGTGACATGGTTATGTGTGCATGTGTCCAAATGTGGAGTGGAATTAGCAGTTCCACAATGGTTGGGAGTGTTGCATTGTGGTAGTTGTAGTACTTGTTGCAGGGTGAGAAATCAATGCACTATGTGGGTCTGTGTGGGAATGGTGTTAGTGGGGAGTTTTAGCATACAAGGGAGGGGATTGTGTTCAGGGTGTATTGGTGCACATAACGCTGGTGTGAGGGGGTGACAGGGTGGTGGGGGTACATGCTGTGCAGGAGTACGTAGTGCCTGGGGAGTGTTGTTGACTTACCAGAGTCCAGTCCTCCATTGCCGTCAGGCCCTCGGGTGTAGGATGACCAAGACCTTCTCCTCCCATGATGTAAACTCAGAGGGAGGAAGTGAGGGCCCACTGTCAGTCTTCATTAAGGCGATATGGTGTCATGATGCCATAGACCGTACCTTCCCACGTAGGTCATTCCACCTTTTCCTGATGTCGTCCCTCATGCATGGATAGTTTCCTACTGCGTTCACCCTGTCGACGATACTCTGCCATAACTCTGTTTTCGGGGCTATGGATGTCTGCTGGACCTGTGCTCCACACAGTTATGGCTCCACTCTGACAATTTCGTCGATCATGACCCTCAACTCCTCATCTGTGAAATGTGGGTGTTTTTGGGTGCATGGTGGTTGTGTTGTGGGTAGTGGGGTATGTGATGTGCAGGGATGCTGGGTGTGCTGTTTGTGAGGGTGATGTTGAGTGCTAGGGTGTCATGTGGTTTGTGGTGTTTGTGTGCGGTGGTGATGTCCGTGTTGTGTTGCTGATGCTGTTGTGTGTTGTGTGTTGTGTGTTGTGTGATGTGTGTTCAGTGTGGTGGTGCCTATGATATCCAGGTGCAGTGTCTTCTGTTAGTGCGGTCTTCCCTCTCTCTGTCTAATTTGCTGGATGGAATGGATTGTGGGGGGTGTAGGGGTGTGTTTTATAATGCTGTGAGCAGGTGTGTGTGGTATGTGTATGTGTATTATGTGTGCGGTATTCGTATTGTCTAATGTGGTGTTGTGTTCTGGTGGAGGTACATTTTTGACTGCGGCGGTTCGGACCACCGATGGATTCCCGTTGTGCAAAGACAGCGGCGTTGATTTGTGAGATGTAATTTGGTGGGCGGGATATTGTCAGCGTGGCGGTGTTGGTGGTGGAACCGCCTCTCTCCCGCTGACGGTCAGGCCGACGATTTCAGGTTTTCAGCTGTTTTTGGGAGGTGTTCTGTTGGTGACTCGTAATACAGCGGTCTTCAGACTGCCATCACTGGCTGTCTTTTGGTGCCCACTTAGACAGCAGTCTTTGGGAAATACCACCAAAGCCATAATGAGCATCTGTCTTTGGGTGTGATAGCACACAGGATTGGTTAGGTAGAATCTCACTTCTTCTCCCTGTCAGTGACATAGATACCAGAGATGGAGAATGTGGTGGCAAATACATGGAGTAGAGATTTTCCAACTTCAACAGAAATCTTTTTTAAATGATTTGTTTGGGAGACCAGTAGGAGATGTTTTGCCACCTCTTCAACTCTCAAATTCTGATGTTTTTTTCAAGAAGAAAGGATCCCAGTATAGAAATAATTGACTTGACATCTCCTTGGCCTAAGGCTCTCCTATTCATCTCCTCTCCCATTTCCTTAAGGGGGAACTGTGCTCTCAGAAACATCCTGGTGTTCCCAGCCTCTCTGAGGAAGTTCTGGGTTTCATTTCTTAAGCAGCTGAGGATAAGTCAGGAATACCTTCTACCATTCCAGCAATCTCCTCTGCGCTGATCTCTTCTTTCTCTTTCAAATATTGCATGCTAAAACTGATTTGGCTTCTGAAAGATTAGGGCTATGGAACATGGGAGTGTCTCAGAAGGTCACCTTGGCAATTCAGCAGGCCATTCCTTTCTACTCTAAAATCATATAATAAGCATTGGACTTCATTCAGGTGTGGACGTTCTAAAGATGGCAGCCTTCTTTTATATGATACTCTTCCTTTTCTTGATCTCTCTATTAGGGTTTTCTTACAGGCTTGGCAGTTTCTACTATGAAATGTCAGTTAGCTGTCTTTATGTTTTTTGGTCTTCTTGGAAGAGTGAAAGTTCATTCCCTAAAGTAACCCCTTACCTTTTCAGAAGATTTGACATGGCTCACACTAAGATACTTTCTCTATTCCTATTTGGTTCAAAAAGCCCTTCAGTCTTTCCCTTTTGAATCTCTAGAATAGGGACTAGCGTTTTCCCCAGCTTGGTACCTGCTGAATAACTAGGCCACACCCTGAGCTGTAAATCACACGTTTTTATTCCTCTGTGCATACCTCCTAACTCCAACATTCTAAACCAAATTTTCCTATATTCTATTCTAGCGATTATGTCATACACTGGCACGGAGTCCTCAGGGAGCCAGAAAGTTTCCATTCAAAATCATGCAAGGCACTACATCTCCCTCTCTGTTAAATGAAAAATTGTTCGTTTTTTAAGAAAATCATGAGACAGACATCTACATATATGGATAAACAACTATGGGCCTGATTTAGATCATGGTGGTAATGGACCCTCCATCAGTATTCCATCTGAAAACCCGTCCCACACCATGACTGTCAGCCCGCTTATTTAAATGTTAGCGGGACCATAGATGAAAGACCGCTGACGAATGGCCGTCACCGCCAAGAATATCCGCTTGTGTTGATGACACCATAGGCAAAAGTGGCTTGCAGTGGGACTCCAGGCACTTATACCACAGAGCCAATCACAATGTGCATTACCGCCGGCTCAACTGTGACAGCTACACCTCCACACCTGAGTTTGTAGACTGGGAGGGACAAAAGGATGAAACACGCTTTTTTTCCATTTTTCCCATTTGCTGCTGCCATGAATCCAACAGTAACCGTCCTGCCATTGTTGTTGCTCCTGGACCAAGATAAAAATCAACCCCACTGGGGCAAGAATAGAAAGTAAGTCATTGTTTTGCCCGTCATCCTTGCAGTTGCAGTAGTACAGCAGCACTGGACTCAAGCATGTTTAACAAGTATTTGCAAGCATCACTATAATGATGTGCAATGCATATGTGAGTAATTTCATCCTTCAGATAACTGTATCATAACACACCTCAAGATATTAGTTGCACCCACCAACCTGGTACTAACTGCCTTCATGGCAATGGACACCTACATAAAAAGTCACAGCAATCCCAAATAGAAATGTGTCTCTACAGATGTGTGCAATTATTTCACAATAAATTCCATATCATAAACATAAACAGTATACCCAATAGGAGCTACTCAATCCTATGATAATGTAGTAATTTCACAGCATGCTACATCTTGGTGTACACAGAATGTACTATTAATCATACTGCTAAACTGCATACATTTTAAAAAATAACTAAAATATACAACCTGTGCTTGGTCTGTCACAAATGAGAGCAAGCACATGGAACACACATTAGTAACACATTTGTAAAAATCCACAAATAAGGCCAGGACAAAGGCATTCTCAAATCAAATCTGTTTATAAGTATGAGATAACTCTCTAATATTTTCTGAAAGTTTAACTTCCAAAAAACTTATATCAAAGGCACTAGGGCACATAGTTCTGTCTGGGTTGCATGCCCATAACTTGCTTTCTATTCACACTGCTAAAATAAACCGCTTCTGGACGGGACAGCGATGGGGCAGAGAGAAGGCACCGCAGTCGTATTTCTTGGGAGAGGGAGTGGTGGGTTTGGATTTGGGAGCGATGGGTTTAGATTTAGGAGGCATGCCTTGGCTTTGGAAGGGGTGGTTAAGATGTGGATAGGGTGGGTTGGGGGAGGAAGGGGTGGGTTGGGGTAAGGGGTACCAAATCATTTGGGTGGGGTGGGCTTATGTTTGGGAGGGGTGATCTGAGATGAGGAAGGAGTCAGGGACTTTACAAACATTAGGTTCTTCTTGGGTGAAACAGGTAGGGTGTTAAGGAAGGATTTGGGCTTGTGAGAAGAAGGGAATGGCAGTGTCTGTTGTCCATATGTCTGTTGATGGTGTGTGTGCCTTAAGGTCTTGTGTATGTGGTGTACATTTTGCTTTCTGTTTTTACTGGGTGTGTGTTGTGTGGTTGAGTGTGGATATTTGTGTGCAGTATGTGTGTGTGTGGATGCGTCTTCTGTGGAAGTTGTGTTCATGGTTCTGGTGCCTGTGGATGTGCAGATGCATGTCTATGTTTTGGTGGGTATGGTGTCTGTGGGTATGCTGGTGGTGAGTGTGGGTGCTTGTTTTGTGGTGGGTGTGGTGTTTGCAGGTGTGCTGGTGGTGAGTATGGATACTTGTATTGCGGTAGGTGTGGTATCTGTGGGTGTGCTGGTGGTTGTGGTGGTAGGGTGTGTGGTGTCTGTTTGTCTGTGTCTGTGTTTATTGCCATGTTGGTAGGAGGATGTGCTGCTTGTGTGTGTTGGAGTGGATGCATGTAAAGGTGTGCTTGTGCTCAGGATAGGGCTGGAAGAGGGATTTGGGATGGGGAAGGGGTGAGAGTTGGAGCACAAGGTTGGGTGTGTGGGGGTCTGCGGTCAATGAGGAGGCCAGACCCTGGAATGACCACTGTAGGCCAGACAGGGCACCGCAGATGCCATACAGGTAAGCTAGCGTCTGGGTATTCTGATCAACAAGCCCCTGAATGGCATTCGTTAGTGCAGTCTGGCCTACAGCGATAGTCCTCAAAAGATCAGCAGCCTCCTGATTGATTGAAGCCTGGGAGACCAGGGCAGGGGCTGAGGTACATGCGGAGAAGGTGATATTATCCTTTTTAGCAGAGGGGCTATGGCCAACTGGGGGGAGGAAGAGACAGGGTGGAGATTGGAACATGGGTGGTGGACAACTACGCAGATGGAGTAGTCACACTAGGGTCCACTACCAGTAGCGACTAGTCATCTGTGAAGGTCTCTGGAGGAGGTGACGAGCCACCTGCGGCCTCCGCGCCAGTCCCCTCACCCACAGTGGTACTGGGTCCCTCAGTGTTGGTGGTATCTGCACCAAGAACACAGTGCCCAGCTTCTTCCCCGCCAACGTGGCTGATGACGTGGCGCCTTGCCCAGATGATGCTCTAAAGACAGAATCAACAGTTTGAGGATATCTGGGAAAATATATATCAACATCGACTTTGCTCATAAAACATTTGCCAATTCTACATATTAAACTGGTTTCAAGGTACTCAAACTTGGTTTCTTAATCATTAGTATCTCATGCCTGTAGGGAAGAATTCCACAAACCATTTGCTCATAGTCTATAAATTCCCCATGCAAGCTCCCATACCATGTATACCCTTTGTCTCTTATCCACCTTTTCTTCCCTGCCTGAGAAATGGCTTTGACAGTATTAGTAAATCCATAGGTCTTAATACATTCCTAAATGACTGTAGTACAGAACAAAAACTTTTCAATATATCCAAAAGAAACCTGTTTTGGGCCGCATATTGACTCATCAAGATGGGATACTCCAACATCTATGTGATGTAACCTTCTATCTCCCATTGTCATTTGAAGTACCACTTTGGTTACCATCAATGTTTCACATCTGGACATAACTAAGAACACTTACATGTTGTGTGGGGTATGTATAACTCTGCTATCAATATGTACACATTTCTGTCTGTTTCAATCAATACATTCTGGCATGAAAAGTCATGTTGGTTGACACAGACTTGCTCACAGGCACATTTGGGAAGGACTGAGACTTCATGACAGCCTGCTAGTGTCTACATAAAATGAATTGATTTTTGATATTGAAAACATTTCTCAAACATACTTAAGATAAGGAATGATCACATAGTACAAATGTTTTTAGTCCTCTTGGTGCAGATGATCATATTTTCATTCTACCAGCTTTCCAATGTAAAGTTTGAAACAGTAACTGTCTCACAAGTGCTGCTATGCCATGTCACCAGTAATAAGGCCTATGTTAACTACTCACATCTGTGATAGAGCATCACACCTGACCCAATCCTCAAATGGGGTGTGTTTGGTACAAATGTCTCTCATTTAAGGGAGAAAACACAGGTACTTCTTTTTTCGCATGCTGCCCTGTGTCTGCCCTAAACAGTACTTGCCTTGTGATGAGGAATCTAGTGACAAACATTAGCACAAAAATACATTCAATACACAGCATCAGACACTGTCTGAAAAACGTACACCTCCAGAAATCCTCATTTGCGTTGAATGTATGGTAATTGTTACATTGATGCCAAACAACATTGCTGTAAATTAAAAAGGTTAAACAACGAGATTAGCTACATACAATAACTCACCCCCTTGATGCTGCTGTTGGGCCCTCAATTGCTCCGGGTAGACCACAGAAACATTTCGCACACAAACATGTACTTTTTTCTCTGAGGTCTCACACAGCTGGCTATACAGGGACACGACCTCCCTGGCGAGGTGCTTCAGCTCCTCCGGGGGGAAGACTGGGGCCCTGTCACCTGCTTTGTCCAGAATCCTAGCTCCCAGAGGTTGGTAACAACAGAAAAAACAAGGAGGTCCTTTTGGCTGCAGTGTTAGGAGGCAAGTGAGCTTTCTTTCTATATGCAGTGTACAAGTACACAGTGGACATGATCCATGACAGAGACGGACACAGCCATTGGCTTTTGTACATAGTACTCACACACGTTAGCCCATGGCAGGGTCAGTCATGACTGTTCCACCTACTACGCTGACAACTTCCACCAACGGCTGTCAGGTAGCCAATATACTGAGGGCAAGGTCAGGCAGGCACCAGTTTAGGGTGTGAAGCTGTGTACTTTTAAATTGTTAGTGTGTCACCAGCACTCAAAATGGAGGCTATTGTCTATACCAATGTCACATACAAACAGCACTGTTTTGGCAAGATATGACACATTAAAGAATGAACCATGACTGTGTTTGAGATCAATAGTGCCGCAGGGGAAGTAATACCTCCATTGACAGCAATTTGAAAAAAAGAAAAGAAAAACATGTATGTGCAAATAAATGATTTCAAATGTATTTTTGCACATAATAAAAAATGTACATGTAAAAAAGTTAATTTTGATTAAAATATATTTCATGTGCAAAAATGATACGATGAGTATGGTGTGACCATTTAAGTTGATATTTTCTTTTGCATACAAGCAGACATTTGAACCCAGGTATGAGGAGGAGACAACGGCCTCAGGTCTTCCAGGCATTTCCAGACCTTGCCACCATGGAGGAAAGGGACACGATCAAGAAGTTTTGGTTAAGTAGGCAAACTATCCTGGATTTGTGTCACCAGCTGGGGCCTGATCTTCTACTTCACAATATGAACGCAACAGCAATAACACCAATAGTGAAACTCATGGCAGTACTTCAGTTTGTGGCCACTGGCTCTTTTCAATACACTGTGGCAGTATCTGGAGGAACGTCTAAGCATTGAAGAAAGGACTTCTTGTAGCACACCACTGAAAGCTGGTTGTGACACTGCACCAGATACTGCCACAGTGTCCTGTAATGGTCATGGGGCCTCAAATTGTGTTACTGTCATGGTATAGACTCTTGGTGCTATTGATGTAGGATTCCTATTGTGAGGGCAGGATGTCTGGCTCCAGCTAGGTCATCCATCAATGATAGTTTGCCTATTTAATTTGATCCCATGTAATATTCCCTTTCTTCCCTGGTGTTAAGGTTGTGGAGTGTCCACCTCCACAAGACTATTGGGGTTATGCATGGTTTGTGAAACCAGCTCTGATTTTGTCAAGTCTGTGTTACCTACATATGTATGACACCACTACAGTGGGATTTTTATTTGTTTTGTTTGAATGAAATGGGCAACGCATTACATCTTTGTCATATCTAATGTTCCTTTGCAACTAATTGTTCAATAGATTTGAAGAATGATGGTGGAAGACAGACATGAAAAATGAAATGCCGCAATAAATGCAACAACAATATTGCAGCGTCTGTCCTTATCATTTAGTTCTATGACACAAAGGAACTGAAAAAGATTTCGAGCAATAAAACAATGATCAAAAAATAGTCTATACTGGTGGATGAAAGGACAGTAGTAGAGGCACAACAGTTTAGAGTACAATGTACAAAATACAACTGTCCTCGACAAAGGTAAATGACACACACTGGAGGAAATTAGGATCTGTGTCTCTTGGAGGTGGTAGTGGAGGCCTTTGCTTCTGGTAGTCCAGATGACCATCTGGGCACTGGGGGTGGCACAGATGCAGGAACTGAGGTGGGAAGAGCAGGCTCCTCATGCGAGAGGGCCACCATGTCTGCATCTGGCAGTGGTATACTTAGAAAAAGCCCCGCACATGTGGTGATAGATACTGAAAAGCATCCCAGCCAGGAAGCACATTTTGCTATTATGGTTGCGGATTTCCAACATGAGTTCCCTCTGCACCTTGATCTCCCAGAACTCAATTACAACCTTGCCCACCACGTCTTGGACTCTTGTTCTGCTCCCCAGACTCGGTCAATGGTGATATGGCTGACAATGACGCCAGTGGCATCACTTCTCTGGGCCAGAGATTCCTGCCCATAACCCATACCCCCACTACCCTGTGCACTGGAGGCAGTGTGCCCCATCCACCTGGGTCCTGACTGAACTGGAGGCGGTGGTGGTGGTGTCTCAATAGCAGCCAGGACTGAGGGGCACAAGATTGGTTTGAAGTTCCTCTCTACACAGGACGTGAAGGTATCCATAGCTTGAGATGTGGTTGCAGCTGGGGTGGGAGATATAGTTATGGGCCAAGTGGGACTCAATGGAGCTGTCTGCCCAGACAGACCAGATGGACCAGGCTGTTCCCGATCATCTGGACTTGCAGGAGTGGTGTCTTCACTGAAGGCTTGATCCTGATCTGAGGTGGAGGTGTCTTGAGTGGCAGACAGTAGTCCACTGGCCTGGGTGTAGGACCTGAGAAGAATGCAAACAATATGATATTAAAATCTGGTTTGTACCTCATATGTGTCCTTAGCTACAAATGGGGCAACCTAAAAAAGTAAAATCAGACTGATAGCATGATTAGGCCTTTGTGTGAGTTTCATTGTTTTTCACATACAGGCTGATTTACACAGATGCAAACTCCAGTGATAATGTTGTAGAGATGTCCTAAAATGCAAATTATTATTTCTGAAGTGTCCATTACATGTACCAGACATTCAACCCAACACACTGGTGAGTAAATTAGAGTACTAGACCACTCTAAGGCCTAGCAGGCTAAAAAACATTAGACAAACTGTGATTCAACTTAATAGAAAAGCTGCCACTGCTCATCATATGGGCAGTGCAAAGTAAATTGTGTGTGGATACTACTTCTATTCAGCATGCCACATCACATGGTAGGACACCTTGTATTCAACATCAACAGATTATTTCATAATTGCTCATAATCAACATTGGTACTGGATTAAATTTGAGATTCAATGCATTCTTAGTTCTTGGCATTTTCTTTATGGCTTCTTTCACACCATAACCAGCAAGATTTTTGAGATATTTGATAATCTTTCTGTTATCAATCTCTTCAAGTGCATCTATGAAATCTTCAAGTGTCTCTATCCATGCAGCAAATATATCGATAATGTTTTGCTTTTTGGCCATGTCTAATGGTAGTGGTGGTTTGAGAAAGGCTGCAGCATTGTAGACCAGTGTTGAACTTACTGATGTTGAGAATAGAGCTTTCCCTGGCCTCTCTGTCTGAAAATCAGGATGTGTCCTTTCATGTCCCGGCCTTAGCCCTGCGATGGGCCAATCTCCGGGTCATCTTTGATGGGCTCCATCAGCAGAACAGCCTTCTGCCAATGTTCTGGCTGCTGGACATGTGGACCGATTCTTTAGCACAGCCCCAGGAACTTCTCTTGGGGCCACGATCAACTGGGATATGATGACACTGTCTATCGGGCTCAATAAGGTATTTATTTTGTTTTTTTTTAATATTTCAGTTTGTATTGTCTCACACCTGGTTAATCTCTGCCTTGCAGCCCTATTTGGTATCTCATAACTGTCTTTAAATGTGCTTTGTAAACCTGGTTAAATCTGCCAAAAGCATTAACACTCCGTATATTGTGTAACTTTATTTTGTGTTTCAGCGTGGTACCTTTTTGTAGGATCTTGGTCATAGTTTTTTGGCCAACAATGTATAGACTTTTCCATGAAGCTCTCTTTCCATTCACATGATTCAAACGGCTGGAGCTGTGCTTTGAGTCCACATATGTCAACCGTCAACGCGGCACTTTGACGTGTCTGTATTCCTCCACGTGTACTTGTGAACTCCAACATTGTAAACTAAACTTTTGTACGTTCTATTCTAGCGATTATGTCACACACTTATACGGAGCCATCAGGGTGCCAGAAAGGTTCTGTTCTAAATCATGCAAGATACAACATAGGGCTCTCTCAAGTGTCTCTGTCAATGCGTTTTTTCTAGCAGCCATTGCATCCATACATAGACTAGGTGAGATTGGGGCTCTTCTATCTTCTGAACCCTTTTCTCCATTTTCTTCCTGAGGATTTAGGCCCTCATCATGACATTGGTGGTAAGTGCCGCTTACCGCTATGCTGACTGCCGCCAACATACTGCGACCGTGGCGATATACCGCCACCCGTATTATGACCGTATTATGACACACACCTAGAAATCCCCCACTATACAGACACACACACAAGTCTGCCACACCAAAGGTCAGTGATAAAATGGCGGTACCAAAACCCAAACCGGTATGCCAACAGAAATACGCCCACAGCATTATAACCCACAAATCACTGCGGCGGACATCCAACCGCAGTAAACCATTGGCGGTTCAAACCGCAGCGCTCAAAATACACACAAACCTACAAAACACCACTACATTGGTCAATTTAAATAACATGTACCTGACACCCATACACACACCAAACCCACACACCCAGAACATTATAAAACACACACCCACATTACCCACAACCCTTTACCACTACAAACAACTGCCAACAGAGAGAGATACAGCAAGAGCACCCACACAACTAGACCCACAGAACACCATCACCCATATACCATCCACGTACCTCACAGCACCCCAACACATCACCCCACACACCCTCACACACACCACTCACACTATACCCATGGCACCACAAAGACACCCCAGGAGGAGCTAAAGGTCATGGTGGAGGAAATCATCTGGGTAGAGCCACAGCTACTCGGATCACAGGTGCAGCAGACATCCATTGCTAGGAAGATGGAGCTATGGAGGAGAGTCGTGGACAGGGTCAACGCCGTGGGACAGCACCCCAGAACAAGGGACGTCATCAGGAAGAGGTGGAACGCCCTACGGGGGAAGGTGGGTACCATGGTTGCAAGACACCAGATAGCTGTACAGAGGAGTGGCAGTAGACCCCACCACCTCCCCCACCACAAGTTTTGGCGATCATGCATCCTGAGGGCCTGGCAGAAGTAGCTGGAGGACTGGACTCTGCTAAGTCATATCTTGACTACCTTCACCCCCTCTACCTGCATGCCATCACATACCCCCACCCATACCCCCACCCCATCACCCCACCACATCACATACATCCCACCATCACAACCCACCCCTCCCAGTAGCCAGCATTGCATGCAACACCAATGCATGGACACCACTCACAGCCCTGCATGGACACCCATCACCACAGCATGCACACTAGAGAGAATCACCTAGCCCACCAAATTACAACTCACACAAGCAAAAGCTGCTTTGGTAATAAAAACCATAGAGGTAAACATGCCCATGCACAAGATGTCATACGCAGTAACAATAACACTGCATTTACATCCCCACAGGACCCCCACACAACGTCACCGGAGAGGAGGTGCCAGCAACATCTAGTCCCCCCAGAAGAGGCCCACAGTGATGAGAGCACCTCTGCACACCTGGATCAGGATGACCAACCTGGCCCATCAGGGACCGCTGGACAGTCGGTTACCCAGGCACAGTCCCATACCACCACAGAGCCTCCCCACTCAGGAAATGCCAGCACAGCACCCACCCTGCGGGCCCATACCACTGTCCCCAGGACACGTCAATCAGCAGTATGTCCACCACTGCAGGGACCCCAGGCCACCCCACAAACACAGGACAATCCGGGCCCTGGGGTCAGTGGTAGTGGGCACACGGTTCAGGGGACAGAGGCACAGAACAACAGGGAAGCTGGGAGGACTGCTGTGCAATAGGGGGAGGACAGGTCCAGGGAACCGACTCTCCACGAGGCACTCACCAACATCCTGGGAGCATACCACAGTTCCCAGGAGTCCATGGGCCAGATACTGGCCAAGTCCAGGAGACCCAGCGGCTGAAGGAGGGACAGTACCTGGGGATCAGAGAGGACCTGAAAGACATCCACACCACCCTGGTCACCATTGCAGGGGTGCTGGCAGACATGGTCAACACCATGAGGGAGGCAGTGGTACACCAACGGGCCCCTGAAAGTACAGTTGTGTTATAGTTGTTCTGTTGTCCACATCCCCTTCCTCTGCTCCTCTTCGTCACTGTCCACAGGCTCCACCACTGCCACACAACCATCTCTAGCCTCATCCTCCTGCAGAAAAGGCACCTGGCGTCTCAAGGCTAGATTGTACAACATGCAACAATGATCTGGCAGACCTTCTTGGGTGAGTAGCACAGGGATCAACCTGTCAGATGGAGGCACCTGAACCTGGCCTTCAGGAGGCCAGGTCAATGATCCTCCTTGTTCACCATGTGCCTCATTGTAACGTTCCTCTGCCCTGGTCCTGGGTTTCCTCACTGAGGTCAGTAGCCATGAGAGGTTGGGGTATCCAGAATCATCTGTAAATATCGAGGGATACCTGTTAGCCAGACACTCACCCTTAGAGCCAACCCCACACCCATATACCAACATACACTGGGTGGGAACCAGGGCTCACATATTAGCCACACCCTGTGCCTCTGGAATTGAGCCATTACATATGGGATGCTGCTATTCCTCGGGATAAAGGCATCATGCACAGACCCAGAATACTTTGCATTCACATGGGAGATGTACTGGTCCGCCAGGCACACTATGTGCACATTCATAGACTGACAGCTCTTTCGATTTCTGTACACCTGTTCATTTCTCGGGGGGGACAAAGGCAATATGTGTACCATCAATAGCACCAATGATGTTGGGGATATGTCCCAGTGCATAGAAGTCAACCTTCACTGTGGCCAAATCCTCCACCTGGGGGAAAACGATGTAGCTGCGCATGTGTTTCATCAGGGCTGACAACATTATGGTCAGCACGTTTGAGAACATAGGCTGTGCTATATCCCTGCTGTTATGGCCACTGTCGCTTGGAAGGAACCACTTGCCAAGAAATGTAGCACTGATAGGACTTGAAGAAGAGAGGGGATCCCAGTGCGGTGACGTATAGCTGAGATCAGGTCTGGCTCCAATTGGGCACCCAGCTCTTGGATTGTGGCCCTATCAAGTCTGTAGGTGAGGATAATGTGCTTGTCCTCCATTGTTGCCAGGTCCACCAGGGGTCTCTACACAAGGGGATGTCTCCATATCCAATTCATCCGCAGCAGTTGAACTGTAGGGAAACAATATGTGAATGAGTAGTTCCGTAAATGTGCCTATGTGTGCTGTGACGCAGTTAGGTGCCATGGTCTGCCCCCCACGAAATGGCGGCCACCTGACCTGTGTGGAGGGACAAGTGGAAATGAGTAAATTCCGCTGACGTTGTGCGCCTTTGCAGGAGGCAGTCGAGGACCGCTGTGCAGCATTTCATAGGTTATCATTGGGCCCTATGGGTACCAGTAGCCAATGGTGATGTACACCGGCAGTGATGGTACGCACCGCCGCGGACGTGACTGCCATTTTCTATCTGTTCACTCACTTGCTACCTGACCTTCAACAGGAGAGGACCTACACTGCAAGTGCTGCTGTGACCTGTGTCTGGAAGCGACCATGGCTCGAGTATTTGGGGAAAGGGCCCCTGCCTTCACTTTAGAGGAGTTGGAGAGACTGGTGGATGGGGCCCTACCCCAGTACCATTTACTTTATGGTCCTCCAGACCAACAGGTGTGTACACTGTGAGAGCGATGCATGGGGCATGAATGCATGGACTGCTGAGTGTGTAAGCCTCGTGTAAGGGGGTCGGTGGCTGAGGGGTCCTGGGCAGAGTGCTGCATGTATGGTGGTCAATGTATGTGTATAAGGGGATGGGAGGGATATGGTGGGCCATGAGTGTCTGGACGGTATGACTAATACCTTTTTTATGTATCTTTTTCTGCAGGTCAGTGCCCATCAGAAAAAGGCTATTTGGCGTGCCATCGCTAAGGAGGTGCAGACCCTGGGGGTCTTTGATAGGCAGAGCACCCACGGTCGCAGACGATGGGAGGACCTGTGTCACTGGGCAAGGGAGGCGGCGGAGGCCTAGCTGAGGAAGGCCTCCCAACGAGTTACCCTGACCCCCCTGATGTTCCGCATCCTGGCGGTGGCCTATCCGGAGTTGGATGGGCGCTTGAAGGCATCACAGCAGCCACTAGGGGGTGAGTACAGTTTCAGAACCAGAAAATAGCACTTGTGGAGGTGTTATCATGGTGGGGGATGTGGGTCTGTGGGTGCCCCTAGGCCAGGACAAACATGTCAGGGTAGGTTCCATGATGGGCAGGGTCTGATGCACTCCAACCCCAAAAATGGGCATCTACTACTGGGCAGGGTCCTGTGGGTTTCAGCTGTGCTGCTATTGGCGTTAGGCATTGTACTCCATGGCCTGGCGACTAGCATTGTAACTGATAGTGCATGGCCTAGTGCATAGGGCTCTTCCCTGTGTGTAGTGTGCGCCAATGGTGGTGTTGTTGCTGGCATTGACCAAGTGTATCCTGCCTTTTCCTCCCCCCTTTTTGTTTTGTCACCCTGTCCTAAAGTGCTTTAGCATCATCTGGTGGAGAAGCCGAATCCACCGACGTTGAGGGCACCAGTGGGACAGAGGGCGAGGGGAGCACCACAGCGGGGACTGGAGGGGACAGTTCAGCCAGCGACACCAGCTCCTGGTGGTGGCGGACACCTTTGTGGCCACCCCAACTACAGGTACAGCCACCACCTCCGTACCAGCACCGCCCTCCCAGCAGCCCTTCAGCATGTTTCCCATGCCCGCTCACCCAGGAGGGTGGGCATCTCCTTTGCCCCAGGCACCTCAGGCCCAGCCGGAGTTAGCCCTGCTGCCCTCAGTGAGGAGTCTATTGACCTCCTGCGAACTATCTCTGTTGGGCAGTCAACCATAGTGAATGCCATCCAGGGTCTGGCAGGGCATTTGCAATAAACAAATGCATTCCAGGAGGACATTCATTCTGGCGTGACTGCCCAACAAAGATCATTCCAGGCTCTGGCCAACTCACTGATGGCAGCCATTGTCCCTGTGTCTAGCCTACCCCCTCCACCTTCCTCTACCCAGTCCCATTCCCCTCAACCCCAGCCCATCCCAAGCATACCATCTGACCAGCATGCACCCAAATCAACACACAGAAGTGGCTCAGGCAAACACAAGCACCACACTTCATCCCATAGGCACTCACACAAGCACTATCCAGATGCAGACACACCAACATCCACTGCCCCCACTGTGTCCCCCTCCACCTCGTCTTCCACCTCCCTCTCAGTAGCATCTCCTCTCACATCTGCATGCACTATAATCCTCATCCACTACCTACATCACCAGCATGCCTATCACTACACGCCCCTCACTGGCAGTCACCACCCCCATATCCATGCACACGTGCCCTGTGTCCTCTCCCACTGTATCTGTGCCCCCTCCTCCCAAAGTACACAAACGCAAGCACTCAGACACCCAACAGCCATCCACCTCACGACAGCATCAAGCCCATGCACCTGCACCCAAACACAGCAGACAGACACCTCCTAACACCACTCCTTCTTCCTCCACTCCCAAACCTTCTCCCTCTACCAGCACCAGTGTCCCTAAAAAGATTTCCCTCTCCACCCTTGACCTATTCCCTGCCCCTCCCACTCGTCCTTCACTTTGGGCCAGGGTGGTCAGGACCCAGGCTAGCACCTCAGCCACCCAGTCCACGGCCACTTTTGTTTCTGCAACCACTGCAGTTTTGAGAGGCTGAAGGGCAAAAAGGGAGCACCTGCTGTAAAATCCACAAAGGGAGCACCAGCTGGCAGAAGCAAGGAGGCACCACCAGCTGCCAAGCGCAAGGAGGCACCACTAGCTGCTAAATGCAAGGAGGCACCACCAGCTGGCAGAAGCAAGGAGGCACCACCAGCTGCCAAACACAAGGAGGCACCACCAGCTGTCAGACTCAAGGAGGCACTACCAGCTGCCAAGGGCAGGAAGGGAACACCAGCTGCCAAGGGCATAGACAAAGGCACAGACGCTGCAGGCAGGATGGTGCTGGAGCAGCATCTGAACATGCGCCGGCCATGGCACTTCAGCTGTCCGAGGCTGCAGGGGAAGGGCTGGAGCCTCCCTCCACCACAGGCAGCACCGCCACCTGCACCGCAACCAGAAATGCCACGTGCACCGCAACCAGCACCACTGCCAGCAGCAGCAGCCCCAGTGGGCAGCCGTCCGAGGCTGCGGGGAAAGGGCTGGAGCCTCCCCCCCACAGGCAGCACCGCCGCCAGCACCGCCACCTGCACCGCCACCAGCACCACTGCCAGCAGCAGCAGCCCCAGTGGGCAGCCGTCCAAGGCTGCGGGGGAAGGGCTAGAGCCTCTCCCACCACAGACAGCACCACCGCCAGCCCTGCCACTGCCACCACTGAGCAGCTGTCACCGCCGGTGGGAAGTGTGTAGTCATGCCTCCATGGGCTGTAGTACGTCCTTGCCCCCGCAAAGACTGTAGGTGTGACACCTAGGTGAGAGACTATGACCTTGCACCCTCCAAGATCTGCATCACAGGGCACAAGACCCCCTCCAGAACAAGTGGAAGAAGGAATCCACTCACCCCCTTCTTGCCAGGATGAAGCACCCTGGGCACAAGGCCCCCTCCAGAACCAGTGGAAGAAGGCATCCATTCACCACCTCCTTGCCAGGATGAAGCACACTGGGCACAAGGCCCCCTCCAGAACCAGTAGAATAAGGCATCCACTCACCCCCTCCTTGCCAGGATGAAGCACACTGGGCACAATGCCCCCTCCAGAACCAGTGGAAGAAGGCATCCACTCACCTCCTCCTTGGCAGGATGAAGCACACTGCACACAAGACTCCCTCCAGAACCAGTGGAAGAAGGCATCCACTCACCCCTCCTTGCCAGGATGAAGCACACTGGGCACGAGGCCCCCTCCAGAACCAGTGGGCAAACCACCCACTTGAGAGACTGTGGCTATGCACTCCCCAGGACCAAGCAGTGGGCAAACCACCCACTAGAGAGACTGTGGCTATGCACTCCCCAGGACATCACAGAGGGCATGTGGCCCCCTCCAGGAGAAGTGGCGTTGTACCATCTTCCGGCTGAGGTGCTCCCCCTCCCGCTGAGGTGCCTCTATATTTTTGATCTGATGCCCCAGCAGTGTTCTCTCCGTATTGAGGCAGGAGTCAAGTGGGGCCTTGACCTATGTGATATGGCCGTGTGGGCCACGGACAATTTGGACTGGACAGTGTCCCTCCGTTTGTATGTATATTGTAGATACTGGTTTGTGCTTTGAGGACATATTTATTGCAATTTATACTATTACACTGACTTTACTCACTTTCTTTTGTCCTTGCATTATTCCTGAGGGGTACAGGGTGTATATGTAATGTTGTTGCATCTGTTTGTGTATATGGTGTTGGGGGTGGTGTTGTGGGTGGGGGTGTTGCATGTTGCATGTGTGTGTCACTCTCTTTTTCCTCCCCCCTCACTTGTGTGCTAGGTGCATTACTCAATGTGGTCGTTTTCTCGCCATTCGTGTTCCTGGTGTAGGAGGAGGTAAACCAGCATGGGAAGATCTGCAGTTCGGGCTCCATGACATTGTGGTTCTTCCTTGAGTGTCCAGAGGTGAGTTGTTTCCCTTCTGTGTACTGTTTCCGCCATGTTTTTGATGGTGTTGGTACCGCCCCAAAAAAGCTGGCGGATTGGATTGTTGTAATAGGGTGGGCGGTACATTGTTTTCCGCCTGGCTGTTGGCAGTTACCGCTGCGGTGCTTGTTGCTACCGCCATGGCGGTCGGTGTGTTGAAGTGGCTGTCTGTGTTGGCATTTTCCACCGTGGTCATAATTCCATTTTTCCGCCGGCCTGTTTGCGGTGTTACCGGCGCTTTATCCCCGACCGCCAGGGTTGTAATGAGGGCCTTGGTCTTATGCCTTTCTCCTAACTTTCTACAAATGTTTATTTTTTCTGATTTCCATTCAGGAGATTGTCCTGCTCTACCTATCGTTCTCATTCTACAGATGAGCATTATTTTTAAGAGGTTGGAAGTATTCTTCAGATTTACTTAGAGTGCACTTCAAAATATTGGAAATTTAACTTGACTTTCTGTTTATAATGTTTGGTTTTAGCGGTCAGAGACTTAACCTATCCTTTTCAAGTCTTAGACTTTGGATATCCCTTGCAATCTCTCTGGTTTCGGAATTAGCTGGCATTTCCTTTCCTTCCTGCCTGTGTTGTTTACACTGTTGATGTATGCAAAGTGCTACTTGACCATCTCCAAATACCTTTGTTTGGCATTACAAACTCCAAATTATTAATTCTGGAGCTTCCTTGTTGCTGCTATTTTGAGATTTATAAATGATCTGTATTAGTTTAGATTTTTTAGGAGATTCATGGATACAGCATTTAATTTATTATGTAGTTGTTTATTTTCAATGCCTCCTAATTTTTGTATGCATCCTCAATGGGGTGGGAATGAGGGAGATGGACGAAGTGTTAATACCTGAAATACTTACCAGTAATCTTTATAACGCTGAGTTCTACTCATCTTCATCCCAGTCATCTTTCCCACTCTCTATGCCTTGGAGTGATGGGCAATTATTGTAATTATTTTGCGTGCTATTTAACAGGGTACTCTGTTGGTAGGATCATGTTATGCGTCAATGTGTGTGTGTAGACAGAGAATTTTTTTTTTAAACAAAAGAGAGCATGGTATAGGGTTTTTGAGTGCCTGTCTCCATGGATGGGGCACATCAATGGTTGTGATTGAGATGAGGGAGAGTAGGTCCCAGTGTAATGAAGATTACTAGGAAACAACCAAACATGTCAGTTCACTTGTTAAGTTGTCATTGTCAGACTCAGAAGATGAGCATTTGTACATGTGTTACTTTTGTTGCTAATGAGCATTAGATTACATTGGTAATCTCATGTTCTGAGGTGTGTTTTGCATATTTGACTTTCTATAGAACAACATCTGCATTTCCTCACAGAAGGCAGAACAATTATATAACAATGAATAATTTCTCTCAACTAATGGAACACTCCAATTAGCAGCATTTCCATGTATGTATAGGAAAACAAAAACTTGCTTGTTTTGATCATTAGAAAATATCATGAGTTTGCATTAACATGTAATTATTAATAAATAGTCTTTGAAATAAGATACATTATTGGAATCCCCTGTAAACCTATGTGTGGTCCTATTGGATTTGTATGCCAATAGGGCCAAGACTGTTGAGATGCAGACGGCAAGGCTCAAGAAACGTTGTTTGCAGAGTCAAAAAGTGATTATACCTGACTATTTTCTTTCTTTTCAGTTTTTTGCATGGCACCTATTTCATGTTTGACTGTTATTACATATGATTAGAATGATTTATTTAAGTGTTGTGATTTAGTTAAAACATTTTAAATTACGGGTTAGAGTGGTATCATAATATATGGCTCATGTTGGAAGATCATGTGGGCTAGGCAATCTGTCAGAGTGCATTAGCTTGAAAAACAGATTCATTTGGAGAGAGCTCTGTCATGTTCCTTATGCACATCTAAATATACACATTAGAACTATGTTGGTGAGCCATTGACCTGCAAAAAGGAGAATGGGATAAGAAAGAAAACAGAGACACTGAGTTTCACCACCCTGATTTGTCACTCTGATGGTTGCTGAGGTCTACTGAATTGTTTGTAGTGGACATCTTAAAGCAAGATTTATATTCTTTAATCTTTCTAACATCTTTCTATAGCATCCTCTAACACTTGCTACAATCAAAGATATCCCTTCAGTATAGCTCTGTGTTTCTCAGATTCTCTAGGATATTGGAGAAACATTGACATTCCTGGAACAGAATAATAATTTTCTCCAGCATAGTTAAACCAGAATTTTCACCGTTAGTTGGTTAATAAACATTTTGTAGAGGATTCTCAGGATGCAAGCCTTCATCTACCTACTTATGTGGCATGCTTCATCATTGAGCTGCGCCTCACTCAAAACTCCCATTGTGTAGGCTCCCTCACTCTGAAGCACATTCAGAGATCTCAGTGTCAAACAGAATAAATTATTCATTGATTGGGTTTGCTCAAGAATCATGTTGAATATCCTGTGTGGTTTATTGAAAGTTCTTTCTAGCTTGAGATAAGCCACAAATATATGCCAGTCCATATCCCCTCTAATGGAAACAAACCTAGTTATTGCTCATATCTATTTCAGTACCCAATCCCAGCCCTGTTCCCCAAATATTTATTAAGTTATTCTTCCCAATTTGGCTTATTTTTCTGATGAACATCTAAAGTGGTTTTTGGTGTTTAGATAGCAGCCCCATAATATCTAGATCTTTGATGTATTTAACAATTTTGTATCCAATCATCTTTATAGGGTTTAAGGTTTTCACCTTCTCCTCTTCTTTCTATGTGAAGTATTGAAGGTGGTGCCTAATCTGCAGATTTATGGATATATTTTGAATTATTTCAGCCATTTTGAGAAGAACCAGTATCATTGCATGTGTTTCTCTCTACATGCACTGAATAAATATTTCAAGCCTTTTGTTTCCCATGTGTCTATTGTTGGATTCGTCTATGCTTATTATGAAACCTATGATACCCTTTGTGCAATACTCATGTTATAGAGAAAGGTGTGTTTGATATCTTTATAGAGCCTTAATGTTGCTGACCTTAGGTGTACTGGACAGCTGCAGTCCAGTCATCCTTATTTCAGTGTTTGTGTAAGTATAACTCTATTCATTAATAGAAAATCTTGATTTCTTGATAGACGGCTCTCCCTCCATACAGGAACGGGTCAACATTACATGTGGCAAATGCTTCGGCCTACTAAAGCTCCTATGGACACTTTTTGACTGGATCTCCATGGATTGGCATAGAACTGTAGTTCAACAGCAGACTGGACTATGAAAATGCTCTTTGTGTGGTCATGGCAGGATTTCTCTTTATGCAACTTCAGGTGATACAAAACACAGCAGTCAAGCTCAATTGTAGCAAAGACAGATGCATCACCTCTTTAAAAACTCTCCATTGGCTGCCAGTATGAAAGAGAGACAAATGTAAACTTCTATGCCATGTCCACAGGGCACTTTACAACACTGAACCTGACATTCTACATCCCACTGTGTAGTTTTATAAAAACCTGCGCAGAACCTGCACTCATAAAACTCAACATTGGCTGTAGCCAAAAGCATTAAGAAATTGAAAATGGACGGTTGCTCATTCATCCATCTGGCAGCTGCCCACTGGAATCTAATGCTCATGGAGCACTGTCTAACCTCTGACAGAGTCAGGTTCAGAAAGAACAGGTTCAGAAAGAACCTAAAAACCTGACTCTGCCCCTATTAAGACTAGTGTCATAGTTCTTAGGGTCTGCAGCAATATAGCGCTGTAATACCCCTCTGAGAATGAGTGCCTGCACTCGACAAGTAACAAGTAAATAAATAAAAGTCAATATCGCCAAAGAATTTTGTAAACATTTTTATTTTATAGAAGACTAATTTTGATTAATAGTCTTTAATACCACTTTTTTCACTTTCTATGGAGTCTTAAAATATCATTTAGACCTTTGTGTGCAATTGGGAAGCCCACCAAGTTGCTGGAGGCCTCAGTCGCTGTTCCACTTGTGGAGGCTCACCTGTCATAGTTAAAGACTCCTGACTGCCGGTCACTTATCTGTTTATTAAAAGCACTTTCAGTGATTCAGCGGTTGCATTTTCACTGTACTTAAATGCTGTTGATATGGAGAAATCCCTGGTGTGGTAATTGGCGTGTACCCCTGCTTTGAGTATCCCAGCTGCAATGATGTCTTCATCCCTACTGCTGATTTTTGTTGTCATGGGTGAACGTGGGTCACAGGCTTGCCTCAAAGACAGCGGTCTTCTTGGATGTGGAGGATCCCTTAAAGCTCTACCCTCATAGTAGTGAAAGGCTACTGACTTTACCGAGAGTTAAGTGACACGATCACAGTGGTGGCAGCATACTGTGTAGTGATCAGTAGAAGTAAACTGGCCTTTTTACCAGTGTCAGAGGAGCAAGGTCTACAGGCTCACTCATGTAAAGTTTGGCTGTTGTGTGCTTAATTCACCCTTGGCCTACATCAAGTATGTAGTGCTGTGCAGTGTGTGTGTGCGTGTATGTCTGTGTTTGTGTGTGTGTGTGTGCTGTGTGCATGTGCTGGGTATATATGTACTTATGAATGGCACGCATGCATGACCAGTGGTACATGGGAGACTCTGGGATCCATTTTGGGAGGCCAGGGCTGACCTCAAGGGCGTGAGGACGTAGGGAAATACCCCCAGACAGATTTGTACATTGCTGCATTCTTGTGAGCTGGGTGGGACTCACACTTATGGGAGGAGAACTAGGCCCTCTAGCACATTTCAAATGGTGTTCTTTAATTCAGGGAGAAGTCCCTGGAAAGGGGCCTACACACATCCCAGGAAGGAAATGGGGTTGATAAGAGAATCATAAAGAGTAGGACTGAGGCACTGGTGGAACACTTTGACACACATATCACTGTGGCTGATATCCAGATGTGAACTACTAATCACTTCAGATTTGGAGTCACTCCAGATGTGACAGACTGCTTTCTGGAAGAAGGGGAGGGAAGAGTAATGGGCACTCCAGAATGAAGCTGACCCCCAACACAAACTCCAAAGTCTTAGACCTTATATCACACTTGGCAAAATGGAGTATAAGAAGGAGAGCTTGAGGCCACAAAATTGTCAGATATCAAGCAGCATGTTGGGCTCTAAGAGGAGAAGAAGATCTGCAAGGATTCAGCCTGAGGAGCAGGACTGGAGGCTATTACCTGTCAGTCTGCCAGCTGGGTGAGGGGACATCACCCAGGAAATCCAAAACCACCTTCACTTCGACTCCGAAGCACCAGTGCCTGTCTGCTTGCCAATATCAGTGTCCCTGTGAGGATGAGGAGAGTACTGGAAGGCGTGAGGTCCACTGAGTGATCCTTTCAAGTGGATCTCTGTGTCAAGTTGTGAGGATATGGATCTTATAGCAGTTGGATTGGCGTATGTGTGCAGAGTGATGTCAGTAACCCCACATGCTAGATGGGGCTACTGTGAAGTTTACTGCTTTGCCAATCGGGCCATAGCCCGTGTGCGGAGTGAAGTCAGTGACTCTGTATGCCAGGTGGGGCTCCTGTGAAGATTACTGGTGTATCAGGCCATAGCCTATGTGAGGAGAGAAGCCAGTGGCACAGTATGTCACGTGGGGCAACCATGAAGGTTATTCTGTGCTCATTGGGTCATAGCCCATGTGTGGAATAAAGTTGGTGACCCTGTATACCAGATGGAGCCACCAGAAATGACAAGGAACATGACCTTATCAATGAAGACACCAAGATGAGAGTCCACAGTGGTGAGTAGAGCAGGCCTGAGCCTGTATTGAGGATCGGAACCTCGGAGCGGCAGCATCGTAATCTCCTCCCCCACCTGTGGGAAGGACCACAAAAAATGTATCATCGCAGAGGGGGAGCGCCAAAGGCAGCCACTGCAGTCTCTGCAGCCATAAGTGGAATACTCTTGGACACTTCAGTCAAGCAATCCCTGTTGTGTGGGTAAGATTGATTGAAGGGCCAGAAGGCCCCAGGAGAGCTTGTCCGCCAGATAGCTGTTCCTCACTGGAACACTTTTGATTTTGGGCCAAGTCAGAGTGGGACTTCTGAGACTGGGGCTACTAGTGGGACTTAACCTGAATGTCACCTATAGTGAATTACCCCTATCACTAGTGAAAGGGAAGTGGAATTAAATGGCCTACCTATTGAACAGTAGAGCCCTGACCTCAGAGGGCTGTGTGTGTTGTTTGTGTATGTTGTATTTGTGTATGCCATATTTCACTTTGTTTTGGATATAAATAGCATTTTTCCATACAAGCAAGTATTTGATTGGACAATCATTTATTGCTGCTATTGAACATATTTTGAGTTGTGAGCCTGTGCCCCCCATGTCTTCATCCCTCGTGAGAATCCTTGGACTGCTCGACCCTCACTACCGCTGGGAGTCTAGTACTGATGTTGTACTTGGCCCAGATGCTCAGAATTCATAGTAGGTCAGGCCACAGGACACCAGGAGTAAAAGGCCTCAATCCACATGGATGGGACCACTAGCTTCTGCGTGTCCCTTGGCCCTCTCGGAGGGATTCTGACAAATGGCAAGCAGGACCCTATGTTCAAGTGGCCGACTTGACAATCTCATTTGCTTTGCAACACAAACTGCCAAAGCAGGGGTTTGTTGCTGCAATCAAAATGCACACAAATAGGGAGTTTCCTCCTTACTCATTAGGGGCATTTCAACATTTTCCTTCCATTTTTCACACCTTGCATGTTGGTCTCTGGAAAGAACAAATAACAGTAGTATCACTGTCCGTGACCCAGTGATACAATTGTGGACAGAGTTCAGGGTTGAGTGCTTCCACTGCTAATGGAAATCCAGCACTTCCTGTACCCCTAAACAGGGCAGAGGAACTATGAGTTTTGTGGTGGAAGTGCCACCTTTTTATGGTGATGCTTCTGCTTTTCCAAATTCTAAATGCACCCCTTAATATTGAATCAAAAATGTCTTCTTTTTGAGATGTCAAACCTGTCATTGATAAGTTATATCCAATGAGTGGGAGAGAATAGTTTGCTTGAAAAAGGTTGTCACTTATTTTCTTTTGACGGATGGGATCTGAATCCAGAACATGTCTCTTGTAAGACAATTATGTCACTACTTGCTTGGATGGCTCTATCGTAGTTAGCAAGCTTACTGCTTACACCTCCAGCAACTCTAGGGTTTCAGCACTTCCCACCTACCGCATGTGATCTCATTCAAAGGAGAAAGCTCTGTTGCAGCTCCAGCAGTACAGGTACAAATATGCTGTTCTAGAGAGGGCATCATGGAAACGGTCTCCCTCTGCCTCTTTTGCTTTCCTCACATTTTGTGTATATGGGACTCAAGACACTTTAAGTAGGTGGGTAGAATGGATGCAGTAATCTGACACAGCACATGTTCAGGGTTTGGTGAAACCTTTTAGCAGCTGCAATCAAGATATGATGGGATGATCCATTGCCTGATCCCACCTCACAGTTAATCACATGAAATGGTCCCACCTCACAGTTAATCACATTAAATTAAAGTCTTGTGAAGCTTTCACTAGTAAATAATAAAATTACATATGAGTATGGCTAAATTGTCTTATACAAACCTGCACTTTGCTTTGCATTTAGGCACTTATTTTTCTGCTCTTGCAAAAAGCCCAAAAGACATATCCCAGAGTCAGAACCTTTCTAGAACACATAGGGGGTGATTCTAACCCTGGCGGTCGGTGTTAAAGCGGCGGCCAACCCTCCAACAGGCTGGCGGTAAAAAATATGGGATTCTGACCCTGGCGGGAACCGCCAACACAGACAGCCACTTTAACACTCCGACCGCCACGGCGGTACAAACAAACAGCGCGGCGGTCACCGCCAACAGCCAGGCGGCAGACAATGTACCGCCCACACTATCACAACTCACCAATCCGCCACCTTTTCTGGGGCGGGAGCACCGCCGATAAAAACACGGCGGAAACAGACTACGGACGGGAAAACGCGAATTAAACATCCTACCTGCTCTCGTCTACCTTCTCATCTACCACGAGTACGAAGTCCGGCGCAGACGACAACGGTGAGAACTGCACCTACGACACACGGGAGGGGGGAGGACGAAAGGTTACGGGCACACACATATGCGACCCCCCCCAACTATGTACACACCAATGCAGAGCAACAAGTCACAGTGACACCACCCAAACACCCCAGAAAAATGCTAAGACATAATCAAATTTGGAATAAATATTTATGTACCAAAAAGCTCCTGAAAATTATCGTACAACCATGAAAGATATTCACAACAAAACTAATGACATACACATCAGTGTATAACTGAAGTAACAAGTCCTGCACATCCTACGAATTCATCATGTCCGTGGGCCAAAGTTTTGAGAAACAAGGGCAAAGCCCACACAGGAGACCTGAGTCCTTTGGAGAGAACACTGCAGGGGCATCAGATGTAAAAACTACAGGCACCTCAGGGGGAAGTGAAGGGGGGGGCACCTCAGCCACATGAGTCCACGACGCCAGATCCACGAGGAGCCACCATGCCCACTGTACCTGGGGAGTGCAAAGCCACAGTCTCTCAATGTCTCTACAGTGGGTGGGCTGCCCACTGTACCATCCTGGGGAGTGCAAAGCCACAGTCTCTCAAAGTCTCTACAGTGGGTGGGCTGCCCACTGTACCATCCTGGGGAGTGCAAAGCCACAGTCTCTCAATGTCTCTACAGTGGGTGGGCTGCCCACTGTACCATCCTGGGGAGTGCAAAGCCACAGTCTCTCAATGTCTCTACAGTGGGTGGGCTGCCCACTGTACCATCCTGGGGAGTGCAAAGCCACAGTCTCTCAAAGTCTCTACAGTGGGTGGGCTGCCCACTGTACCATCCTGGGGAGTGCCAAGCCACAGTCTCTCAATGTCTCTACAGTGGGTGGGCTGCCCACTGTACCATCCTGGGAAGTGCAAAGCCACAGTCTCTCAATGTCTCTACAGTGGGTGGGCTGCCCACTGTACCATCCTGGGGAGTGCAAAGCCACAGTCCATCAGGTGGATGACAGTCTCCACTGGTCAAGGAGGAGGCATGGTGGGCACAGTGAACCATAAACAGTGATTGAGACGGCGGTGCCCAGCGGAGCGGTGCTTGACAGGAAGGGCCCAGCGGAGAGGTGGAGAGACAGCGGTGCCCAGCGGAGCGGTGCTTGAGATGAAGGGCCCAGCGGAGCGGTGTTTGAGACGGCGGTGCCCAGCGGAGCAGTGCTTGAGAAGAAGGGCCCAGCGGAGCGGTGCTTGACAGGAAGGGCCCAGCGGAGAGGTGGAGAGACAGCGGTGCCCAGCGGAGCGGTGCTTGAGATGAAGGGCCCAGCGGAGCGGTGTTTGAGACGGCGGTGCCCAGCGGAGCGGTGCTTGAGAAGAAGGGCCCAGCGGAGCGGTGTTTGAGACGGCGGTGCCCAGCGGAGCGGTGCTTGAGAAGAAGGGCCCAGCGGAGCGGTGCTTGACAGGAAGGGCCCAGCGGAGCGGTGCTTGACAGGAAGGGCCCAGCGGAGAGGTGGAGAGACAGCGGTGCCCAGCGGAGCGGTGCTTGAGATGAAGGGCCCAGCGGAGCGGTGTTTGAGACGGCGGTGCCCAGCGGAGCGGTGCTTGAGAAGAAGGGCCCAGCGGAGCGGTGCTTGACAGGAAGGGCCCAGCGGAGAGGTGGAGAGACAGCGGTGCCCAGCGGAGCGGTGCTTGAGATGAAGGGCCCAGCGGAGCGGTGTTTGAGACGGCGGTGCCCAGCGGAGCGGTGCTTGAGAAGAAGGGCCCAGCGGAGCGGTGCTTGACAGGAAGGGCCCAGCGGAGCGGTGCTTGAGAAGAAGGGCCCAGCGGAGCGGTGCTTGACAGGAAGGGCCCAGCGGAGCGGTGCTTGACAGGAAGGGCCCAGCAGAGAGGTGGAGAGACAGCGGGGCCCAGCGGAGCGGTGCTTGAGATGAAGGGCCCAGTGGAGCGGTGCTTGAGAAGAAGGGCCCAGCGGAGCGGTGCTTGAGAAGAAGGGCCCAGCGGAGCGGTGCTTGAGACGGCGGGGCCCTGTTCAGCGGTGCTCTTCTGCACCGCTGGCCCTGTTCAGCGGTGCCTATCTTCGCGGCGGGCCCTGTTCAGCGGTGCTCTTCTCCACGGCGGGTCCTGTTCAGCGGTGCTCTTCTGCACCGCGGGCCCTGTTCAGCGGTGCCTATCTTCACGGCGGGCCCTGTTCAGCGGTGCTCTTCTGCACGGCGGGGCCCTGTTCAGCGGTGCCTATCTTCACGGCGGGCCCTGTTCAGCGGTGCCTATCTTCACGGCGGGCCCTGTTCAGCGGTGCTCTTCTCCACAGCGGGCCCTGTTCAGCGGTGCTCTTCTGCATGGCGGGGCCCTGTTCAGCAGTGCCTATCTTCACGGCGGGCCCTGTTCAGCGGTGCCTATCTTCACGGCGGGCCCTGTTCAGCGGTGCTCTTCTGCACGGCGGGGCCCTGTTCAGCGGTGCCTATCTTCACGGCGGGCCCTGTTCAGCGGTGCTCTTCTCCACGGCGGGCCCTGTTCAGCGGTGCTCTTCTCCACGGCGGGCCCTGTTCAGCGGTGCTCTTCTGCACGGCGGGGCCCTGTTCAGCGGTGCCTATCTTCACGGCGGGCCCTGTTCAGCGGTGCCTATCTTCACGGCGGGCCCTGTTCAGCGGTGCCTATCTTCACGGCGGGCCCTGTTCAGCGGTGCTCTTCTGCACGGCGGGGCCCTGTTCAGCGGTGCCTATCTTCACGGCGGGCCCTGTTCAGCGGTGCCTATCTTCACGGCGGGCCCTGTTGAGCAGTGCCTATCTTCACGGCGGGCCCTGTTCAGCGGTGCTCTTCTGCACGGCGGGGCCCTGTTCAGCGGTGCCTATCTTCACGGCGGGCCCTGTTCAGCGGTGCTCTTCTCCACGGCGGGCCCTGTTCAGCGGTGCTCTTCTCCACGGCGGGCCCTGTTCAGCGGTGCTCTTCTCCACGGCGGGCCCTGTTCAGCGGTGCTCTTCTCCACGGCGGGCCCTGTTCAGCGGTGCTCTTCTTCACTGCGGGCCCTGTTCAGCGGTGCTCTTCTCCACGGCGGGCCCTGTTTAGCGGTGCTCTTCTGCCCCGCGGGCCCTGTTCAGCAGTGCTCATCCAGCAGGTCAAGGGAGCCAGACCTGGCCTGGACTCCCTGCTCAGTCGCCCTCGGACCGTGACGTTTCTGGACCCTTCGGGGACGGACTCCTGGCCTCCTTAGTGTCCTCATTCCCAGCTGGGATGTGGCATGTGGGGTCCACCTTCTCCGCGCTCCTGCTGCCCTTCCGCTCCTTTGATGGGGCTCTCGGGCCCTTGCCTCCCCTAGATGGTGTGGGTGGTGAAGTGGCCGCACATTGCTCCTTGGGGGCAGCCCTGTCGGTCCTCGCACGGCGGCCCTTGTTTTTGCGGGTCCTCTTGCCGGGGGGGGCTGGACGTGTCCTTGCTGCTGATCGATGTGTCACTGCTGGCAAAGGGTGGGCTCCAGAACCCATGCACAACAGTGACACCCGAAGCTGGGCTGGTGGTGGCTGCGGTGCTCTTGGGACTCTTTGAAGATGGATGGGGGAGCTCATCGGGGGGAAAGAGGTCAAGGTTAGCCATGAAAAGTTTTTTAGGGCCAAGGTAAAGGGTAGGAGAAGTGGAGATGGAAGTGGAGGTAGAGGAGGTGGTTGTAGGAGAGTCAGGTGTGCTGTCATTGGGTGAAGGTGCTGGTGCTGTAGGCTGTCGTGAGGTGGATGGCTGTTGGGTGGGTGGCTGCCTGCGTTTGTGTGTCTTGGAAGAGGGGGTGACAGACACAGTGGGAGAGGACACAGGGGACGTGTAAATGGCAGTGGAGGTGGTGACTGCACGAGTGTGGACTGTACTGGAGGGTGAGGTGGTGATGGAAGCACTGGCTGATGTTGGGGTGCATGCAGGTGTGAGTGTAGACATCACAGGGAGGGAGGAGGGAGACGAGGAGGAGGGGGACACAGGGGTGGCAGTGGCTGTTGGCATGTCTGCATCTGGGTGTTGCTTGGGTGAGTGTTTGTGGGATCTGTCGTGCTTGTGTTTGGATGAGCTGCTCTTGGGTGTTGAGGTGTGTGCAGGCTGGTCTGATGGTGTGGATGGGATAGGCTGAGGAACAGGAGACAGAGAAAGGCTGGAGGCAGTAAGAAGAGGGAGGCTGGAAACAGGGACAATGGCTGCCGTCAGTGCTGAGGCCAGAGCAGTGAATGCTTGTTGATGGGCAGCCTGACCCGAATGAATGCCCTCCAGGTACGCATTTCTCTGTTGCACCTCCCTTTGCACACCCTGGATGGCATTCAAAAGGGTCGTCTGCCCAACAGTGAGCGTCCTTACCAGGTCAATGAGCTCCGCACTGAGGGCAGCAGGGGCAACAGGGGCAGGGGCTGAGGTGCCTGGGGCGAAGGAGACGCGCGCCTTCCTGGGCGAACAGGCACGGAGCGAAGACTGAGGGGCTGCTGGGAGGGCGGGGCTGGTGCGCTGGGTGGCGGCTGTACCTGTAGAGGTGGGGGGCACGGATGTTGCCGCCACCGCTAGGGAGCTCCCATCCGAGGACGTGTCGCTTTCGCTGCTCTCACCAGCGATCCCCGTCGTGGTGCTCCCCTCGCCCTCCGGATCACTGGTGCCCTCGGTGTCTGTTCCTGGGCCCACCGGGGCCTTGTGTCCTGCAGCTCCCTCGTGCTCCGATGCCAAATCTCCTCCGCCTGATGATGCTAATGCACACATGCACAAGAAGATGAAGAGAAAGGGTGGGGGGAGAAAAAAGAAGACCAGGTTGAGTGCATGCAATGTCAACACCGTTGGCGGAGAGGACAGACACAGGAGCCTAATGCACTAAGCCGCGCATTCTGGGTACACTACTCAGTACTACTGACTAGGACAACTGGCCAGGAGACGTCAAACGCGCACATGGGAGATGCTGGACCTTCAATGGCTGTACTTGTCACCCTACCGAGGTGGGGGCCGGGGGCACAGGGCCATGCCTAAGGGAGAGGACTACACTACAGAAAGCGCCCTGGCCTAATGTCACCCACAGCCCTCCTCCCCCACCCAGACGCCTCCACTGCGCAGAAAGATAGGAGAATGTGCTGATACTCACCCCCTTGTGTCTGCTGTGATGTCTTAAAGCGCCCATCCAATTCTGGGTAGGCCACCGCCAGGATCCGGGACATCAGGGGGGTCCTGGTGCGACTGGCACCCCTCCTAGGTTGGGAGGCCATCCCCAGCAGTGTTTCTGCGGTCTTCCTTGTTCCGCGGCGGATGTCCTCCAACCTCTTGCGGCAGTGGGTGCCCCGTCTGTTGTGGACCCCCAAGTTCCGGACTTCCTTGGCGATGGCACGCCAAATCTCGATCTTCTGATGGGCGCTGACCTATTTGACATGTACAGGGTGGAAAGGAGGAAATCATCAATGACCTGCATGTTAGATGTGATTGGCCCCCCCCACCAACTTTGCCATATGGCACATGCTCTCATCTGTCGGGCGTTGCACTCCTCATTCGCCCCCCACCCCACCAACTTACATCCACCCCAATCCACACAGGCATAGCCCATTCCATGTGCACCCGGTGTACTCACTTGTTGGTCTGGAGGACCGTAGAGTAGCGCATACTGGGGGAGGACCCCATCCACGAGCTTCTCCAACTCTTCAGACGTGAAGGCAGGGGCCCTTTCCCCAGTCGCAGCAGCCATTGTATCTTCCAGACCGAGGTCACAGCAGCACTTGCAGTATAGGTGCTCTCCTGTGGATGATCAGGTCTCGAGTGATTAAGCAGATAGAAAATGGCGGTCACACCCGCGGCGGTGCGTACCGCGGCGGTGCGTACCGCGACCGCCGGCGCACTTCGTCATTGGCTCCTGAAACCCATAGGCTTCAATGTTAACCAATGCGGCTTTGCGCCGCGGTCTTCGACCGCCTACCGCCACGGTGTGCCCCGCCAGCGCATGGACCTCACATCCCATTGTCCCACTTCACAGGTCAGGCAGCCGCCATTTCAAGGGCCTACATGGCTTAATTTTGACTGCGACACACAGGCCTAGGCCTTGCATTGCCACACATACACGCCTTTCAACCCATTGCCATTCTTTAACTGTGCAAGCTGTCTGTACGTACCTGTGGTTTGGCTGACTCTGTGCTCCATGTTGTCCTTCCTAGGCACCGTCCGCTAGGACTTGGGATGAGAAGGAGGAATCCTCGCGTGTACCGACCGCTGGTGGACCTGTCGACAATGGAAGAACGCCATATAATACTTCGATACAGACTTGACCGTGCCACTATCCATGAACTGTGTGCCCAGCTGGAGCCAGCCCTGATGTCCCCCATCCGCCAACCCACAGGGATTCCCCCTCTGGTGCAGGTTTTGTCAGTCCTCCATTTTTTGGCAAGTGGGTCATTCCAGACCACAGTGGCCATGTCATCTGGAATGTCTCAGCCTATGTTTTCAAAGATTTTGAGTAGAGTGTTGTCTGCCCTGATGAAACTCATGCGGAGCTACATCATTTTCCCAGAGGAGGGTGACTTGCCTACAGTGAAGGGTGATTTCTATGCCCTTGGACATATCCCCAACATCATTGGTGCCATTGATGGGACCCATGTGGCTTTGGTACCCCCAAAAGACGATGAGCAGGTGTACAGAAACAGAAAAAGTTATCATTCGATGAATGTCCAGGTGGTCTGTTTGGCTGACCAGTACATCTCCCATGTAAATGCCAAGTTCCCAGGGTCAGTGCATGACGCGTATGTGATGCGAAATAGCAGCATCCCCTATGTGATGGAGCAGCTACAGAGACAACGTGTGTGGCTAATAGGTGACTCTGGTTACCCCAACCTGCCTTGGCTACTGACCCCAGTAAGGAATCCCCGGACCAGGGCAGAGGAACGGTACAATGAGGCCCATGGGAGAACTAGGAGGATCATCGAAAGGACCTTTGGCCTCCTGAAGGCCAGGTTTAGGTGCCTGCATATGACTGGGGGATCCCTGATGTACTCACCAAAGAAGGTGTGCCACATCATCGTGGCCTGCTGTATGCTTCACAATCTGGCATTGCGACGTCAGGTTCCTTTCCTGCAGGAGGATGGTGCAGATGGTGGTGTTGAAGTAGCTGTGGAGCCTGCGGAGAGTGAAGAGGAGGAAGACTCAGAGGACGACACAGACAACAGGGACAGAGTAATAGAACAGTATTCCCAGTAGCACACAGGTAATAATCACCCATGCCATTTTACATTTCCTGAAAACCTCCTGCATCTCAACTTTGTCGGTTTCCCCCCAGACCTATGAACATGATGTTTGATTTTCCCTTCCCTTTTCTGTGCTGTATGAGCCACTGCGTGACCTCGGCTTGGTTGGCCCATGGACTAATGCTAAGTTACCTCGGTATGTGTAATTCACAATGTTCACAATACGTAATTGATATGTAATGTGTCATACATTTGTAAATAAGACAGGCTGAGTCCTGATTGATTTCAGTGCAATGTGTGATTTATTATTAGTGCATAGATATTGGTACATGATAGTGAAACAGTGATGGGTGGGGGTGGAGTAATGTCCATGGCGGAGTCCAGTTCTCAGTCTCACAGGTGCATTGTCCATATGCCTGTGGCAGGATGGAGCAGGGGCAGTTCAAGGTTTGACAGGGTGGCAATGTGGGACAGTGGGAGGACTTCAGGGGGTATGTGATGCTGGCGGGGGACTTGACATCCTACTCTGTCGTTTTTTTTTATCTCAGGCTCCTTTTGCGGGGCGGTTGTTGTTCAGCAGGAGGTGGGGTTCTGGTGGGCTGTCGTTGTGGTGGAGCCTCCTGTCCACTAGCGCCGGCGGAGGTGGTAGGCTGTTCCTGTTCCTGGCTAGTGACAGGGGCCCTGTGTGATGCCACATGGTCCCGAAACGTGTCCTCTATGCGGTTCAGGGCCTGGACTATGCTCCCCATAGCGGTTGAGATGTTGCTGAGTTGGTCGCTGAACCCCATGTAGCGTTGCTCCTGCTGTGCCTGGATCTCCTGGAACCTGGCCAGTACCGTCGCCATCGTCTCTTGTGAGTGGTGGTAGGCAGCCATGATGGTGGTGAGGGCCTCTTGGAGAGTGGGTTCCCTGGGCCTCTCCTCCCCCCCCTGTCGCACAGCAGCCCTCCGAGTTGCCCTGTTTCCCTGGGCCTCTGTCCCCTGGACGGTGTGCCCACTCCCACTGCCCCCAGGTCCCTGTTGTTGTTGGGTTGGTGAGTTACCCTGGGGACCCTGTAGTGGTAGACACACCGCTGCTTGACCTGTCCTAGAGACAGAGGCATGGGCCCGCTGGGTGGGAGCTGTGCTGTTGTTCCCAGAGGGGGTTGGGTCTGCAGTGGCCTGTGTCTGGGTGAGGGGAACCGACTGCCCAGAGGTCCCCGATGGTCCGGGCTGGTCGTCAGGTTCCAGGTCGACAGAGCTGCTGTCATCACTAGTGGCCTGTTCCGGGGGTGGGATGGACATTTCTGGTCCCTCCTGACCGGTGTGTTGTCGTTCGGGTCCTGCATGGGGTAAGAGGGGATGGTTATTGTTTCTGTGTGTGCATTAGCTTGCGTTTCATGGGTGCCCTTGTCCCCCAGTGCTGGCATTCCCTTGGGGGAGGTGTTGTGAGGGTGTTTTGTGGGGGGGGGGGGTGATGGGTATGTGCAGTGGTCATGCTTAGGTGATGGGTGTCCATAGTTTGGGGGTGGCATGCAGGGGTTGGTGTTGGGTGGGTTGTGCTGGGGAGACATTCTCAGAGAGGATGTGTGCTGGGGGTTGGGGGTGAGGGTGGGGGGTGAAGTGGTTGGCCTTGTACTTACCAGAGTCCATTCCTCCGTGTACTCCAGCGAGGCCATCAGGATACAGGATGTTGAGTACCTCTTGCTCCCATGTTGTGAATTCGGGTGGAGTGGGTGGGGGTCCCCCGCCAGTCTTCTGCACTGCGATGTTGTGTTGCGAGACCATCGAGCGCACCTTCCCCCGTAGGTCGTTCCATCGTTTGCGGATGTCCTCTCGATTTCTGGGATGCTGTCCCACCGAGTTGACCCTGTCCACGATCCGCTGCCAGAGCTCCGCCTTCCTTGCTATGGTGGTGTGCTGGACCTGTGAGCCGAAGAGCTGGGGTTCCACTCTTATGATCTCCACCATGACCCGGAGTTCTTGGTCCGAAAAGCGTGGGTGCCTTTGTGGTGCCATGGGGTGGTGTGTATGAGGTGTGGGGTGGTGTATGTGATGATGTGTGTGTTGGTGTGTGGTGCTTTGTGCTTCTATGTGGTGTGTGTGATGTTGCGGTGTGCCTCTGTGTGTCTGGCTATCTATTCTCTGATGTGTCTCTCTCTCCTTCGTCTCTGGTTTTTGTTGGTAGGGGTTTGTGGGTGATGTGGGTGTGTGTTTTATATGGTATTGGATGTGTGGGAGTGGTGTGTGTATGTGTTTCAGGTGTGTGCCTTTCAAATTGTCCAATGTGGTAGGGGTTTGTAAAGGTGTGTGTATTTTGACCGCGGCGGTGTGTACCGCCAATGGAATACCGCGGTTGAATGACCGCCGCGTCGATTTGCCGGTCATAATGGGATGGGCGTATTTCTGTTGGCGTGGCGGTGGAGGTTTGGTCTTCTCCAGTTTACCGCTGGCCGCTGATGTGGCGGACTGCAGTGGAGGGCGGATTTTCGGAGGTTTTGCAGTTGTGGGTCAGAATGTCCGTGGCGGCTGACCGCGGCCGCGGCGGTATTGTGGCGGCCTTCTGACCGGCGGTAAGCGGCTTTTACCGCCGAGGTCAGAATGACCCTCATATTCTGCTCTCTTAGAGGGTGGATCTTAATTTGGAACCCATAAAGATTCCCTGTTCCATGGTGTGCTACTGAATGTACACTTTGAAGGAACATTGCAAGTCACCTTAAGATTGTGCTAGGGTTCTCGGCCTGCAACCTGTAGCCTCTTGCCTCCATAAGGTCATTCAACCCTTGGTGTCTTTGAATACCTCTATTTTATACCATTCCAAATTGCAATATGCCATTTATAAAGTAACATTTTAGACCAACTCGATGCATTTCAAAATATAATTATTCTTTCAAAAGGAGTACAGATTTGCTTCTAAATCATAAACATTTGCTTCTGATTCTAAATACTTGCAGTTAAATACTCATGGATCCAAACAAATTAATTTCCTGAACCAATGTACATTGATATTCTTTATAATATAAATAAAGTATAGAGTGGTCTTCATCCAACCTCTTAACCACCATAGTACATGTCCGACTCTATTATATATATATTTCAATTTCTCTACCTAATCTATGAGCTTGCTCGCATTGAGTTATCACCATTGCTACCCTCATATGATGGTTCAAAAATCAGAAATGATTTATGTCCCTAGTCTGTGTACTGTTTTTGCGTATTTAACTCTTATTTTTAAACATTTGCTTGAAATCCGTACTCTGGAAACAGTCACATATAAAATTCTGGATCAAAGTATATTTACATCTCCTCCATGTTAGAACAAAAACCTCCATTGCGATTATACTATCTGGGATAGCTTTCTTCACTTGTTAAGGGCATGCTTCAATAATAACATGCACTTCTCTAACGCTTGAAGTGGCTCATGTCCTTAAATTCTTTATGTGCTATATCACTACCCTGAAATCTTGCCTGTCATTCCAAGTCCTCCATTTACAAGTTCTCTTATGAATTTCTAATGTATACAGATGATGTCTTTCTGGTTGATAATTGTATGTGAGTGATAGAGCAAAGTATTACATGGTATGACTGGGGAGTCTTAAAATTTAGGCCCTTATTACAACCCAGTAACTCTGTGATAAAGCGGCGGTAATACTGCCAACAGGCTGGCGGTAAAAAAAATAGAATTATGACCACGCCAACACAGACAGCCACATTAACACACGGACCGCCACGGTGGTAGCAACAAGCACCGCAGCGGTAACCGCCAACAGCCAGGGGGAAGACAATGTACCGCCCACAATATTACAACTGCCTATCCGCCACCTTTTGCGGGGCGGTACTAACGACATCAAAAGCACAGCGGAAACAGTACACAGAAGGCAAAGGACTCACCTCTGGAGACTCAGGGAAGAACCCTGACGCCATGGAGCCTAAACTGCAGATCGTCCCCATGCTGGTCTACCTCCTCCTACAACAGGAATACTAACACCAGCGATGACGACCACGGTGAGTACTGCCACCTAGCACATAGGGGAGGGGGGAGGAAAAAGAGAGTGACACACACACGCAACACACAACACTCATCCCCACCCCCAGCACCATACACACAAACAGATGCAACAACATTACATATCCACCCCGTACACCTCAGGAATGATGCTAGGACAAAAGGAAGTGATTTAAGTGAGTGTAAAAAGATAAAATACGAAAAATACGTCCTTAAAAATCAAAACAGTATTTACAGATATACAAATGGAGGGACACTGCCCAGTCCAGAATGTCCGTGGGCCACAGGGCCATATCACATAGGCCAAGGCCCCACTTGACTCCTGCCTCAACACAGAGTGAACACTGATCGGGCATCAGGTCAAAAATACACAGGCATTTCAGGGGGAAGGGGAATGGGGGGGGGACCTCCGCCGGAAGATGGTACAACGCCACTGGTCCTGGAAGGGGCAACATGCCCTCTGCGATGTCTTGGGGAGTACAAAGCCACACTCTCTCAAGTGGGTGGTTTGCCCACTGCTTACTCCTGGGGTGTGCAAGGCCACAGTCTCTCAAGTGGGTGGTTTGCCCGCTGCTTGCTCCTGGGGAGTTCAAGGCCACAGTCTCTCAAGTGGGTCGGTTGCCCAATGCTTGCTCCTGGGGAGTGCAAAGCCACAGTCTCTAGTAGATGCCTTTTTCCACTGGTTCTGGAGGGGGCCTTGTGCCCAGTGTGCTTCATCCTGGCAAGGAGTGGGTGAGTGGATGCCTTCTTCCACTGGTTCTGGAGGGGGCATTGTGCCCTGTGATGCAGATCTTGGGGAGTGCAAGGTCACAGTCTCTCACCTGGGTGTCATATCCACAAAGATTACAGTGGGTAGGATGCATAACACTCCATGGAGGTAGGACTACAGTCCATCCACCGGTGGTGACGGCTGCACAGTGGTGGCAGTGCTGGTGTCGGTGCTGCCAGTGGTGGGGGGAGGCTCCAGTCCTTCCCCTGCAGCCTCAGATGGCTGCCCACTGGGCCTTCTGCTGCTGCCAGTGGTGCTGGTGGCGGTGCAGGTGGCGGTGCTGGTGGCGGTGCTGCCAGTGGTGAGGAGCCTCAGGCGGCTGCCCACTGAGGCTGCTGCCAGCGATGCTTGTGGCGGTGAAGGTGGCAGTGCAGGTAGTGGTGCTGGTGGCGGTGCTGCCAGTGGTGGGGGAGGCTCCAGCCCTTCTTCTGTAGCCTCGGACGGCTGAAGTGCCATGGTTGGTGGTGGGGGCTCAGATCCGGTCACAGCACCAGGCCTCCTGTCCCTCCTGCCTGCAGGGGCAAGCCCTTTGCCCTTGCCCTAGGCAGCTGGTGGTGCTTCCTTGCTCTTGGCAGCTGGTGGTGCCTCCTTGCTGTTGCCGTATGGTGGTGCCTCCTTGCCCTTGGCAGCTAGTGGTGCCTCCTTGCCCTTGGCAGCTGGTGGTGCCTCCTTGCCAAGTGGTGGTGCCTCCCTGCCCTTTCCCCTTGGCAGCTGGTGCAGGCACACTGCCAGTGCTGATGGGTGTCTCCTTGGAGCCTCTCACATCTGCAGTAGCAGCCGAAACTACAGTGGCTGTGGACTGGGTGGCTGAGGTGCTGGTCTGTGTTCTGCCCACCCTGGCCCGAAGTGAAGGACAGGGGGAGGGGTAGGGAAAAGGTCAAGGATGGAGAGGTAAAGCTTCTTAGGGACACTGGGGCAAGAAGAGGGTGAAGGTTTGGGAGTTGAAGAAGAGGGAGTGGTTGTAGGAGGTGTCTGTCTGCTGTGTTTGGGTGCAGGTGCATGGGCTGGATGCTGTTGTGAGGTGGATGGCTGTTGGGTGTCTGAGTGCTTGGGTTTGTGTACTTTGGGAGGACGGGGCACAGACACAGAGAGGACACACAGGACATGTGCATGGATGTGGGGGTGGTGACTGCCAGTGAGGGGCATGTAGTGAGAGGCGTGATGGTGGTAGTGAATGAGGATGTAGTGCATGGAGGTGTGAGTGTAGACGGTTCTGGGAGGGAGGTGGATGACGAGGAGGAGGAGGACACAGTGGAGGCAGTGGATGTTGGTGTGTCTGTTTCTGGATGGTGTTTGTGTGAGTGCCTGTGGGATGATGTGTGGTGCTTGTGTTTGCCTGAGCCACTCCTGTGTGTTGTCTTGGGAGCATGCTGGTCTGAATGTGTGCTTGGGATAGGTTGGGGTTGAGGGGAATGAGACTGGGTAGAGGAAGTTGGAGGGGGGAGGCTAGAGACACGGACAATGGCTGCCATCAGTGAGTTGGCCAGAGCCTGGAATGATCTTTTTTGGGCAGCCATGCCAGAGTGAATGCCATCCAGGAATGCATTTGAATGTTGCAAATGCCCTGCCAGCCCCTGGATGGCATTCACAATGGTTGACTGCCCAACAGAGATAGATCACAGGAGATCAATAGCCTCCTCACAGAGGGCAGCAGGGCTAACTGGGGCAGGGCCTGAGGTGACTGGGGCGAAGGAGATGCCCACCGTCCTGGGTGAGCGGGCACAGGTAAACTCACTGAGGGGCTGCTGGGAGGACGGTGCTGGTACGGGGGTGGCAGCTGTACCTGTAGTTGGGGTGGCCACAGAGTTGTCCGCCACCACCAGGGAGCTTTCATCGGAGGAGGTAAAACTTTCAGAACTGTCCCTTCCAGTCTCCTCCGTGGTGCTCCCCTCGCCCTCCGTCCCACTGGTGCCCTCACCTTCGGTGGATTTGGCCTCCTGGGTCCTGTGGGATGCTGCTCCCTCTGTTGCCGGTGCCTCTGCTCCTCCGCCAGATGATGCTAATGCACAGAAGGACAGGGTGACAAAACAAAAAGGGTCGGGGAAGAGACAGAGGATACACTTGGTCAATGTTAGAAACAACACCACCGTTGGCGTACACAACACACAGGGGACAGCCCTACGCACTAGGCGATGCACTCCCAGTCACAATGCTAGTCACCAGGCCATGGACAGGAATACCTAATGCCAGTTGCAGCATACCTGAGACCCACAGATCCCTGCCCAGATGTGGATGCCCACTAGCTTGTTGTGCATCAGCCCCTGCCCAAAATGGAACCTACCCTGCAATGTCTGGCCTGGCTTAGGGGCACCAACAGGCACACATCCCCCACCGAGAGACCACCCCTCCACGTGCAAGTAGTATATTGGGAACTGTACTCACCCCCTTGTGGCTGCTGTGATGGCCTCAAGCACCCATCCAGCTCCGGATAGGCCACCGCCAGTATGCAGAACATCAGGGGTGTCAGGACACCCCTTCCTCATTGGGAGGCCATCCCCAGCTGGGCCTCCACCATCTTCCTTGCCCAGCATCTCAGGTCCTCCCACTGTTTGCAACAGTGGGTGCTCTGCCTGCCATAGACCCCCAGGGTCCGTACGTCCTTGGTGATAGCACGCCATATACCCTTTTTCTGGTGGGCGCTGACCTGCAGAAAAATAAAAATAGGTATCAGTCATACCGGTCAGCCTGTTACACTCATGGCCCACCATATCCCTCTCATCCCCTTACGCACATACATTGCCCACCATATATGCAGCACGCAGCCCAGGACCCCTCAACCACCCCCCTTACACGAGGCATTCACACACAGCACTCTATGCATTCATGCCCCATGCATTGTGCACAAAGTGTACTCACCTGTTGGTCTGGAGGCCCATACAACAATCAGTACTGGGGTAGGACCGCACCCACCAGTCTCTCCAACTCCGCAGCGCTGAAGGCAGGGGCCCTTTCCCCAGTGACTCGAACCATGGTCGGTTCCAGACACAGGCCACAGCAGCACTTGCAGTGTAGGTCCTCTCCTGTTGAAGGTCAGGCAGCAAGTGAGTGAACAGACAGAAAATGGCGGTCACGTCCACGGCGGTGTGTACCGTCACCGCCTACATACATCACCATTGATCACTGTAACCCATAGGGCCCAATGATAACCAATGAGAAGTTGCACGGCCGTACTCGACCGTCTCCTGCAACGGTGCAAAACATCAGGGGCATTACCTCATTTCCACCTGTCCCTCCACACAGGACAGGCCTCTGCCATTTCGGGGGGGGGGCAGGCCATGGCTCCTAACTGCGTCACAGCAGACATAAGCACATTTGGGACTAACCATCAACATACTGTTTCTGCCACAACGTGCAATGCATTGTACATTGAGGAAATGTCAGAAACTGACCTGTTGCTCATCGTTTTGCCCCCTAGATTACAACCGCTGAGGATGTATAGGAGATGTGTTAAATAATAATCCGAGATGTATTTGCCTCAGACTTTATTTTTGCGTATTCCATTAATATTGCCATGTGCTCGACAAAGCTGACTCTTCATTTAAACTGTGTAAGTTGACTTCCCTGTGAACTCAGTTTTTGTCTAAAACCATTTCCTTCTCTGGGCCTCTCCACTTATCTAACCAAGCTGACTTTCAGGATACCGAGCCACAGCTGTATCCTTCTTATCATTGTGCACGAACAGAACTGTACCTCTTCCCACCGCATTCCAGGGGCCTCCTGCAAGGGATATCCTCGTAAATTATCAAACCAACTGTGATAAGACTGACATTTGACAAATGAACTGTCACTTTGCCGTGTATTAGCAGGATACTCCCGAGACAGTGGGAGTACAAGCAGGAAAGACTAATCAAATGTATGTACGTCAGCAGGATGCTCTCGGGTTAAAAGGAGAACTGTTTGAAGCTTTTGTGTTCGCCAGATATGGAGGGGTGGCTTCCTGGCTGAAGGGGGGCAGCTTAACTATATAAGATTGTACGCTGCAGAATGAAGCAGCCAGCCTCCGTAGGAAAGTCATTCAGACTGTCCTGGGACACTGTGCTCAGCTCGAGCTATTATCTGTTTTACTAATAAAACTTTTCTCTTCCTCATCAGTCGTGACTCCGCCTGTTGTGTTCTTTGCTGGTAAGAGACCCTGAAGGCCTAGGGTGTCCCCTCCACCGCTGGGAGAGGTGAGCCTGCCTTTCCCGGTTCTTCAGTTGGCGCCCGAACAGGGACTCCATCAGTGGCACCCGCCGTCTGCTCGGAAGGAGGAGGAGGTTCACTGCAGGACTACCAAAGGGGGCGCCCCACAACTGATTTGGGAAGTATCTTTTTCCTCGTGGACCTGCGGTACTCCAGCGGTGCTCCCCCCTCTTTGTCTCAACGGGCGCCGGCGGCTCTGCCCTGACTGGAGTTCCTGACATAGCTGGCCCTGAGTTCGGAGTCCTGACTGAGGAGGAAGACAAGAGTAAGGTAAGGACAGGGTTAACCCCTGTCTTTTCTGTGTCTGTCTGGTAGGTGTCATTCGATCTTTGCAAAGACCGAAGTCAGTGGATGTTTTGTAAAATAATTAACTGTCATAATATATAGATTGCATATTTGCTTCCGTTGTTTCTGTTTTCCATCCACTGATACTAAGTTACAACTGTCTGTTTAAAATAATGCCGGCATTCAGTAAATTAAGGAAATGGTGTTGTTTTTGTTGTCAAGCGGACTCCCGCTTGGAGGAGTCTTGTCCGGCTCCTCCAATTGGAACTCCTTGCCATGAAATGTATGTAAAACACGGGGTGGGAAGTATAATATGGACTGACATACGGCGTAAAAAGACTAGGCATAGTGCTGAATTACAGTGGCCACTGCATGGGACTTTTGATGAACTGAAAATTGATTTTTTAGAAGAAAGATTATTTGCAACCAAAAGTAGGCCTGGTATGTTTGATTCACTCAGGTTATGGCAGAAAGAGAGTAGACAAAAACGAATTAAAGCAGCAAAGGATGCTAAGAGACATAATGCAAAATCAGATGCTGAGAAAGCCCAAGAATATGACCGGCAGAATGCAGAGCAGGGATGGGCCCAGATAGATAGAAGACACCAGTTAGATACAGACAGGATATATGTGGTTCAACAAACACCTGAAAAAAAGAAAAGAGACCCCGAAAAGGATCCTCTCATGCAAGATGTCCTAGACTGCCCCCCTGTTTATACCCCAACAATATATCCAGCTTTACCCCCAATTGCTCAGATGCCCCAGCCATTAGGTTCACCAGTGAATGCAGTAACATTAGCCCTACCACCACAATCTGAACACCAGAGACCCCCAGCATCAGCTCCAGTGACCCCCAGGTCAGACTCCCCAAGCGCTTCAGCCCCCTTGCTACAAATAAAAGACGAGAGCTCAGACGATGATGGCCTCACAATATCACCTCCCCCAGGACGTCCACGACGCAATAAACTGACAGAAGAAAGGAAAATTAACACAATGTTGCATAAATATATCTTAACACAGCCAAGCCTGGAGACTATTTGGCAGAATTTTGCTCAGTTTCAAGCAGTACAACAGGCAGACATGATACAACGTATGTGTGAGATACTAATGGAAAAATGGGACGAAAATTTAGATAGCAATCCCCCCTTGCAAGTACTCAGAATAAAACAGGAGGTAGCCACAGGCTATCATCAGGGAAAGGACCTTAAGGACTACCTCCGTCAGCTGTTAAGTTGTAGGAAGAAATACCACCACAAGAGGGATAAAGAAACAGGTTCACCCAGTCCTTCACGTATTCCTTCCACTCACACAACACAGCACCCCTTAAGGGAAGTCCCACCCAGCTACGTTCCAGCCACAGGAGAGGGTGCCGCGGTAGTGCCCGCTCACTGGAAACAACAATTTGTGTACCAGCAATGGGATAGAACAGAGGTCCTAGCGCTAAAAGCCCACTTGCCTGACCCACGCAAGAATCCTGCCGGCTTCTATAAAGAATTTTCCCAAATAATAAGTCCACAAATATTGACTCTCATGGACATTAAAATGTTGTTTGGTACCCTTGTACCACAGGATATCTGGAAGACTATCATACAGAAAGACTATCCTGTTGAGCTAGGCGGTACCTGGGATCAACTGGACCACGAGGACAAAGACAGGAAGCCTGGTGACAAGCCGGGAGCCCTAATAGTAGCTCTCCCTGACAGACTTCTTACGCTTATACAGAAGTCCTTGCCCCCGCGATTAGTAGACTGGGATAGAATAGATACATGTAAACAAAAGAAAGACGAACACATTGCTGACTTTTTCTCTCGGTTTGAAAGGGCATACACTGACTTTAGTGGACAAGACACCTCTACCGAAGGTGGTATGCGGCTGTTTGTAGATAAATTTGTAAATTGCATATCACCTGAGGTGGCCTCAAAAATTCGGTTGACTGAGAGTACCTGGTCGACAAGCACTCCCATTGAGATACTTAATATGGCCCAATATTACGAGAATAGGGTTCATGAAGAGAAGGACAGAAAAGACAAACAAACAAAAGAGTTAAAAACTAAAATTCTAGTACAGCAGGCGTACCCCCAGAATAGGTCAATTCCCCGTGGACCTCAGTACCAAAATAATGGTCCCAACAGTTATCAGCCCCGCTATTCCCTGAGCTACAATCAGTGTGCCTATTGTAAAGAGGAAGGTCATTGGAAAAATGATTGCCCAAATAAAAACGGGTTTGCGCCCCAGACAAGAGGTAGAGGAGCGCCCCGTGGAGCACCCCGAGGTAGAGGACGGGGAGGTCCCCCACAGCAGGGACCTAATAGAGCCCATCAACAGCAAAATATAGCAGCCGCTGAAAATTACTTTGACAATAGTTCTGCCCAACGCCAGTATTATAATGATAATTATGATCCGGAAGAAGGTCAGGGCTTCTATTCCTGCTAGGACAGCTTAGGACAAGGGAGGATAGGACCCGTCCCAATCCCAGTTAAACAGAATGGCCCACATGTAGAAGTACAACTAGATGGTACTTCTAAGAATTTTTTAATTGACACTGGAGCCACTAAGAGTTCTGTTATGAAGGATGCGGTCCCTGGGGTCCCTTTGTCCAGCAATACTAACGTGTCTGTAGGATTCTCAGGCGTCCCAGTGATTAACCCCGTATCCAAGCCACTGGAACTCACAATTGGTCCCTACACTGTTGATTCTCCTCTAATACTTACCTCTGGTTGTAGTGAAAATTTGCTAGGTCTCGATTTACTGAAAAGATTACACGCCACTATATATTGTTCCCCTGATGGCGTGTACGTCACCATGGGTCCTCACGTGACACCCACCCAGTTCATAGCGTTACCACTCCCGCCTGAGCTAGAGATGCTCCCCGCTACACTTTGGGCTTCAAACAATGAAGATGTGGGCTGCCTTGATATTCCCCCGTTCTCCATCAAGTTAAAAGAGCATGCACTACTTCCCCGTCTGCCACAGTACAAGTTACCACATCACACTGAACAGGCCCTCAAGGACATTATATTGCAGCTGATTGATAAAGGGGTTGTTGAAGAGACCAGAGGTAATACATGTAACAGCCCCATACTCCCAGTACTCAAAAAGTCCGCTGATTCTTCCCATCAGCCCGGCCTACGCTTTGTGCTTGACCTTCGAGCAGTTAATAAAGTAGTGGAGCCTCAATTCCCTGTTGTACCCGACATTACCACCCTCCTAACAATGATACCCTCCACTGCTACCTGGTTCTCTGTAATTGATCTCAAGAATGCATTCTTTAGCATACCCATTCACCCGGACAGCAGACACATTTTTGGATTCTCCCTGGGCGGTCGCAGTTTCCGGTTCTGTCGCGCACCTCAGGGGTACACGGAATCACCCAGTGTTTTTAGCCAGGTGCTCAAGGGACAGTTGGATTCCTTTCAATTCCCCGCTGGTTCCGCCCTGGTACAATATGTTGATGATCTCCTTATTGCTTCTGACTCCCAAGAAAATTGCAAAAAAGACACAGTTGCACTTCTCACTTATCTATCCCAACACCATCACAAAGTATCCCTCATTAAATTACAGTATTGTCAACAGCAGGTTACCTATCTTGGTCACCTGCTGTCGAAGGAGGGACGTACACTTACCCCGGCCCGGGTACAAGCCATACGCAATATACCTGTCCCCACAACACAGAGGGAGGTCAGGGGATTCATTGGCATCACATCTTTTTGCCGCCAATGGATACCTAATTTTTCTCTCCTTATCAAGCCTTTCTTAGCACTCACCCACAAAGACTGCCCGGACACCGTTGTCTGGAATACTGAATGCCAGTCCAGCTTTGAAGATTTGAAGGACGCTCTCTGTTCAGCCCCTGTGTTAGGCACGCCTGACTATCATAAGCCCTTTACATTGTTTGTAAGTGAACATAACGGTTGCTCTCTCTCAGTCCTGACACAAGAACATGGTGGCAAACAGCGACCATGTGCTTATTTTTCAGCCCTTCTGGATCCTGTTGCCAGGGCTCTTCCAAGCTGCCTACGGGCTGTAGATGCAGCCGCAGTAGCAGTGCGCCAATCAGCTGGAATAGTTATGGATACTTCATTATTATTGTTGGTCCCACATGCCGTTGATGCCCTACTTAACAAAACTAAGACACAACACCTTACAAATGCCCGCCTGACCAGTTATGAGTTAACACTTCTTGCCAGTCACATCACCATCAAAAGATGCACTACCTTGAATCCCGCAACGTTATTGCCCCTGACTGAAAGCTCTGAAGATACACATACTGATATACATGACTGCATTATCAGGACAGAGGAGGAAACGAAAGGAAGGGTAGATCTGCAAGACACGCCTCTAAGTAACCCCCAAGGCACCTTGTACATTGATGGTTCATGTCTCAAATTACCTGATGGCACCACATCAGCTGCATATGCTATCACAACACTAACGGCAGTAGTTGAAGCACGTCGGATACCACATAATTCAGCACAAGCGGCTGAGTTAGTGGCACTGATTAGAGCCTGTGAAATAAGCACAGATTTAGATGTCAATATCTACACTGACAGTCAATACGCGTTTGGAGTGGCACACAATTTTGGCAGATTGTGGGCGGAAAGAGGCTTTCTCACATCACACGGCACCCACATACAACATGGGGGGTTAATACACAGACTGCTCTCCGTTCTAGCCCTGCCACGGACCATGGCCATTGTGAAATGCAGCGCACACAGAAAGATCACTGATCACGTAGGGAAAGGGAACGCCTTTGCAGATCAGGTAGCGAAGGAAACAGCACGTCAGACGAAAAACAAGATGTATGTAGCGGGACCGGCCAGATGGGTCCCAGATAACGGGATGTTTGAGGACACGGTAGAGAGTGTGAAAAGCATACAGGCAGAAGCGACGGAAGTTGAATTGGCATCATGGAAGGAGACACACGCGAGGTTTAATGAAGAAACAGGGTGTTGGACAGACTTGTCAGAAGCCCAGAGATGGATGCTTCCTGATGGGTATGTCCTTCCTGTAGTGACAATGGCTCAAGGTCCAGCACACATCAGTCCAGCAGGGATATGCAAACTTCTTGCCCCTGTCTGGTACAACAAAAATATTCCAAAGGCAGCTGAGAAGTTGGTTAAACACTGTATGATTTGCATGCAACACAATCCTGGCAAGGGCATTAAAGTACCTCCCGGCCATTTCGCGCCCCCTGATTATCCATTTGAAGCTATACAGATGGATTACATCGAAATGGAAAGATGTAACAATTTGAAGTATGTATTGGTGGTCGTCTGCATGTTTAGCAAATGGGTAGAAGCCTATCCTACAAGGGACAACACAGCCCTCACAACTGCTAAGGTACTCTTGAAAGAGTTCTTTCCCCGGTTTGGAATGCCTCGAATTGCATGGTCAGACAATGGCAGCCATTTTACAGGTCAGGTGATGAAAAAGGTGTGTGAAGGATTGGGAATTAGACAGAAATTCCATGCTGCCAACCATCCACAAGCTGCAGGACTAGTTGAGAAATATAATGGTTCACTCAAATTGAAGTTGTCCAAAATATGTGCTGACAAAGGCATATCGTGGCCTGATGCTCTCCCCCTGGCCCTGTTGTCACTTCGGGCTACACCACATTCCAAGTCAGGTCTCTCGCCATATGAAGTGGTCATGGGGAGACCGGCTAATGTGTGGGGAGTTCCAAGGCCAAAGAAATACTCAGATTTACCATACCCTGTATTGATGGATTACCTCAATGAACTCACTAACTCTTTACGTCTCATTCATCAGCAGGTGAAGGATATTCTGCCACCATTACCTCTTACTCCAGGCCACTGTATCGAGCCTGGTGACTGGGTCCTCACCAAGAATTTCCAGCGCAAAAAGAGCCTCGAGCCCCGGTGGAAAGGCCCCCGCCAAGTACTCCTTGCTACCAGGACTGCTGTGAAAGTCGAGGGAGCAAAGAATTGGATCCACGCTTCACACTGCAAAAGGGTACCTTTGCCCTTACCATACGATCAGTGGGTGAAAGAGGGTCAAGGTGACGACGAATGCGAGAAAGTACCCACTTTTGTTCCTTTCAGTGACGCGCAGATAGAGTGGACAGCCACCCAGGAGGAGAGTGATTCGGTCCTTCGGGGAGCAACACCTGAAGGTGTTCCAGTTGTTCCCTTGTTTCCGGATCAGACTGAGCCTGGTTCTGCGAGATATGACCTCCGCAAACGTCACCAACATTGAATAGATGATTCATCGTTTACCTGTTGCATCCAGCCAAACATTCGCTGCAGGGCCGTGATTTTGTCCGGTGTGGCGGACCAGAGAGTGTCAATAGGACTGCTGGAATCACCCACCGGTGGAGCAACCACCAGTCACGGGCAGCACCTAGGGGAGGCTGGGTGGCACGCAGGTACTGAATAACTAAATTTGATATTGATCACTGCCAGTGAGAAGAGCAGACTTGAGAAAGGAAAAGGACTATGTATTCAGATTACGAGAAGAGCGTACAGAGACAGAAACTGAGAAAAATTAAACATTTAAAAAAATTGTTTGGTCCACGTACAACGTGTCTGGCGATAATTGTAGTGCTTCTTGTCATATTAGCGTGCATTGGCTGGACCATCCACACTGCTACAGAGAAAAGACAGCCTCCTACACCAACGTCTGCGCCCATGCATACACATGTATCTCTACCACCTGAGATACATGCCAGGAGACAAGAATATGACAATAATACGTTCATCCAGATGCTACATCAACATCAACTTGTTACAAACTTGACAGACTGTTGGGTTTGTGGTCATTTTCCTCATACGGCTGCTCATGCATTTCAGTTTCCAGTCTTTCCTGTAACGGCTGCCTACACTTGTTCCTTAATGTCCAATGTTTCAATACAGACCCCCCTACCCGGTTCTAGGCCTGTGAGACGACCTGGTATCATAACGAACAACACACTCTTTGAAGACTTTATCCTTCAGTTTCAAGCCAAGATACACATCGCGTGCAATTGTACGGATTCTCCAACAATGCGTAGGATCATGACCTTGCCCCGCTATCCACTCATGGAATATACATTTGGTCCGGTCTCCATGAAACCAAAAACAATATCTATCAGACCTCGGCAGGCCCCACTCTGTATCTGCGGACAAGGACGCATACCTGTCGGAGTCAGTGTCTGTAATGCGACCATCACGTACAACACCTCCACCCCTTACCTCAATGCACCTACAGGACTATACTTTGTATGTGGGAGTAAGGCCTACACCTGGCTGCCACCTGGTTGGAGCGGCATTTGCTATATTGCCTTCCTTCTCCCACCAACGTTCAACAAGCCACCTACGTATCATCGACAAAGAAGAGATACTGTAGACCAAACAGACACTTCCGCACAGCTGTTCATGGATATAACAAAAGGACTGCTACCCTTTTGGGGGCCCTCGGTGAACAGTCTGCAAATACGACGACTAACGCGAGTCTTGGAGGCTACGATAAATGAAACAGCTGGAGCACTTGCCAATAACACCGCAGAACTCCAAGCTACCAGGATGGTAGCTCTTCAGAACAGAATGGTGCTTGACGTCATACTAGCAGATAGGGGTGGAGCTTGTCGCATCATAGGGGCCAGCTGCTGCGTTTACATACCAGATAATTCACCCTCAGTATTTGCAGCCATTTCAAGATTACATAAAATAGCATCGGTTATACATGAGGACAACGGTACGCCTTGGTCTTGGACTTCAGGTCTGTGGCAGGTGTTGGTCTCCTGGGGTTGGAAGGTTTTGATATTCCTGGCTATCATAGCTGCCACATTCTTCACATGCTGTCTATGCGTACAATGTGGTCCTGCATTGTGTGGGGTCTGTGCTTCGATGTTAACACCCAAACCCACCAATATCAAAGAGAATACTGAGCGACTAATGCTTCAACAACAAATTGATGAGCTTCTAAAGATAGAAGTGAACTGAACAGAAATTTGCCTCGCAATGGCAAAAGGAGGGATTGTTAAATAATAATCCGAGATGTATTTGCCTCAGACTTTATTTTTGCGTATTCCATTAATATTGCCATGTGCTCGACAAAGCTGACTCTTCATTTAAACTGTGTAAGTTGACTTCCCTGTGAACTCAGTTTTTGTCTAAAACCATTTCCTTCTCTGGGCCTCTCCACTTATCTAACCAAGCTGACTTTCAGGATACCGAGCCACAGCTGTATCCTTCTTATCATTGTGCACGAACAGAACTGTACCTCTTCCCACCGCATTCCAGGGGCCTCCTGCAAGGGATATCCTCGTAAATTATCAAACCAACTGTGATAAGACTGACATTTGACAAATGAACTGTCACTTTGCCGTGTATTAGCAGGATACTCCCGAGACAGTGGGAGTACAAGCAGGAAAGACTAATCAAATGTATGTACGTCAGCAGGATGCTCTCGGGTTAAAAGGAGAACTGTTTGAAGCTTTTGTGTTCGCCAGATATGGAGGGGTGGCTTCCTGGCTGAAGGGGGGCAGCTTAACTATATAAGATTGTACGCTGCAGAATGAAGCAGCCAGCCTCCGTAGGAAAGTCATTCAGACTGTCCTGGGACACTGTGCTCAGCTCGAGCTATTATCTGTTTTACTAATAAAACTTTTCTCTTCCTCATCAGTCGTGACTCCGCCTGTTGTGTTCTTTGCTGGTAAGAGACCCTGAAGGCCTAGGGTGTCCCCTCCACCGCTGGGAGAGGTGAGCCTGCCTTTCCCGGTTCTTCAGATGGAGACATCCCCCTGTGTACAGCCCCTGGTGGACTTGGCAACAATGGAGGACAGGCACATTATCCTCACCTACAGACTTGTACAGACTTGATAGGGCCACAATCCAAGAGCTGTGTGCCCAATTGGAGCCAGACCTGATCTCAGCTATCCGTCAGCCCACTGGGATCTCCCCTCTTGTGCAAGTGGTATCTGTGCTCCATTTCTTGGCAAGTGGCTCCTTCCAAGTGACAGTGGCCTTGGCAGAGGGAATGTCACAGCCAATGTTCTCAAACGTGCTGACCAGAAAGTTGTCTGCCCTGATGAAACACTTGTGCAGCTACATCGTATTCCCCCAGGTGGAGGATTTGGCCACAGTGAAAGCTGACTTCTATGCAATGGGACATATCCCCAACATTGTTGGGGCAATTGATGGTACACATATTGCCTTTGTCTCCCTTCCTGAGAAATTAACAGGTGTTCAGAAATCGAAAGAGCTTTCACTCAATGAATGTTCAGATAGTGTGCCTGGTGGACCAGTACATCTCCCATGTGAATACAAAGAATCCTGGGTCTGTGCATGATGCCTTTATCCTGAGGAATAGCAGCATCCCATCTGTGATGGCTCAACTCCAGAGGCACGGGGTATGGCTAATAGGCGAGCCCATGGTCCCCACCCAGTGTATGTTGGTCTATGGGTGTGGGGTTGGCCCTAAGGGTGAGTGTGTGGCTAACAGGTATCCCTCGATATTTGCAAGTGACTCTGGTTACCCCAACCTCTCATGGCTACTGACCCATGACAAGGGCAGAGGAACGTTACAATGAGGCATATGGGCGAACAAGAGGCGAACCTTTGGCCTCCTGAAGGCCAGGTTTCGTTGCTCACCCAAGAAGGTGTGGCAGATCATTGTGGCATGTTGCATGTTGCACAACCTAGCCTTGAGACACCAGGTGCCTTTTCTGCAGGAGGATTAGGCTAGAGATGGTTGTGTGGCAGCGGTGGAGCCTATGTACAGTGATGAAGAGGAGGCAGAGGATGAGGATGTGGACAACTGAATATCTATCATTCGACAGTACTTCCAGTGACACACAGGTTAAGACACTGTAACTTCACCTTCCATTGCAGTTTTGTGTTGTATGTTTTCACTGGCAGGCTGCTGTTCCCACTACTATGGCCCCTTACTGTACCCTTTCACATGACTATTCACAGCTATCTCTGCCTTACTCTGGCTCCTGGTGTATTGACTGCAGCACAATACAGGTCACACCTATGTATACATTACTGTACAGTCTAATTGCAATGTCTACAGATTGTTAAAGGAATACATACTTAAATCATTTGACATACTACATACTTGTATTTTTTCAAAGGGTGTTTATTTAATTGCTGAGAAGTAAATGGGGATGTGCAATTGGCTTGGGTGATGGTGGAGGAGAGTCCAGGATAAAGTCCAGTCTCTTTGTATCACAGGTGCATTGTCCAAGGGGGCATAGGAAGGGGAGCAATGGCAGTTCAAGGTGGACACGGTGACAGAGTGGGGCACAAGGGTGACAATCAGGAGAGTCTTATTTCCTTGCGGGGGTCTTGGCAATGTTCTCTGGCTTCTGCCTGGATCGCAGGGATCGTTTGCAGGGTGGTTCTCCTTCTGCAGGGGGAGGGGTGCTGGTGGCCTGTTGTTCCTGTGGCGGGGCCTCCTGTCCACTAGCGTCAGCAGAGTTGGAAGGCTGTTCATTGGTGTGGCTAGTGTCAGGGCCCCTTGGTGTGCCACTGCCTCCCTCATGGTGTTGGCCATGTCTGCCAGCACCCCTGCAATGGTGACCAGGGTGGTGTTAATGGACTTCAAGTCAAGTCAAGACCACTGGGTCTCCTGCAGCTTGGCCAGTATCCGGCCCATTGTCCCCTGGGAACGGTGGTATGCTCCCAGGACGTTGGTGAGTGCCTCATGAAGAGTTGGATCCCTGGGCCTGTCCTCTCCCTGTCACACAGCAGTCCTCCCAGCTTCCCTGTTGTCCTGTGCCTCTGTCCCCTGAACCGTGTGCCTACTGCCACTGGCCCCAGGTCCCTGATCATCCTGTGTTTGTGGGGTGTCCTAAGGGTCCCTAAAGTAGTGGGCACACTGCTGATTGACGTGTCGTGGGGACAGAGGTATGGGCCCGCTGGGTGGGTGCTGTGGTGGTGTTTCCTGAGGGGAGAGGCTCTGTGGTGGTATGGGACTGTGGCTGGGTAACCAACTGTCCGGAGGTCCCAGATGGGCCAGGTTGGTCATTCAGGTGAGCAAAGCTGCTGTCATCACTGTGGGCCTCTTCTGGGGGGACTGGTTGTTGCTGACACCTCCTCTCCAGTGACGTTGGGTGTGGGACTTGTGGGGATGTAAATGCAGTGTTAATGTTTCTACGTGTGACATCTTGTGCATGGCTATGTTGTCCTATATGGTTGTGAGTTCCCTGTCAGCTTTGCCTTGTGTGAGTAGTTATTTTTTGGGCTAGGTGACTCTCTCTAGTGTGCATGCTGTGGCGATGGGTATCCATGCAGGGCTGTGAGTGATGTCCATGCATTGGTGGTGCATGCAGTGCTGGGTACTGGGATGGGTGGGTTGTGATGGTAGGGTTTATGTGAGGTGGTGGGGTGGTGGGGGTGAGGGTAGGGGTGGGGGTATGTGATGGCATGCATGTGGGGGGATAAAAGTAGTAAAAAGTTGACTTACCAGAGTCCAGTCTTCCTGCTACTCCTGCTAGGCCCTCAGGATGCAGTATTGCCAAGACTTGCTCCTCCCATGTTGTTAGTTGTGGGGGAGGAGTTGGAAGTCCACCGCCAGTCCTCTGTACAGCTATCTGGTGTTTTGCAACCACGGAACGCACCATCCCCCGTAGGTCGTTCCACCTCTTCCTGATGTCATCCCTTGTTCTGGGGTGCTGTCCCACGGCGTTGACCCTGTCCACGATTCTCTGCCATAGCTCCATCTTCCTTGCAATGGATGTCTGCTGCACCTGTGATCCGAATAGATGTGGCTCTACCCGGATGATTTCCTCCATCATGCCCCTTAGCCCCTCCTCTGAGAACCAAGGGTGTCTTTGTGGTGCCATGGGTGTAGTGTGAGTGGTGTGTGTGAGGGTGTGTGGGGTGATGTGTTGGGGTGTGTACTGTGAGGTGCGTGGATGGTTTATGGTTGATGGTGTTCTGTGGCTCTTGTTTTGTGGGTGCTCTTGCTGTATCTCTCTCTGGTGGCAATTTTTGTTAGTCGTAAAGTGTTGTGGGTAATGTGTGTGTGTGTTTTATAGTGGTGTGTGTATGAGTGTCAGGTGTGTGTAGTTTGAATTGTCCAATGTGGTGTTGTTTTGTTTGAGTGTGTGTATTTTGAGTGCGGCGGTATGTACTGCCAATGGTTTACCGCGGTTGAATGTCCGCCGCGGTGATTCGTGGGTCATAATGCTGTGGTCATAGTTCTGTTGGTGTAACAGTGTGAGTTTTGGTACCGCCATGTTATCACTGACCTTTGGGCTGGCGGTCTTGTGTTAGTGTCTGTATAGTGACGGATTGCTATGTGTGTGTCATAATATGGGTAGCGGTATACCGCCGCGGTCGCGGTATGTTGGCGGCAGTCGGCATGGCGGTAAGCAGGACTTACTGCCAATTTCATAATGAGGGCCTTAATGCTAACATGTTACCCAGAAGTGGACCTTGGGTTCACACTAGTGAACCTTAGCTCAGTCCTGGTAGTGTTACAAAGAGAAGTCAGGCTACTTAGAGGAACATGTGTAAATTATTTCATAACAACATGGACGATAAGTGTATGAAACAACTCGACTAAAAAATCAGACACAAATTAAGAAAAATAAAGCAGATTTTTATCTTAATTTAGACAACAAAATGAACTTTTTATCAATGAGGAAAATCTTAGTGTGCGCTTGGTCACTTGTAGGGTTAGCTCTGGGGAACCTACATGGAGTTAAGGTCTTGCAGGTCCCTAGACCAAGACTCAGCAGCCAGTTTGTAATTACCTTGCCCAGAGAGTCCAGGTGCAGAGATGCTCTGACTGACCTTGGTCCTAAGGGGAATACGCGGACGCTGTAAAAATGCAGCATTTGACAAAAGCACACTTTTGGGTGAACACACACTCTCCCCTTGGAAAGTAGAGGCCTTTGGGGTCCCAGGACCTGGATTCACTAACTGGAATTTCACTACCACATCCGGCGGCTCCGGGTGCAGAGGTGGCCATACAGTTGTCAACACGGGAACTAGCCATGCCAAAGATGCTTTGCTGCTCCTCTGGAAGTCACCTTTTTCAAGATGCAGACTCTCACAAGTGAGGTCGTATCTGACATCAATCACAATGCTGGGGAACTGCTCTGGAGTCAGTGATGTATGAGAAGCTGTCAGTTACCGGGCTGGTAACAAGCAAGTCTTGGCAGCAGCAAAAGTAGTCCACTGTTACTTTGATGGTGGAGGTTGTCCAGAAGGGGGTGGCAGATTGAAACTTGGTGAGAGCCTCACTACCACTCCCAGGGTGCAGGTCACTGACTTTCTTTGGGCTCACTCATGAGGAACCTGATGGGTTCCACTTCTGGGGACGCAGCACAACATTTCTTCTGCAGGTTGCAGGTGACTGATACCAAGAGTCAGGGGAGTCTGTTTTGGCTTCTGGCATCGACTGGAGTCCCTCTTGCTGGAAGCATTGTGTTTTCACCAAAGGCACACGTCGAGCGCACAGTTCTAGTAAATGGTCTCCTCGGGGCACTTAAGTGTCCTCTCTTTGCACTGCGTCTTCTTTGTGCCTTTTCTTGTTTTCAAAGTCAGAACTGAGGTTCTGGTGCCAGGGGAGCCCCTTAATTCCTGGTATATGGGTCGTTGAGGGTGTGGGAAACAGTGGCCAATGGGCTACTGGTCCAGGTGTCTAGCCCGCACCTGAAAGTGATGACTTCCTGTGGGAGTATGTCACTTTTCTACCCAGAACCAACTATTCCTAAGGTTTGCCAATATGGTAGAACCCTTCTTCCTCTCTACAGACTTTCTAGCCCACCCTAAAGGTGTGGCTAGTCTTCAGGGGCTGTACACCTCCTGAATAGCAAATTTTCCAGCCTCCCAGCATAGTCAAGGTGGTAAGGTCTTTGTTCTTGAGTGGAGGACAAGAGATTACACATCAAGGGCATTGAAGCCTTTGAGGCTCATTGTCTTAATTACGGTAAACATTAGCCTTCTTGGGATGGAGGAGGTGTGGCCTCCTTCCTGCCCAGTTCCTTTGTCTCCATTCTGGGGGAACAGTTAGCATGTCCAACAGGAAGGCAGACTCTTGTCTTGGCAGCAAATGGTTCAGGAGAGTCCCCCAAGGCAGATGAAAGCTAATATTTGGGTGGGCATCCTCTAAGGACGCCACCAGGGTACATGCTATTTAATCCTGGGCACAAGACGTGTGCTCAGGGTTACAAATCACAGTGTTTGTTACCAAACCGGGGGGAATCAGCCGATCCATCATGAACCTGGACATCTGGGAGCTGCCCGGGTGCCAGACCATGTTATCCTACAGACACCCGGTCACTTGCAGTTGCATTAAGTTTAAATTGCTGCCACAGGGCCACCTATACTCATGCATATATGTCCACACTCATAACACAGTGCACCCTGCCTCCTGCGCTATAGGAAGCCTTCCTTAAGGGTGACTGACCTGTACTATGTCAGCATATGGACTCTGTCTGCTCTTGGTGTGGGCAGAGTCGAACTGAAGCAGGCAAGCTGATTCTGCAGGCTGACATGGTAGCTCTGCAGGCTTTGCTTTTACGTGGGTCACACAAGGTAGCACAATCACTGGTACAACCCTGGTGACCCCTGTACCATTCCTGCCCTGGAAACCACTGGTACCCATTACTGGGGCCTTAAGGGATGGTAAAGTCCTCGCCAATTGGCTTTACCATACCACAGTGCCTTTACAGGGGAAAGAGTGCGGGGGGCATCTGCAAAGAGGCCCAGTTTGCTACAGTTGATATATTTCTTTATAGTTATGTTTAAAAATGTATTACAAATATTTCAGTTTTTTTTATTCCTGATGATAAAACAATACAAAACAATATTAAATTAAGCTATAAAGTTGAATTAGGAACTCTGGATGATAACCAATGCCAACAATCCGGTAAACCAGCTTAATTAAGCAAATAACTAGATAAAGGTCATAACAAATGTGAGTGTGTTCAGGCCAATGACACACATAAATACTCCCATAAATACCCCCAGAATGCATCACCTACCAACAGAGCGCCCATGTATCTTTCAAAATATAGGGGCATCATAGCATAGATATGATCACTTCCACAATGAAATGAAGTAGAACTGATGGCAAACCACAAACTAAATAATTTAACAGAGAAGTTGAATGATTTTAGAGTACAGGTGTACAGATTTTTGTCCAACATCAGTGGATATTTATTTACCATTTTAGAAAGTCCTTATCAGTATTACTCCTATGAAAATAAAAGAGAGCCAAGGATGTTTAATATTTCATAACCCTTTTACAATTAAGGGGCCACATTTATTAAGACAGGTGCAAGGAGTCTAAAGGTAGTGCAAACCTGCTCAAAGTGTTCATTTGGGAATTTGTTTCGAGTGGAAAGTTTTTTTTGTTTGAAAGATGCCTAACATAATGCAAAGTAATGCTACTTTGCAGTACATTACATCAAGTGTGCGTCCCACGGGTGGATTCCCATGCAACCACTGTTTTTTTTTATGCAAAGCCCTATCTACTAACATTTGTAGACTGGTCTTTGACACCTCCCTGAGGCATGCACAAACATAAAGAAAAATGTTCATGTCTCCCAACTTTTCTATCCTTGCATGTGTGCTGTGCTGTACAGTACACATACAAAGAGAGAAAAGGCTAAGCATAGCATCTTGTAGTAGAAAGATACTCTTTCAGTACAAAATGTATGCTAGACTGACACAGACAGCTTTGCAACATGATATGTGCAAGCCTCTAGGTAGGCAGGAGTGTGCTAGCACTTGGGAAGTGAGAATACCATACAATTGTAGATTTGGTACAGCTGCTCTCTTCATTTCATGAAACACAGCTCAGCAGTGTGAATAAATTTGCCTCAATTGCATCATTACTTCAAGTGGAGGTTACCCAAAATTCACCCATTGCCACATTTAGTGCCACAAGTCTTGCTTAAAGCTAAATATTTAGCAAAATATATTTTATATTGAAACTAAAATGGCCCTACCATCATTGTTTTCAGGATCAAAAAATACTGTTAAGTTTCTCACCTCAATAAGTAACAAATGAGTCACTCTTTCGTTGCCATATTGACACTAGTACCTACTAGACAAATGAGTATGCCTGATGCCAATTACTTAGTACTGATGTGTTGTGTTTTGATCTGTTCTGTTGCAGACTGGTATCTATTAACATGATTAAGGAGAATACTCTGAGACGCTACTTGGAGAATGTTGTATGATGCATTGTTATAGAAAGCAGATAAAAAAATGTTTTTAAAAGGGGGTGTGACCTGGCGCTGATGGCATGGGAAGCACATATCAGTGCTCCTGCCTGGCAAACCCAGCCAATGACATCCTGATCTTATATTTCAGCCCTGGGGGCAAATGCAGAGTGTTGCATACCCTCCGACCCCCCTGTGCACATCTTGCTGTGAAGACTGCAGCATTTTGGGAAAAGAAGGTGGTCCTGGTGACTGTATGAACAGACCACTTGGTCCCATTCCCAAAATGGCAGACGAGAGCCATGCCTGAGAGGTGTGAGGAGCTGTGGCAATGGCTTAACTGGTCTCGCCCCTAGCACCGAGAGCCTGCCACGGAGTCCAAGGAGGCCGGGCCGCTCGCTGAGTGGGTCCCTGACGAGGAGAAAGATGCCATTCATCCCCTGCAGTGATTGGTCTTGCGGCCTCAGCGAGGGGACAAGTACTGCTGGGAACTGGACAGGGCAGCCCTGTGATAAAAAGTGGCCCTGAACGTTGTTGGTGAGTTCCCTCCCAAATGATGATGACCTGCACTGTAGAACCGTGACTGAGGGGCTGAGGTACAGGGGAGCTACCATGCAGTCTTTAAATGCAGCTAAATGGGGTGGTCCGGCCTCGCAATTATCCTATCCTGGGTGACCTGGCCGTGGTCTGCTGCACTGGAGAGGCTCTGCGCGTTAACTACTTTTCATGGTGCAACCCAACCCCTCCCATCTTTGGCCCATCCTTGCTTTTAATTATAGTGCTGCACCTATACCAAGGCTAAACGATGGTGCAGATAGGTGTCTTGGATAGGGACCACAGAGGTGCTTCTGAACCCTGCAGGGCACCGAGTGCTCCACCTCCCTGCCATTGCCCAGAGATGGTGACTTGACGCGCAGAGCCTCACTGTACGAGGTAGCATGCTACACTCTGCAATGTTATTGGAGGCCAACTATGCTTGAAAGAACTCTGGTTTCATGGACACCTCTGGCTGATACCTCCACATCTGGGCTCTGGCATGCTCTGGGCTACTCCATAGAGCACGGTGATCTGATCGTGTTTTTGCTACAGACTCATGCTATCCCCCCAAGGCATCCCTAGTACAGCTCCATTTTCGTACTACCCTTGTGATTCTTTGAGGCCTGCATTACGGACTGCTGTGGATTATTGTAGTATGGTGTGCCACCCTGTCAAGGGAAAATCAACTGCTCATGGGTCCTGTGCTGTCGGGGGAGAACCTGTGGGCATGACTACAGTCATCCACGCAGAGTAACATATTGTGATTTTTTTTACTACTGTGGAGTGGACCTCTTCCTCCCCTCTGACCTTCTTGGAGACCCCTCATAGCAATGCTTGAGGTATGACACTTTCTCTGCCTCAACTGACACTTATGTTCCAGAGCAATGGGAAAAACCTCCTGAGAAAAAGATGCAGACTACCTGGAACGCTGGCTACATGAGGAGTTTGCGCCGGAGGAACTCTCCTTATTCTATGCGCTGGAATGAGGGCATCAGTTCTGAGAGCGACCACCACCCCACAGGGCGCCTCTGCATCTGGTAGAAGCCAGACTGCTACATTACATTGACAAGCCAGACTGAAGGGGGACCTCACAGATGAGAACAGCAAAGTCATGATATTCCTGAATGTCACTAAGAAGGCCCAAAAACAGTGATCCACCTGTGATCCACCAGCGCCTCCGATAGCTGGTCTTTCCTCACACCATAATGTGTCCAGCCAGGCTGCGAGTGACAACTCAGAATGGGGTGCAATTCTTTCGGTGTCCGCAGGAAGCATGGGAGTGGATGGACCAACTTCTGCAGCCCGGCTCAAATCATGGGTCCCATCGACTGTAGACTGAGAGGGCCAGATCGAGATGAAGAGCCAAGAGTTGTAACAGGGAGCCTACCTCCAGAGCAGAAGTCCAGCAAGAGAAGCAGTGAGAGGTGGAAGTGATTAAAACAATGAGTGACAGTGGAGCCAGTTCCCTGTAGACAGTGGGTGCTGATGGCCTACATGAACTCTGATTGATCGTAAACCCACCTCATTTATGGCCTCCAATGAGGCCCAGCTCAAAGTGACACCAGGGACTTCTGATGAACCAATCTAGTGCAGCTACTATGTTGATACAGCTATGTTAACTGCTTGTGAGGTAATTTGTTGGGGGATTGCTGGGAATCCAACTTGCCCCCACCGGCCATGGACTTGAATCTTCCATACTCTGCTGGGTGGTGTGGGGCCAGACATGAGGCGTCTGGACAATTATACTCTTCCTCTTAGTTGTATGCATGGGCTCACCCACAAGTGTTTGCAGTTCAAATGAGAGTTTGGATGGGGAGACGTTACCTACTTGTCCTGGGGAGTGGGAGTTGGGTTAGATGTTGTTTGTTTGACTGTTGGGGTTTCAAAAGTCACGCCCCACTGATTCTACCTTTACTGTTCAAGTCCTGGGTGGAAATGCTAGGTACCACAGCTGGGACTGAGTGGTAGATAGAACTGGCCATCTCTAGCTACATCAGATGGCGACCCTCATAAATCACAAATTCATATCCTGGAACATGAGGGGAATGTACACTATGTCCAAGCAGTACAAAGTGTTTTCTTATCTCAACAGCAGATGGGTCCATATTGTACTGTTCCAGGAAACATACCTTACAGCTCAAGAGGAAACAGCTTTACAGAGGAGGTGGTGAGGACAGGCCTTTTACACTACCTACTCAGCTTTTGTGAGGGGTGCTCATATAGGTATGCCTGGGGGTCCCACAAGAACACACTGGTGATTTGGACAACCCGGCAGGCAGGTTTGTAGTGGTAATAGGTCACCTCCTTGGACAAGATATAGCGATAATAAATATCTATGCCTCAAATATTGCCCAGGTGGTGTTTCTGGAGGGCTTGTCCAGGATCCAAGCCTCCCACGTGATGCACTCAGTCATTATGGGGGGATACTTTAACTGCATAGCCGATCCCGCTCTAGACCATTGAGAGAGACTCCCTGCTTAACAGAATAGTTTGTTCATTTGAGGACTAGCAGACCAAATGGGGACTAGTTGACACTTGGTGCCACCTATAGCCACTGACTAAGGATAACTCCTTTTCGGGTCTTCACGACTTCCATGTCCTCTTAGACATGTTCCTCTGCAATGCAGATGTTCATGGCTTGGTGCATGAGGTTACATTTCTTGCCAGAACCATCTCGGACAACAACCCAGTCCTCATCCATGTGAGCTGGGAGCGAGTGCAACCTTGTATCCCTACTTAGAGAATGAAGCTGGAGTCCTTAGAGGATCGGGTCTTTCAGGACACCATTAGGGACATTACTCAGCAATGCTTTGAGGTCAATTCTGGCACGAGTCTTACCTGCAGATGGAGTGGGATGCTTTCAAGCAGTGATGTGGGGAAAGTGCATAGCAGAAACAATGGGTGTTCAATGCACATTGGTAACTAAAGTCATGTCCTTAGAGGCAGAATTGAGGGACATATAGAACCGCAGACCGAAATGCCCAGAGCTTTAACAAACATAACTAGACACCAGAGAGCACTGAGTGGGACAGGCTTAGAAGCTCAAATGTCATAATTAGAGAGAGCACATGCAGAACTTGATCGGACTTGGTTGCTCCTAGCCTGACTGGCTAATCCCACTAAGCGGGCGCTGTGATTGTGGAACCAGAGACAGGCCATGGGACCTGGCTCTAAAGGCAGGCGGATAGCAACCAACATTTCAGTAGGTATTATTCTGACCTCTATAGGACCGCTTTAAACACACACGGATGATGCCTTTGCATATTTTCTAGCCCCTTTGCCCTTATCGGTTCCCACCATTGAAGACTGAGGCAATAGGGGGAGATATCAAGCCACAGAAAATAAGGGCAGCCCTAAAGGACATGGTGAGGGGGAAGACACCTGGACAGATGGGTTCCCTGTTGAATTCTACGCCACATATGCAGATATGTTAACCCCTGAAATGGTGGATCTATAGAAGGCAGTTAAGGACACAGGCCATCACCTGTATTCTACCCATGAGGTATTAGTGGTGCCATTATTGAAGCCCGGGAGGCCAGCATGCTACTGCACAGCATACATGCCAATTTTGGCTCTTAACATTGATTAGAAAATCCTCAGCAGAGCCTCGTACTGCTGAAATGGAAACCTCTGTGCCTTCAGTACTTAGGAGTCAAAATATTTCATAACCCAGCTAATTTATTGGACGGGAATTTTGGGAGGGCAGTTCGAGCATTAAGCGTGTTTACTGAATTCTGAAAGATGCTGCTTCTATCGGTAGTCCATTATATTGCCCGTCTTAAAATGGTGGCACTTCCCCAGGTACTGTATTTTTTCGTGAGCATCAACAGATCATTTCAGGAGTATTGGACCTGGCACACTTAGGGTGGTCTTACCCCAGATCTTTTGTCCTTACCTTCTGTATCGTTGCTGTATCTATTTGTTGGCCTTAGGACTCTGATCACTTTACTACTGCTAATCAGTGCATGTGCTTCTCCCCTAAAACATTGGTGTATCCACAATTGGTATATTTAATTTATCTGTAAGTCTCTTGTAGAATGGTATACCATATAGCCAGGGACTGTAAATTAAACTCTCCTAGTGGCCCTGAAGCAGTAATTGTGTCACCCACTTAAGTAGCTCTATAAACATGTATTAGGCCTGCCACTGCAGAGCCAGTGTGTGCAGTCTTACTGCCACCCCGACTAGGCATCTAAAACCTCGTGCCAAGCCCAGAACTCACCTTTTCTTACATATAAGTCACCCCTAAGATAAGCCGTAGGCAGCCCATAGGGCAGGGTACCATATGAGCAAAAGGCAGGCCATGTACCTTTAAGTTTTTCATGTCCTAGTAATGAAAACTTCTAAAGTCATTTTACATTACAGTAAGGCCTGCCCGTCTCAGGCCAGCAGTGGGAATTCCTTATAAAATCTTTAAGCTGTAATTCTTGATCTGAGAGGTGTACCTGCATAATGTTTAGTACCATTGGAATGGTGATAATTAATCCTCTTTACTGGGAACCTGGGATTTATTATTACTATTTTAGAAATGCCACTTTTAGAAAGGAGGCATTTCTCTGACCTCTCTGCCCTATGTGCCTACAGCCTATCTCCAATACATGTCTAGCTTGGGCAAGGTGACAGCTACACTTGTGCATTCCCTTCTGATACCCACAACACAGGAAACTCAGCTACATCTGCCTTCATCTGCATACTGATGGGCCTTTCTGGGGAGGAGACTGTAAAGGGTTCACACTTACATTTCAAACGGTAGTGAAGAGAGTCCACACAGAGGACCTGAAAGGTAGACATATGCACTTCACAAGAACTCTTTTGTAGTCATCCCCACATCAAAGGCACTTGTTAGTATAAGGACTGGGCCTCTTGACCCATTCAGACAGAACACTTCTGGACTCAACATGACTCTGCTGGAGTAAAGACTGTTGTGTGCCTGAACTGCAGCTTTGCCAAACCTGACTGTTCCCAGTAATGACCGTTGTGCTGACCTCCTGCCTGTTGATCTCTGCCCTGCATTCCAAGGGTACAAGGACCACCTCCTCGGAACCCAGAGTATCCAGAGATGCTTGCCTGTTCTGCCCTTCCTGCTAAAACATCTTGAGGATTTGTAAGGCCTCCATTCTGTGACTTGTGGCCTTAACTCCTGCACTTGCCCTAATCAGTGCGCCTTGCTGTGTGCTGCAGAGCCCCGGCTTGACCGATACATGGCCCATAGTAATTCCTGATGACGTGCCGATCGGATGCACTACTGGACCCAAGCGGAGGCTGTTGTTGCACCCACAGACTACCCCCTTGCATGGCATCAACCCCAGTGTGTATCGAGGCCCGGATTGGGAGGAGACAGCCGCCACCCATTGGAAGAACATCAACATGGCCCCCTTTTTCAACAAAGAGTGCATTGCGACCTGAATCACGAGGAAACCTAATGCCACTCGCACAGAGCATCTCGGCACGGCCCCCAAACTTCGGCTGTAGCTCCTGCCTCATCCAATACAGACACAACGACCCAAGACCCAACGCCTGACGCAGTCCTGCAAGGTACATTGCCCAACACCACCCGCTAAATTAAGCCTGACTGCTCCACGCCAAGTTACCAGAGGATGAGCGCAGGTTGATTTAGGATGTGTATCTGACTTACCCTGACTAGAGTGGTGGGTTCTGTCTGGCTTAGGTGTATATCTTAGCCAACCGGAAGCCCCATTTCTAACAGGGAGGCACTGGGGCGTCTGGGTGCAGAGGTGCTTTTCAGCATCAGTGCCCCATGATATCCTGTGGGAAAGAACAAATGCTGCATTTGGGAACTCTACAGCGACTTAGACTTGACATATGTTGTCCAATTCACTTCAATGGAGATCGGTCTGGTCAGAAAGAGGCTGCAAGCAGGGCCTGGGGGGCCAGTCCGGCAGAGCCCACGGGGGCTGAACCCTTGAGATCCTCGGGCACCTAGGGACACCCTTGGCCCACTTCTTCGCTGGTAAAGTGTTTTTTTTTTTTGGCGTTTGGTTCCAGTGCAGGGGATACTCAGGGGCAGAAGGGGCAGCAGAAAGGTGCATGTCATAATAAATCCATTACTGGCATCAGCATGGCTTTATTAAGATGAGGCAATTGATACCAAACAACTCTAGTTTCCATACAGCCATCGCGTAGCTGGATCTCTTGTGCTGACCAGTGTCCAGTACATGCTTTAAGATGGCTGCCCAGCCACTCGCAATGTTGAGGAATAGAACTAGACATCACAGGAGCATATCTACTCATGTAGATATGTCCTCATGTTTTATAATGCACACTGCTTTAGGGCTCCTAAGGCCTGCCTGAGGGGTGACTGACATAATGCATGTAGTGACTGTGGCATGGCACACAATGTGTGTGCCATGTCATGTTTTCACACAGGGCTTGCACCCTGATATGTGGTCTGCGATGGCATGCTGTGCGCAATTTGTTTGTGGGTCGCTTAGGTTGGCAGAAGTTATGATGCAGTCCTTAGGGATCCTCTTTTGTACCCATGCCATAGGTACCATGGGTACCGTTCACTAGGGACTTACATAGGTGCTAATGTCCTGTGCCAACCGTTAGACATAATTTGTTTTAAGGAAAGAGCACTGGCACAGAGGTCTGTTTAGCAGGCCTCAGTGCACTGTCACAGTCAAAATTCAGCATTTAGTAGTTCTAGAAGGGGTCACAAAGTTGGGGGGATCTGCAAAGAAGTCATGTTTCCTGCACTGAGTGGTTGGCAAGTAGGTTGACCCCAGGGTGCAGGATGGGTTAGTTTATCTCTGAGTTCTACCAGTTATATTGGGTGCTCCTAAAAACTGGCATCCCTCCTGCTGAGGATACCACTTAATTCTGGGTAATGTGATGTTGGAACAGGTGTTTACAAAAAATGCACATGAGTCCCAAATGCACCTGGCATGGCCCTGGGTATGTTGGACATCTAGCCACATGGTGGAGAGTGGTGGCAGATTGGGTAGCGGCGGGTGCCAAATGAGTGGGGGACCTGTTTCGAGCCAAGGAGCTTCTGTGTGTCACATATGTGGGATTGATGACTCTAACCACGCTTGATGGGATAAGTAGTTTATTTTATTTCATAGGCTTTGGTTCAATTTTTCTGAATACAGTCTTGGTTTATCCTTCTCTTCTTTTCCCTTGTAGGTGCCCACAGATCTGGTCCACCAGTACTGTCCGTGCCCCTCGGGAGAAGAAATGCCAGAGTTAAGTGTTCAGCACGATTACTCTTTCTTTCAGGGTAAAGGGGCTTTGCAAGAAGTAATTCTTTAACCATCACCTAGCGTCTCACACAAAAGAGTGTTAAAAGTATCCCCCCAAAAAAACATGAAAACACAAATCAGGAATATGGGGTTCCCCACCTAATCTAGGTAAAGCGTTTGGCTCCACAGAAGAGGCATCGCAAACTCTGGCTAGCTTCCACCAGAATACGGAGGAATAACATGTTCTCCTCTTGTGTAATCTTCCACACCACCATTAAAAATCCTTGGTAGCACTGTGTTGGACATGGCTCTGCTGAGGGAATTTTCCTGAAACTTTTTCCTTTTTTCTCCCAGTCTTTGCCGACTCTCTGTGCAATACCTTAGGAATCTGGGCACTTCCCCACTGTGTGGCAGTGGAAAAGTGGGTGTGATCATCCTACCTATGGTAGGAAGGGGCTGGTAGGGACATGGCTGAAGTGCTGTAACCAGGAGGGCTCTGTGAAACAGGTATACCACATACCCGAGGCAGGTACAGCCCTGGCTACTAGCGGGGCAAGCACTGGGTGTACCACCCCCTAGAAGACCCTGTTAACCATGTCCTAGGTCTATGGAAGAGGCCTGTAGGGGCACTAGCATACTTGCTCTGATCTGTCAACTCTGAGCAGCCTTATGCCTTCCCTCGATGTCCCCAATGGAGGGGCTGACAGTAGGTGGAGGGCAGGGTGAGGATACAAGCACCCCCATGTGGGAAAGCACACCCATGTGGCTGTCCCCTACCTAAAGGTGGGGTTGGATTTGACCATAAGAGTGGGATGGTCCACTACTAGTAGCAGTGGGCCATGGGCACTGACCCCCCCCCATATGGGTTGGGGAGAAGTGAACGTCCTCCCCTGGAGGGGAGGTGGCGCTGACTGCTGTGTGTGGGTCTCACCATGGGGAGAGCCAGGGTGTGCAGGGAGCCATGGGCCTTCAGATGTACTGACCCTGGCATACCAAGAAGATGGGTGTACACTTACACAATGGAGGATTTCATGTATGTTGCACCTGGTAGAGCTTGACAATAGGGGCACCTTTGTCAAGGGGCAACAGATCATGTAGTGAGCCAGGCCCAGGGGGCCACTCCATGCCCATGAGCATGTGGGAGCTCATGTATATGGGGAGCTTGACATAGCTTGTCTTGAGGCTCCTACTTGAACCAGGGCAACATACTCTAGAGTGAGACAGGCACAACTTACAAGGGTGTGTATCCTTGCAACAGGGTGTTGCCATGTGTGAATAGTGACTAGTAACACTCACCTGGGTGTGCAACTTGCACCCTGGTGGTTTTCCTATAAAGGTACTGGAGCTGGCATTACTTGCCAAGGTGTGCACATTTGCACACAGGTAGTCTAACATAGAAACTGAGCCTTATAGAACAGGCCAGTATTGGTGCACTAGCACCTTTGTGGTGGCTTTAACAAAAGTGTCCGACATGGCCCAATCGGCATGGTTGTGTGCCAGGGCATATGTCCCCATGCATGTTCACGCTGCTCTACTCATAAGGTAACATGGGACAATGAGTCTTATTACGTGTGGCTACAATAGTGGATAGCAAGGGAGCAGCCTTGTGATGTTTAGTATTGTTGAATTCAGAGTGACGAAACACTTCTGATGGTAAAGGTGATATTGTCATCAGTGCCCTAGAAATTCCACGTCTAGGAATTTGGCCTCTCTAGGTGCTGAAATGGTTCTGGTACCTTGTAAATTAGGCTTCATTCTACGGGTTACGGGGTAGAACATATCTGTGCATTCCTCATGTTTCAGCTATAAAACGCAGGCATCCAGAATGACAGATACCTGCTATTTGGAGCCTGGATAGATAGATTGGGGGAGAGGTTGGCTTGCCCGTTCTCTGAGGCGGTCTCAGGAATATCAAAGACCTCCTCAGAGGGACTCACATTAATGACTTGTAATATCTGGAGAGTGGTGCTCTCTGCTGCATGCGGGACTTCACCCGGCAGCAGTGGCGTTAGCGTGGCCTAGGTATTGTGTCTGGAGACCAGAATTGCCTGATGTGGAGCTTGCCAAGGATTGGTTGCACATCAGGTGAGTGGCCCTTCATCATGGGGACCACTGCATGCTGAATGTTTTGGTGTGAACAGGGTCACCAGGTGCGGGACCCCGAGGGGCCTGCTATTGTTTAGTGTGTCACATTTCTCTTGTGCGAGCCTTGGCTGCATGACCATTGTGTGCGGTGCCCGAATCATTTGCTGCAACCCTCCGAGGTGAGGGTACAACCTGAGTTGTGCTGTACTTGGCCTTGTGTCACACAAACGCATGAACTTGTGTTGAATTGTGTGAACAGGGAGTCTGGTGCAACTACAAGTCATCGAGCACTAGACAGTGTGCCTCATTACAGAAAGATGTGGAAACCAAGGGACATATTTATGATGCCCCTAGTGCCATCTTGCATCACATTTGTGTATTTTATTTAATGCAAATGTGGCATCATTTCCCGTGTGTCATATTTACAAACTGGCACTATGCAAGCATTGCGCTACTCTGTAAATGCTTGTGCCACATTATGCCTGAGCCAGGCATAATGTATGCAAGGGATGTTCCCACATACGGAGGACCAGACAAATGGCACAGTGAAATTTATTAGATTTCACTGCGCCATTTTTAGCGTCATTATTAACTCCTGCCTAAGACAGGAGTTAAGATGACACTCCCATTGAAAACAACAGGCGCCCTGTGCTTGGCTGCATTAGCGCCATAATTTACTGCGCTAATCCAGCAAAGTGCCATAAATTATGATGCTAATGTGGACACAACCACTATGGTGCGCTGTATTGAAAATACGGCACATACATGGTGTTGTTAGGGGTACGCAATGGGGTCCTAGAAAAGTGGTGCATCATGAATGATGCGCCACTTTTCCATAAATATGCCCCCAAGTTCCAAGTTCTGGATGGTCTAGAGCGACTCAAGTCATTGTGTACTAGATATGGTACCTTCCAGTGTTGTCTGGGATTTACATCCTTTTGCGAGAGAGTGCGGGATGGTCTGGTATGGTTCAAGTTATCACACACCAGACTGGTGCCTTTGTCTGAGAAGGAATCATAACCTTCTTGGGTCACTTGAGTCTTCGTGCCCCAGATGTGGCAACTCCTGGTACAGGAGGTGCAGGCCTAGTAACTTGTCATGTGCTACTGGAAGTGTTGAGGGAGACTCACGTCACCAAGCCCCAATGGCGCCTCCACTCTGGAGGTGTTGAAACTGGTAACGATTTGGTAACATTGAACTGTCTGGCTGGGCTGGTCACCTCGGTGTCTAACAACGGGCCCAGTGACATTCTACCTGTGTTTTAAAGACCTCTGAGTGAACCTCCTATGGGGAGCCCAAGCATCACACCTTAATTGTTTACTGGATGTTGTCTTTCCTTTCACCCACCTTGACCCCAAGACACTGAGACTGGTGACCTAGCTGTGAGCGGTCTAGTAACCATGGAAAGTTTGATGCAATTTTTGGTTCATGGAGGGGCAGGATAGCTGAAGCTGGGTGGTGGGTGAGGGGTGGTTTGGGACCCAGGGTGTTTGGAGAAAGAGTGACATCCACTATCATTTATCAGGGCACCGCGTAAGGGTGCCAGAAGAAAGTGGGTACAAGTGAGTGTGTGCATGCACCTGCTGATACCTGTGGCACAGCGTGGTGGGGCATAGTGGATGTGGGGGAGTGAGTGCTGGTGAAAGCAAAGGCAGTACTGTGGTGCTGCTGGTCACGTTTATCCTGTCAAGGAAATTCTAACAGTTAGCATTACGTCTACTAGTGTGGATGTGGCTGCAGAGCTATGCCAAAGTGTGAACATTGTATCTACATTTTGCTGCTAACACTGGGAACCGGGCTGCACCCTGAGTTTATGTGTTAAACTTATTGTGGGGAATTCTAGGGTGGATCTTGTGCTGACAATGTTTGGCACCTTATGTGGGTCCGGGGAGGGAATGTATTGTTTTCCTCATGTGTACATACAGTAGGTGTGTTTCGCGTAGTTAGGTCTCATATCCTGATTTCCATTGTAAATTGGGGCACTGGCCCAGAGTTACTTTAAACCTGTACTGGGCTGACAAGGTGTGTGTTGAATACAATCTTTTTAAACATACAATGTGTGTAAAGTACAGGTGTTTACATTCGGTTATGGTGAGGTGCCTATCAGATTTCAGGTAGGATTTTTACATGCACAAACACACTAAAACACACACACACTCTCTCTTTCTCACCTCCGTGCTTCGACGCTGTTGAAAAATGTTGGTTACTTTACAAAATATTTTAAATACCACTAACGACCCGCACTGCTCTCGTTTTCCCCTGCTCTTTAAGGTCCCCTCATGCCCTGCTTCTCCGATAATGTATTTTACTATGATATGCCAGCGTGATTGTTGAGAAATCTGAACACCCCCCGAATATTACTGCCCAAGCTACGCCCCTGCTTGAAAACTCAATAAAATCTGTTTACAAAAAAAAAAAACCATTTAAACAAAATGAAACACTCCTTCTCAAGGTGAGCAGGAACGTTTATCAATGTGTATTATGAGTCCATTAGCAACTCTGAGCCTCCCCGGGCCCTCTAATCGTATGACGTACTACGAACTAATCAACAATGTGCAAGCAACAAAACATCCACAAGGTGATTTCTGAAGCAGTAGTGAAACTCCGCGTTCATATAATCATGTATAAGTTTTTGTGAGTGGGGAGACTTCATAGTTTAATGCTAGTGTGAGATGGTAATGTTATCTGTAGCTAATATTAATTTTATATACGTATCTTTTAGAACTCTCCTAACGTGAGAAAGAGGTGTGGGTTTCAGTGTGAGGTAAAGTTTCCAAATAACCTGCCTGTCATTAAACACATAATGGAAACAGTAGTGGTACCTTATTTATTGATTACAATAGTGATACTGTGAAAAATACTATTTTTTTACTTCACTGAGCTGTTTTTTGATTGTTTAAATCCCTTGCAATTAAGCCAGTCTCATTTCCTGCAGAAATTGCCATTTGTCCCAAAAAACCAGCCATGCTCACAAAAGTTATTTTGGCTTTCCTGTCGTTTCTGTCGCCATGGAGATTATCTAAGCAGTCGTTTACTTACTGGCCCTAAGCTGTCATCGCACTCTATTTAATTTGTTAAAGCTGCTCAAACCTCTAGGAGAAGAAAAAGTCAACAATATTTCTAGCAACTTGCTTTGATTTATTTTCCAGTGTCAGCACAGGCATAACATTCATTATGATTCACCTTAGCATGATGACATTTTATTTTCTTTAGAGGAGAAGATGTACTTGAAACCAGAAGATCAACATCCCCTCAGCCTTCTGAATACCACATAATAAATGAGGGGCCTGCTTTTTATCAGCGCCTGAATAGGGAAGGAGTGTTTATTTTACAAGCGCAAACTATGTTCTTCCCCAACTCGCCACCCTCCATTGCCTCTTTCCCACTCTCTGCCACTCCCCGTGTGAGGAAAGTTGCAAAACGTACTGTCATTTAGTTCTGAGCATGAATTGCAAATGCACCATAAACTTCAAACGCGGTGTGTACTGAAAGGCACATCTTGCAATAAATGCTGTGTAAATTCTACAAAATTACTGGCGCAATTCAAGTGACTTTGCTCCCTGTTATAATAAAGGAAACATCTATTTGAACGCTGTTTCGGGAATATGTAAAAAGTGAAGGGCTTTGGAAACTAAACTACTGACTATGAATTAACCGACAAAAAAATGCCAGTTTTAAATATCGAGTAGCTTTTAAAGAAGTATATTATAGCTAACTTGTCATGAATAAACCCGCCAATCATTCTGGCAAACTCAAAGATTTTAAAGTACTTTTTAATTTGGTGTTTTGGCATAAAAAGCAAACATACATTACTACATCTTATATGTACCATCAGGCTATGTTACAAATCATACAACAGGCAAAACTGATACATAAATTGTATTAACAAAAAACAGGAATCTAAGATTGCAGATTTAAATCCGTGCACATTTTTACATTCAGTTTGTTCGAGAATACACAAAAACAGTTTTGTGAATAACACATCGACTCTTTTACTGTGCCTTTTTCTATGTTTGGTGGATTGTTCCCCGAAATGTTACAGGTCAGGTTTGGGAAACGACGGAAAAGATCATGTTTATCCTAATTCTTTTCCTGTTGCATGCCAAAAACGGGCTTGCTGGTGAAAACCCATTTGTCTACACACCGAATTTTTGGGTGTCTAATCTCACGTTCTCATCCTGCAACCACAACAACTACTATTTGTTTGCTGCACAGAAAAAAATCAGTCCTGCACATAAATCTAAGACCTAACGATCGCATGCACAACTCTGCCCCAAACTTCAAAGCTGGCTAATAGCCATATTAAGTTATGCTCATCATTCGCCCGCAACAACACCACACATTAAGCACAAAGCTTGTCAGAATCAAGCACGGCTCCAGGCCATGTAGATGGCTAAATGCTTGCTATCTTAATAGCACATTACACTCACACATCTTAATTCATCATCAATGCATGTTAGACACTGCGCTGCATAGAATCATCATTAGGCACGGTCAATAAATTCTGCTCCGACGTCTGAGTTTGAGGAGTTTTGGCCACTCTGCATTGTGCATGTAATGCCACGTTCTGGCCAAATTCCACAGACCACTGTGTGGTGGATTTTTTTCTCGAAAGGTGGCTCACCAACTGTAAGTTGGCAAGCACGAGCGAGAATTGGCATCCCATAGCGTGACTTTCTGGTACTAGGAAGACTCATAGCAAGATTTTCGCAATGTTGGTGGTCATGACCGTTTGTGTTGCGAAAGCTGCAGCTCAAGTAGAAAATATACTTAAGTAGCCATAAATCCACTTGAGCAGCAGTACCCTCTGTCAGCCGCATGGTGCCATTTGTGCTGATTTCTCAGCATGGAAAAAGCTCCTGGCCATAAAATCGGTGCGATGTACCGAATTCTGCCCACTCATGAAGCTCAGTGGAACTTGCAGTGTTTTTATGTAACTCAGCGAGTTCCACCCACCCCTACATGCTCACAATACAGCAAGAAGCCATATTGTTTGCCTCGTCAGCAGCATACCTATGTCCTCTCAAAATCTGCATATCAATCCCATATAAGAAGTTAATTTAAGTTTGTCAAGCTCATATACGCCTAGCAAGGCATTAAAGCCACATACTTGATAAAGTACTTTGAAATATGACAGTCAAAACAAACCATGTAATAGATAACCATACACCAAAGCAGAATAAAACAAACTGAAATATATTCCGGCACTCATATTCATTAGCTTCATGTTCCACACAGATCCTTAACAGCATCTAGTTGGCAAATCTCCGCTATAAAACCTTACTAAACAATAAACTAAATGACTCCAATCTTGCTGCCACCTATCCAACATGCCACACCTCTAAACAACCTGAAACACAGACAAATAAAATGTTATTAAACTTTTTTGACTCTGTACAGCAGGAACACCTGGACCACAACAGGTACCCAGATTCCAGAAGGGCCATAGAGCCATACAAATAGAGCTAGTGTCATGCAAAGGCATATCACATACAATACTGTTTCTGAGTTATTGCAGAGTATTTTGGGACTTCACAAAGGTTCACACGGCCACCACTCCCTAATGTTTTATACTTTTAATATGTTTTCTTTCCTCTTTCCTGTACTTACTCTAACAGACAAATTCATCAGATAGTCAAGCTTTTTGATAAATGCCTGTCCACCCAGAAATACTGATTCCATTAACCAGGGTCATTGGGAAAGGGGTGATTAAATTGGGATGAGGTACTCTTACCAACTTAATAAATCCACTCCACTCTAGTTTGGTCCATACGCAGTTCTGAGAAAATATGTGCTAAACCCCTTGTATGTATGGCTGGTATGTATGGCACAAGCAGCAGGCATTCCACAGAGAATAGTGCACTATGTTCTAGAAGAATTCTGAAGTAAAGAACCCAACACAATTTAATTTCTAAACCAATTTATGAAAAAAAGAAAAATTTAGGGGCATATTTATGAGCCCCCAGCGCCACCTTGCACCACATTAGCCTCGTTATTTTTTACGTTAATGTGGCCCAATGAGGCGGTAATCCCTGAGCCGTATTTACAGAGTGGCACAATGCATGCATTAGGCCACTCGGCAACCCTTTGTGCTACATTATGCCTGTGCTAGGCATAATGTATGCAAAGGGGGCCTTCCCTCATTAAGGTGGCCAAAAAATGGCTCAAGGAAATCTATGAGATTTCCTTGCACCATTTTTTTCTGCACTTTTAAAGCCTGCTCAGAGCAGGCGTTAAAAGGGGGCTTCCATTATTTTAAATGGGCCCCTATGTACTCTGCAGGAATAGCGCCAACATTTTGGCGCTACTCCTGCAAAGTACGTCAATAGCGTCACATTGAATGATGCTATTTTCCCCTACTCTGTGCATTGGTGCACCGTATTTTAAATATGGTGCACACATGGTGGTGATATGGGGGTGCTGAGGGGCACAGCGAAAGTGCCACTGCACTCAGTGCAGCGCCACGTTCCATAAATCTGCCCCTTAGTGAGGAAAAAGACACCAGCAAGTTAAGAGAACCCAGAGATATGAATTTTTGTGTTAAGGGCAGAACCACCATTAAAAAGTTAAGCGCAAATCAAAAACAACAGTTCACAGTTGGGCCAGGACCTAGGCACAATTGCAGGCTGACCACAATGGAGGGCAGCTCAGACACACCAAGAGGCTCATTCCAGTCAAAGTTCTTACCTTCACACTTAGGGCCAGTTGTAGGTAGGTCCGAGATTGCGACTCGGAAATTGCGAGTCTGTCCGACTCGCAATTTCCAAGTCGCAATCTCGGATGCAGAACGGTGTCTCAGACACCGTCTGCGACTTGCTATGGGGTCGCAAAGACCCACCTCATCAATATTCATGAGGTGGGTCGCATTTTGCGACCCCATAGCGAGTCCCTGCACTCAAAGGGATGGTGGCCTGCTGTAGTCAGCAGACCTCCATGTCTGTGACTGCTTTTTAAATAAAGCAGTTTTTTTTTTTCATTTTGCAGCCCGTTTTCCTTGAAGGAAAACGAGTTGCAAAATGAAAAAAATACCGAAACCATTTGGTTTCATTTTTTTCAGAGTAGGCAGTGGTCCATAGGACCACTGCCTGCTCTGAAAAAATATTTTTGTCGACATTCACAAAGAGGAAGGGGTCCCCTGGGGAGCCCTTCCCTTCGGCGAATGAGTTACCACCAGTGTTACACTGGTGGTAACTGCGAGTTGCTTTGCGACCGCATTCGCGGTCACAAAGCAAATCTGAATTGCGATGCGAGTTGCAAATAGGAAGGGAACACCCCTTCCTATTTGCGAGTCGCATTCCCAAATTGCGAGTCGGTACCAACTCGCAATTTGCGAATGAGCATCGCGGGAGGCCGTTTGCATGGCGCAAACTGCGTTTTTCGCAGTTTGCGCCATGCAAACGGCGTGCTACATCTGGCCCTTAATCTTTGGGTCAAGTTTCAAGGCTGTTTTAGAGAGCGTCCTTCAAGTCAGCCATGTCATCATAGAGTTCCAGCAGAGGCCATTGGTTTTGTTGCCAAAAGCTCCAGGTGGGATGGATCTCGTCAAGGTCACTTCACAGGCCAGATAGATTTGCCGCCTCGCCCTGATCCAAGGCTTTACAGGTGGACTTAGTCACTTTTTCTGACATTAAACTCCTCCTGTAGGGGAAGCCATGGCTATGCAGGGCTCCATGACACCAGATACCTTTGCTGTGAGGTCCCTGTGGACTGGCTTTCAGCAGAGCAATAAACTGGAAGTGGGACAATCTTGTTTTTAATGTCCACCTTGGGAGTGACCTCCCTGGTCAAGCCTCAACACTTTGTCTCAGGCCTCCTTCATCCATGCTTTACTGTACATATGCCCAGGAGCCATTGTTTCAAGATGCCAGACCTCATATGCTACCAGCCACGCTTTCCTCTCATCTGACAGCGTTAAAACTGGTTCTCCCCTTACTCTGACTTGTGCTGGCTATCTGGGAAGGTCCTGGTAATAAAACTGGAGAAGCTCCTTCCACCATCTCAAAGTCAAAAGCTGCAGTGCTAAAGCTGGTACCCGTTATGTCAGTTGTTCCTCCACTTCCAGACATTCCTACTAAGTAGTCAATAGGCAACAAAACTCTGCTCTTCCAGAGGAAGCTCCAAGACAATTTATTGTACTCACCTGCAAGGTTGTTAAATTTCCCAGCCAAGGATGAATTTTCCATTTCTGTAGGGGCTCAGTGGAAGAAAATGATCTTAGGACAGGTATGGTGTAAGTTGCACAAAGTACATTTTTGCAAAGCTACTTTTACACTTAAGGTATCAAAAGTCTGATTTCAACATTAAATCAGATTTGGAAAATTAGGTCGAAATTCTTTTTCATGCATTTTTATAGCACTTTTCTAGTGGAGATAAAAATTAACTCTTTTAATCCTATCTAGGTATGTTTAGGGGAAAGTCTAGCAATGCCTACACAGTGTAATAGTTTTGGGGTTATATTTCACTGTGAGAAAACACTAATCCCAATATGCAGAGTACCCAATGTTAGGTATTAGCCGAGTGGGATTACAATGCACTCTTTAGAAGTAACATCTTAAATGGGTTTTCTTAGACACCAAATGCATTTTTCCCTGCCATGCATCTCTGCAATGCATTAAGCTGAAACTCAGACAGAGCACAAGGGTGATTCTGGCAAACATATATTTGCCATAGGTGCAAACATAACATGGGTAAATTTTCTATGCAACGTACAAGGGTCTTACAGATAAGTTAAATAGACCAATTGGGTGGAGGAAATTTTACCACTATCAGTTTAGGGCCTGCATACACGCACTGTGGCACAGATTAGCAGTGTCACAGGGCACTGGGTCCTAATACCAGAAAAAACAGGCTCCAAGAAAAGGCAAAACATCTCGGTTGACCATGCAGACAAGTTCTATCTCCTACAAAACTGTTCATCTTAGAAGTAAAGAATATTTTTATGTCTGTAGGCAATACAAAAAAAGTTATGTTACAAACCAATGCAAAAATGTGGGAGATTCTCCTAAAATGTGTACGTACCTGTTGTGTATACTTCTGCCAATTATAATAACAATTTGTGAAATCTTCCCATTGCATAAAAGTCAGGAGCATACACCTGGAAAGTGTACAGATATAGGGATAGGAACATACACACTTCAACAAGTTTTTCTCTATTTTTATCATATAGAAAACATTTTATAGGTCATGCTTTCCCTAATGTCTTCTTACGTATGGGAGTGTGTTTGTAAGGGGCACTTTCCAACATCAACCACACCAATTACATTTACATTATTCAGGTATGAGCACAAAGTTCAATAAATGTGAGGAAGGTCATTGCAAATATCTGAAAACATCCATAGTTGTGGCTTTGTGGTGTTCAGCTTATTTGTAATTATCCCTTTTGTGACACTTTAATGGGTGTTTCCAATTTTTTACCAGCAAACTTCTAAACCCCTAGTTTCATTATTTTCATCTTTCATTTACAGTTCTTTATTTTTTTAATTTACTGTCATTTGTTTACTTTGTCATACTCTGCATTACACACATTTTATCTGGTGGTTGTCCTTCTGTTCAAGCAAATCTACTGACATTGACATTATTATATCATTCCTCTATGACAACTTAGGCAATCAGTCATGGAGCTATATTGAGGAGACCAAACCAATCCATTTTGTACACCACATGTGATAGTAGCCATTTTAACAGAGTCCGGGACATTAAAGAGTTAAAATATAACAAGTCCAAATCAAAAACCCATAGTGAAACAAGCAAAAGTGGCTGCAATTTCTCACACGTGATTCACTGTGGGGGACAATGTTGTAGAATAGCCAAAGGCAGCTTGACAGGAAGACATGATGTGAGCTATGGCTAAGCTCTCCCTCTGCCCTAAAAACTGAATACCATAAAGGTAACTGATTCATCAAGTGAAACCATGAATAACAGAATTATGAAACAGTGTCATATTGTCTGTTGAGGAGTAATGTATTAGTGGTGATATAGAGAGTATAACATTGCCTAAGAACCACCCTTAAGGTCATGTGGTATAAGGTATGTGTTTTATCTTATGCTGGATATGCTCAGCAAAAACACCAGTTTCGGGCTGTAACTCTTAAAATGGTAAAAACAAAGGCATAAGGAGAGGGCTTGCATCATGAACATGTGCCTGTAGCATACATGCCAATAAACTAATTTCAGGCAGGAGACTCACAATTCTTGAAGCCAAAATGGCTGTATGTTTGCTCTCTCCTGCCTCCTAAAATTGCCTCTGCTGAAATGACTTTCCCTAATATCTTTGTCACAATCCTCCACTTCCCTGTTCTGAAATGTTGGCATTTATGCTGTGGGCCACTCCACTAGAGCCCCTGCAGACATGTGGGGCCCTAAGAGTGACATTTGGCTGTTGTTCAATGCACAGGAGAGTTTTCCCATATTGTAGGAAGCAGGAGCTGTCTTTATGATACTGATGAAAGACGTCTGCTCACTAAGGTGAGTTGTCCGTCCCCTGGAGAAGACACTGGGTGCTGACCTCCCAATTGAGAGGCAGGATCATAAACCTGGGTGATTTCTTTCAGGGATTGTTTAGCTGCTCTCCATTTGTTATATGCTTGCCTTACTGATGTCAATGTTACAGCAATGGATACAGGATTCTGGATTAGGAAAGAATTTAAAAGCCTGGTGGCCGCCCTGCAAACATCTCTTGTGCAATATGATAGTCCCCTGTGTGAACTAGAGAAAGGCATTACCATCTAACTTAAGGATAGTGGGCCCTTTTGTAGCCTTGCACTGCAGGAACTCTGTGGGAAATCTTTAGTGACCATAGTCACTAATAGTCATAGCCTCACTGCTACATTAGTTTCAGTAGCTGCTGTTTTGGCTTGGAATTTAGAGGTGAGTTCCACTAGTGCTGAATTAACCTGAAGGGTCTGGAAAATGTCTGGACATGCTCAAGGCACTATTTGATTGCATCGTATCAACACATACAATGGAAGAGAGACACAAACAAGGTAATGTATTGGAATTTTTACCTGCAGGTGATTGGGTAGGGACCATGACACATGAATTGACTGGGTTGGAGATAACCTGCTATCATGTTTGCAGGATATGAGGCTACTCTGTCACTAGACCTTTTTCCTGCATGTGAGCAAAAATGTGGGGCTGCAGGCAAAGGTGACCACAAAGTTCCACTTCATGTGTAGGAACTTTTCACGAGTCTCAGAGCAGTGTGGAGATACTGGGAGAAGATTGTGTCAAAGCAAGTCATTTAAAACTAGTATTCTAGGGATAAACCTTACTATTGGAAACGAACCTGAACCTAATTATACCTCTTAGCACCTAACCCCTCAAGGTTGAAAGGTTGAGCAGTTCAAGGCTTACTCACAATGGTAATATGGGGTTAGAGACTCATAAATCAGAAACCAGACTAACTCAAGTCAATAACAGAATGCCCAACCATTTATATTGCACCCACATTATGTGGTAGTTCATTTAGGGCTTAGAAGTCTTTGGAAGGTGATTGGCTACGCCCAGTATCTGTTTCAGCTATGCCCCCTTTTGTTGGGTTATGTTCCGCATTCTTGCATTTTCAGGCTCTATTGCAGTGAGCAGTACGTCCTCATCATCAAGTTTTACATGATGCCAGCTGTGCCTACGTGGGTCATGTGCAGCAGTAGGAACATATTTCAGGTGTGTGTCATCTGAAAGGATTCATTTAGTTGCAGACCATTATGTCAAATCCAACACTACCCATCCATGAACCTTAAAAGTTCCCCAACACCCCACCATGCTCAAAGTTTCTTGAATCCAAAAAACGGTAAAAGAAAATTAAAAATACATGTGTGTGTGTGTGTGTGTGTGTACATAGATATATATGTATATATATATATATTTTATACTTTTTTTTTTTTCCTTTTTTTATATACTTGGAACTTCATTACGGTTTTATTTTAAAATTGCTCATTGAGATCTGTATTAGCGTTTAGAAGCCTTGGAACATGTTCATTTTCCTTTAAATCATATTTATTGGATGAGCACTATAAGTAACAACGGAGGTCGCAATATCTATTCACCCAATGAATGTAAAACAAAAAAATGACAACAATACTAATTTAGATGGAATGTTAAAAAAGTTGTTTCGCTGTACGTCACGATCAGGAGTAAAAATGGCAGATGTTTGGTTATGGGATTACAACTGATGATTACATCTCTAGTGCTTGGGGCTAGTGAAATGGATGAAGGACTTTATAAATGAAGCCTATTGGGAGTTTCTGTGAGGCCCAGTTGAAGGCATAAGCCGAAACGTGCAGGGCATTTATTTTCTTTCTAAATGTGTTTTGCACTTTTTCTAACATATTATTATGCCCAAAGAAGAACAATAAAAATGTGTCTGATGTTTTGAATTGTACCGGGAGTCGTCTGTTCTTGTGCCGCCGTGTAACTGGTCAGGCATATATATATATAGTAGGTAGCTATAGTTAGGACCATGTTTCCATTGGAAGAGTGTGTTTTTAGACTTGCCTGTATCTTTAGAACTGTTTGACGAATCTTTAAAAAATTTCCCCCAAAAAGTGTTGCAGTGATTCTTGTTCCACATGGTAAGTTTCGGGGTGATCTGTCGCGCGGTGGCAAAGAAAAAGGGGTCTAAAAAAACACTGCATTTCCCATGTTAATTTCAGTAGGATTCTTTAGACACAACTACAGGCCTAACCACTGGACGGAATTACACCACATTTGGCAGAAAGGTAGCTGTTGGTACCCAGATTACACTTTTGGAGTAAATCTGTTCAGTAGTTTTTGAGAAATTTAGGGAAATTCAAATTTGTATATCCTGGCTGCAAAGTATTTGTGAACAAAGATGAGCTCAGGTAGAGAATTGCATAGCTGACTGGCTGCTAACACTTCAAACCAGGAAGTGTTTGCAGCCATCTTGGGACTCCACTTGAGCCGAGTAACAGAAAAAAGTAAAAATGAAATAAAAGGGGCCAGAGTAGGGACATCCTGAACCCTTAGCACTGTTGGGGGGGGGGGTCCCAGAGGGACACCCCCAGAGCACAATTTTCTTTTAATTATTCTTTTGCCGCAAGTTCGTGAGATTCGCAAATTTGTGACAGAAAAAGTGGAAAAAAACAAGCACAGGCTCCCAAGCTTGTTTTTTTCATAGACCCTCGGGTGGGCAAGGTCCCAGGGGCATAAATAACTTGGGGGGGCCTCCTGGGCCACCCCACCGCCCTTGGGACCGCCACCACCTCAGGGCTTTCATCTTTGTATATGCGGGGGCCTGGGCTGCCCCGCTGCGCTGGGCACTGCCACCTCCCCAGGGCTTTCTTTTATAAAAATGTAGGGCGATATGCATCCCCCGCTTCCCTGGGGACTGCCACTTCCCCAGGGCTTTCCTTGTTATGTATGAGAGGGGCCTGTGGCCCCCCCACACTCCAGGGACCTCACCCCCCAGGGCTTCTATATAGATACAAAAAAACGGGCATAGGAACTCCTGACATGCTCCGTGGCTGAGCCATCGACACAGAGGGACGATGCGCATGTAGAGCCGGATGCGCTATGGCCGTGCCACGGCTCGATTGATCAGGAAAACAGCGGGGACATTGCTTGTTTCCCTAGTTTCAGTGAAGCACTGTGCCGTTTGCACCCCGGCTGTTCCCTACATTAAAACAAGCTAGATCGTCAGGGCTAAACGCCTAACTCCATCTGATAACCCCACAAACATGGATTTAAATGTAAGTACTACCCCACCGGCAGCCACTGACTCAACCCTTAGCCTTGCCCAGCCTCACAGCTTATCACCTTTGATGATGGGAAAGGCAAGCTCCACCTGTAAAATTAATTGCAGCAAAACCCAGGATGCTGGTTTGACACTTAAGCAGCTGTATCCCCTGTTTAGTGGTGGGAGTTGTAGGGGGTTCAAAGATGCTCTTTCTGGGCTGTTGAATGATTCCATCCCCACCCTTCTGTCCGACAGCCTTTTCTCTGCGACACAACGTGACTCAAATGTATCCCTGGGGGAGAGACTACAACTGGGTCCCTGGCAAATGTTTTTCATAAGTGGGTCCCTCCACCTGGGACAAGAGTAGGCGAGACTACAGAAAGATCCTTCACCTCAGGATTATGTAACCAATGGTGGCATTGGCAGCCCTTCAGAAACTTTGCTCCTTCAGATTATAAGTGAACTGAAATCCCTGAAGCTCTCACAAGAAGAAGCAAATCAGAGAACGGAATCACAGCTAAATTCAATTTGCAACAATATGCAGCAACCCAATTCTCGCATTAAGGAAGTAGAGCAGTGAGTTTCAGATCTGGTGGGTTCTCATTCTCACTTACAGCCATCAGTTGCAAAATGTCAAGCAGATCTTTTGGATTTGCAGATCCGGTTAGATGATGCTGAGATCTGCTCACGCAGATCCAATTTGAGATTTACAGGAGTGTCTGAAGGGAGCGAAAATGGGCAGACTGTCTCAGTCTTAATCTCATTGCACGCCATGTTCTTTCAGAGCCAACGGATAAATATCTAGATCTCTCCATTATGTGGGCCTGGCAGGACTCGTGCAACAATCTAAACTCCAAGATCTTTTTCAGGGTCACTCGAAATATAGTCCATACAGCTGATGCTGCTAAAACTCTTTTGCATTCAGTACAAAATACAGATCGGTTAGGGTGAAAAAAGGCATGCTGTATTCATGCTGGCGACTCTCCTAGGAATGATTGTTTTTTTTCTAGGTAAAATGTAGAGCACCACTTTGGCACTTTCTTTCCAATTCCTCTGCAGTCTATGGTGACTAGGGTGCCATGCCAAGGCGTCTGATTAGGTAAGAGGGGGCAGGGTGGTGGGTGGTGGTCCCAGATTGCCCAGACGGGAGGGCCCCAGGTGTTGGCCACTAAAGGGGGGGAGGAGGTTTAGGGGGTAGGGCATCGGGGGAAGTAAGGGGAATGAGATCTGTTCACACCATACAAGAATTTAGCTATGTAGAATCAGGAGTAGCAAAGTTTACAATGCCGATGATAGTACCTAACATAGGGTGGGGCCATAGCTTTTTAGCAGGTCTAGTCTTTGCATCTCTCAGGCAGTCTATTTAAATAATCTAATGGTAGGGCCAAACCTTTCATTAGGAATCGTTTCTTGGACTATCATTGGGTTAAATAATAGGAGGAAGAACGCTGCAATCGAAGAATGGATTAAAACATTAAACCCCACTGTAATTTTACTACAAGAAACCCATATTCTGGCAAACAAAATCACGGGCTTTACTATGTTAAAACAATCTGTAGACTATAAGGTGGTGGCAGCAGCCCCAGCTGTGCACAGGGGTGCTGCAGTTTTCCTAGCCAGAAATTTGGGGCCCCGGGTTCTTGATTTTCTCTGTGATTCAGATGGATGGTGGTGCTGGGGACACTGTCAAGTTTCTAAGGAAAGGTTTACCTTTGTGAGATTCTATGCCCCCTTGACAGATGATCCCGGGCCATATGTGGAACTTTTTCAATCCCTTCTACAACTTCCAGATAAAATTATTATCGGCGGGGACTTTAACTTTCTTCAGGATCCATATATGGACTCCTCAGTAAAGGATAAAGAACAACACAAATCTAAGGTTGCCAAAATCTTCAAGGATTACGTAGGAGTTCTGATGTTATGTGACTCTTGGAGAGTAAATGCCCCACATAAAAGAGAGTATGCGTGCGTCTCTGGCCAATGTAAAAGCGCCTCCCATATTGATTTCTTTTTGATATCCAAAACAATGCACTTCAAGAAACAGTCCGTATTGCATTCAGGTCTTTCGGAACATGCCACCCTTATTTTGGAAACGTTTTTTTCACCTGAATTATGCATGCCTCAGCCTAAAAGGTGTTTTTTTTTTTAATTTGACAACTTCTCCAAGAGGGAGGGTGGGTCCAGGCCTCTAGAAATGAAATCATGGATTTTTTTTAAAGCAATCGGGGTTCTTCAACTCCGTCAATGATCTGGGACACATTCAAGGCCTTTATTAAGGGCATTGTAATCTCTAAGGGGGCTGCAGATAAACTCTGTGAGAAACAACAAAGTTGGGTTCTAGAAGAAGTAGTTCAGAGGAGGTTAGATACCTATCTACGATCTCCTATGGAAAAAAAAATATCCTTTGAGCTGGCCAAACAGGCACTGTCTGATTGTTTTCTGAAGAAGGTCGATATAGGATACCAGGCTCATAGACAGAAGGTACATGAGGAAAGCAATTTCACAGGTAGACTTCTGGCCTGGCAAACCTGGAACAAAGTCACTAGTAACATGATACATGCCCTGGGATGCCCTATTCAGGGGCAAAGATATACTGCATCTAGCGCAGTGGGAGAAGTCATGTTAGAACACTACAGACAAATCTAAAGCCAAATCCAGGATATTGACCTCGAGATTATAAGGGATTTTCTGGGGAAATTGGATACTCTGTCAAAAGAAGACGGAGATGCTCTTTCACAGCCATTTACCAAGCTAGAACTTGTGGAGGTAGTCAAAAACCTCCCCAATGGGAAGGCCTGCGGCCCTGAAGGTCTCCCATCCGAATTTTATTAAATCTTTGTTAATGTATTTGTAAACAATTTTTAGTTTCTAATTAATAGCCTGTTAAAGGGCGGGAGGATCCCTAACTCTTGGCATATGGGGAATGTTGTCAGTTTAAAAACAAAAACAAAATAAGGACAAAGAAGACCCTAATGCATATCACCCAATTTCACTTTGAAATACGGACTATAAAATTATTACGAAACTCCTGGCCAATCGGCTTATTGTGGTTGTCGCCAACTTGGTGCATTCCGATCAAAATAGGTTCATCACTCGCAACCAACACACATTTTCTGGCCGAGGCTTTAGACTATTTCGCCTCCAATAAAATCCCTGCTATCATTCACTTATTCGATGCGGAAAAAGCTTTTGATCTAGTAGTTTGAGATACACTGTTTGAAATATTATCTAGATTCAGGGTTCCCCCACAGGTTTCTGCACTAATTTAAAGGATGTATAAAAATACTGAAGTCAATATTATAATCAATTCTGTGAGCGTTGGTCAGCTTCGAGTTCGGCGCCGGACCCATCAAGGGTGCCCACTATTCTCTTTGCTGTTTTTATCGAATAGTTAGCTATTACAGTTAGACAGAACAACTGGATCAATCCACCCTTGATGTCAATGGGGAAGATCAAGCATTACGCAGATGATATCATCATGTTTCTGGATGAGGATCAGAGCTCTCAGGAGGAGGTTTTTAAGTTTTTTCTGAATTTGACCAAATTGCGAGTCTAAGGTAAATAGGAATAAAACTGATGCCATGCTCTATGGCACCACTCCCAATAGATTAATCCCTGAATTATCGCTCTGTCTGAATGCTAGGCCTAAGAGATACCTAGGGATCAACTTTTCATCTAATAGAGGAGATTTGTATGATCTGAACTGCGTTCCATTGCTCTTGAAAACCCAGACGTTGCTCGCACGTTGGGGATCATTTCCCCTTTCCATTCCTGGTAGAATTTCGCTTAATAAAAAGTCTATATTACCAATATGTAACTTTTTGTTTTCTGCCACTCCTTGTGTGCTAACGTCCACATTTTCTAAGAAATTAGATTAAATGTTCGGTTCATTCATCTGGCACAACCAAAAGGCACGTATTGCACTAAGTACGTTATTCGTTGATAGAGAAAAGGGTGGGTTGGCATTACCGAACCTGAAAGATTATTATTTTGCTTTCTTTGCGTACTATATTACCAATTTTAAAGACATACAGCCTACAGACAGCCTTTTTATTCAGAACTTTCGTCAATTAATCTACAGGGGGCATGATATAAGGAATCCTGCATTATTGGTGAAATCCCCCCAAAAAGTTTGATATAAGATTTTTAAATGGTTTTTCAGAAAAAAGTCTGATCTTTATCGAAGATATTCAATTCCATATTTGATTTTTTTTACCCCTCTTTCACAGCTGACGTTGCGGTCTGGTTCCCAGCTTGACTCAGAGATAGTGAGGAAATGGGAATATGCTGGATTTAGGAAAATTTGTGACTTTCCCGTCAGTGACAGCTGGGAAATGCTCTCAAATATTGGGATTCTTGTCCGAAATGATTTTCTGTTGATGGGATCATACAGTAATATGCTTCATAGCTTTATTGATCTAGACATTGATCTAATCTATGACACATAGACATTAGTTAAAGAACTGGTAGACCCCTCAAGGGAAAGGTGAGCAGGTGCGTGGAGAAGGTTCCTCACGGAAGAAAATATAAGTTACTTCTGGGCAAAAGTGGCAAGAAAATGGGAGTCAAGAGGGTCTGGAACTGACAAGGGATTGCTGGGAGAAAGTTAATTGATTAAATTTCAGGGCACGTAGAGGCGTGAATTGGCATTGTATGTTATTATTTAGTAAATGGCTGTTGTATCGCACCCCCCAAGCCTTGTCCTGGATTGCCTCTAGTTGCCCCGATTTCTGTTTTTGCTGCCAAGCAGAAGGCACAGCAAATTGGACGCATGTGATTGGCATGTGCCGGCTTATCCAAGATTACTGGGACAGGGCATTTAAGCTGTTAATAGCCACTGTCCAGATCTCCATAACTCCCAGTACTTGGTTTTTGGTCTTGGGTCATGATCCTGCTGCAAGGCTTTCACCTAGGTGGGTAAAACTAGTTTATATTGCCACTACAGTCACCAGATCTCTTTTACTGAAAAACTGGCCCTCTGTGCAGATTCCCACTTCTGCAGAATGGCTGAATAAAATGATTCTGGTAAGAAATCAGGAACTGAGGTACGCAAAGAGAGTGGGTGGGCTTAAGAAGTTTTTCCAAACCTGGGGCGAAATGTTTGAGATGAGACGGTAGTAACTACACTTAGGTGAGGATAATAAAATATGTGGTGTCAGTTAGATTGATTGCATTAAAAAGGTGCTATCAATTTCGAAATGCTGTAAATGATAAACTATGTACCTGAAACTGGTTATGTTATTTTGCTAGATCTCAGTAAAAGTAATAAAAAAATAAAATTAAAAAAAAGCAGAAGAGTTAGAAAAAGTATCCCAATGAGAAGAAGCATTGTCAAAGCCAGTAGGACTGACTTGGCAAACTAGTGCAGTGGCTTTTTTTAGGTTTTTTATATTGCAAGCAAGTGCTACAGAAATTAAAAGGAAAGGAGAAAAATAAAAGAAAACATGCTGCATCCAAACCTTGGCAGAAATGCTTGCAAAAATGTAAGTTTATAAAAACTTGCATATAATTTTAATGGGGCACTATAGGCTATCGCTTATGGGACAGGTGCACTTAGGATAGATATAAAACCCACTCAGTTTCAACGGAAATCATAGGAAACAAAGGTACTACTGGCTTTGAATTAATGTAAACTTATTTAGAGTTTGGCGGATGAGGGAAATCTTAGGTGTTGATCACAGGGCAGAAGGGAGATCCACCAATGTTTCAGGCAAACTCTGCATAAGGCCTGAAATTACAACACACAATGGTGGCTAAAAAAATAGAAAAGGGTAGCAAAAAAGTATTTGGAAAAGGTAAGTATTGCCTCACCAATACCATTGGATACCCATCCTGCCTGGGCCCTTGGTACCTTCTCTGTCAGTGAACTTTTACCTAAGCCTTTCTTTGCTGCAGGTTGTCTGATGGGGCCCATTCTTTATTGCTGGGACCTAACTACAATTTCTACTCAATTGAAACCTCCTCTTAAGTGTTCTGATGTCACTGCTCAGTGGTTTGGAGTGCTTTATAAAATAGTACATATAAAATAAGGATGGCTGAGTCACTGCAGAAGTCATCTCTTAGACAAATGTGAATGTGATTCAGCATAATTATTTCACTCACAGTGCAAGAGAGTCAATAGGCTGACCTATTGTCCAATATGTTATGGTGGGCGGGAGCTGTGAAAGAAGACAACTGACTGAACCAATAGATTAAGAGAGATTATCCAGATGCGCTCTATCTATGTAGGTATTTATATTGATGAGTGTGTTTTTATTAGATGACCATGAGGAGACAGCTAAAGCTGTCTGTGGACCATACCTAAAATGGTGCTTTAACGGTAAATGTTAAACTTCAGGCTAATGGGTTGTGAAGGTTAAACTCAGCATTCGCTAGGCAACTAGTATCCAAATTATGAATATTGTAGAAAAGCACTGTGACTGTCCTTCAGATCACCTTCATAGATGCATGGTCATCAAAGGCTGAAATTGTCATTCTCCATTAACTCTGGTGGACTGTGAAAATATTTCACTATTAAGGGAATACCACTTTAATGTCTTAACAGTGGGAACTGTAATGCCCAATCACTCAGGTAATGATAGCTCAACAGTAAATTGCTAAATACACATATTATTTAAGCTTGCTTTTTTGGTCAATGTAGGAACATTTAATACTTTTTACATCTTACATTTGAGTATTTCCTCTGTCTGCTTGCAAAAAGAATAAGGGGAAATGTGTGGTAAAAAGATATTCTTGTTATTATTGAAATCACAAATTACCTTTCAAATAAAAAGCAAGTGGTTCATGAAAAATATAAATAAATAAATAGATACAAAAAGTGGGGGCCATTGCCCCCCCGCACCCCAGGGACCATCACCCACCAGGGCAAATAGAAAACAATAGAAAGGAGGTCTGTTTCATACCCCCGTTAGCCCCGTAGAACACCAGACCCCCGAGGCTATCTTCACATTGGAGGGGGCTCCCATCTTGGAACCACTGATGGCCCTGGGAACCGCCATTCCCCAGGGCCAGCTCCTGCTATGTCCCGGAGGTGCCAACCCCCAGGACATAGCTGTTTGCTGTGGCTTGGCTGCAGCTCTTCAGCCAAGCCAAGCCAAGGCACAGCAAACACTTCAGGTTTTCACTGCGGGACCCTTAAAGCTGGTTCCACTGTGAAAACTCAAAGTTTCATCTCTCTCCCTTGCACGTATGTAAGGGACAGAGATAAAATACTTCAGCAAGCATGGAGGTGCTGCTTAAAGCAGCTCCATGCTTGCTGAAGCAATGGCATTGCAGGGGAAGCCTTAAGGCTTCCCGTGCAGTGCTAGGGAGCCCAAATGGGCATTCTATTATAATTAAAAAACAAATGAAAAATAAGTGAATCAAAAAATATGTAGGGACCGCAGGTGAGCCGTTGAGGGCTCCCTTGCAGTCCCAGAAAGCCAATAAAGGGCTTAAAAAAAAAAAAAAACTTCAACATAGATTAGTGTGAAGGTCGTAGACCTTCACACTGAGCTTTGGGGGTTCGAGTCCAGCTGGACTCATTGTCTTATTTAAATAAACAAAATGTTTTATTTAAAATAATAAATTCATTTTTCTTATTTTAAATTGAACACAAATATCTTATCCTAACTATATGAGATATTAAAGCCGAAAAATCTCTATCTCCTTCCTCTCACTTTCTTTCTCTCTTTCTATCAATTTCTACCACCCACACACTGAGCACGAACTAAAACACTGATGTACATACTCTCACACCCAGATACACCCTCACACATCTAGTCTCTCACCCAGAGAGGCCATGGCCAACTCCTGCCGTGCACAGGCAAAGGCCGGTGTACAGCATGGGATTGAGTGGTTAGGGGTAGTTGGCTGCTGCCCAGGACTTGCAGGTAACCAACCCTGCACACGGGTGAAGGCCGTGCACAGTGCAAGTTTGGGTGCTTATAAGGGGTTGGATAGTAATGACAATTAGTATATGTTAAAAAACCATTGAAATTCACTGAAAAAAACTAAGATTAGAGGGATGTTATGGTTAGAAAATAGATTTTTTTTAAACAGAAATTCACGTAAAAAAACAAAGGTTAGAGGGGGCGCTAACATTTTAAGCATGCAAAACCATAGAAATTTAGCAGTTAGAGTTAGAGTTACCTAAAGTAACTATAACTCGTGCCCTAAGGTAACTATGACTCACGCCCTTGCCAGGCACTGCTAATTACCCCACAAGTTATGACTCCCATGACATCTTTGATAACATCCTTGATAATATCAATGTAATTAATGCAGTAAACATTTTTAGGAAACAAATTGTGCATTGCAGGGACACAAGTTGACAGGACAACAACCCCAACTATTTTTTTGAGTCCATGGGGGGAGGAGGAGGACCACTTTGCTATTAGAGTAGATTGGCCGCTATAACAGTAGGGGTGGGTGAAGAGTTCCACTCCGGTGGCAGAGTTTGTGCAGTTTTCCCCACTCCGCACTCCGCTGAGCTGAGTTTTTTTCTCTTTCTTGCCAACGTTAAGTTGGCGAGCGCAAGGGAAGAAAGTGGCTAAGTTAGCAAGCGTGAACAAAACTTTTGAGCGTGAGCAGGCACGGTAGGCTGTGACCGTTCGCGATGAGGAAGCTACCCCTTGCATTGAGGAAGCTGAGGAAGCTGATGCACGAGAAGAACATCTCCTTGAAGGGGAAAAAGAAGTTAGTGTCTTCTGGCACTCCACATAATGCCGTTCACGCTAATTTTACTGCACAGGAGAAAATCCTGGTGCTGAAAATCAGCACGAACAGCATGACATACCCAAACTTTTTCAGCACTTAATGGAGTTCCACATAGCAGAACTTCGCAAAGGCCACCCAGGCCTAAATAAGTGTCCTCAAATGTGTAAGGTCAACAGAGGGAGAATGACCCTGAGGACAGCACCAGTTGATTTGACACTGGCATATTCTTCAGCACAAGGCAAAGAAGAAAGTGGGTATGTGCCACAGAGAAATGCTACGGGCACTTTTGTGGAAGAAAGATGTGCAGTCCACATCCTCTTTCTCTGATGTATGCGGTACTTCCCATGAGAGTGATGTTGCACGTGTCATAGTAAAGGGAAGCACACACACATAAGGGGCTGAAGATGTGTATCCATGGTTCACACCAGCTTTCATCTGTGGCAACACATAAGGCAGCACAGCAGCTAGGAGGATCTGCTGGTTTTGCAACACAGAGCAACGTCACAGTGGTAGGCACCCATGGTGGAAATTAATGAGTCCTGCTTCTGCTCTATGGACTCCAAGATGTTTTAGATTGCCCCCAGCTGGTTGGCAACCTCACTGGTGCATCTTTGGCAACACATTTTCTCATGCCTCTGCCTCATGACATTAACAATGTTAGCCAGGGACTGCTGGAGGCTTCAGAGCGGAGAGTAGGTGCAACTTATTGCGGAAGAGTTGTCCTTATTTGGACTGTGGCATCTATGGACTACCTCTTGGGTGTCCACCATGGTCTCCATCCCTGCCTGCACCTGATCTGCTAGATCCCGCTGGAGTCCTACCACAGTCTTTTGAAATGTTAGTTGTGGGGCCTCGAAGTCCAGGGCTCTGGGTCGGCTGGCAGGTGGTGTCTGTTTAATGTTAGGTGAATCATCTGGAGACCCCACAACATTGTCAAGCCTCTCTGTGACCGTAGATGGCTTCTATATAGCACCCAGTATTTGTGTCTGGATTTATGGTTTGCAACTCGTCATCCACATCATTGGTGAGGTTCAGGACAGTCTGCTGGCCACGAGGTATGGGCTTATCCTCTGCAATGAGATAGAGACATATTAATGGTGATCTCTGTAAGGTGTTGACACGTTGACATTCAAGGTTTCAGATGTGTAGTACAACTGTTCGGAATGGGTCTTGATGCAAAATTTCACTGTGTTTCCGTTATAGATGGCAGCATCTCTGCATTGTTCTCGCAAGTACTGTGTACCTACTCTGAGGGAAAGGGCCCTGTCCTACTGGGTAGATTACGAACACTGACATTCATCTCATTTCATCATGATCAGAGTTGGTTATCTGCAGAGTATCACACGTCATGTGACTCAGGCCCATGTCATTGTATGTGTACATGCCTCCTCTGATTACCCACTGGGACACAAGCTAGTGCCATACAATGATGTTACCCAGAGCATACATTTATTCTCGCATGCCTACATTACATGGATTAGTCATGACCATACCCAATAGTGCTGCATGTTGCTTTGTTATTGAAAGCTATGGGTCAGACATCACTCCACATGGTAGTAGTGCTGGAAATAGAGCCAAGTACCTACCTATAATTCACACATCACTAAGCCTACCCGCCTACATCTTCCCCCAGGTACACCTGACACATAGGATGTAGTACCCCAATGGACTGTTCTCTGCAATCCCTTTGCAGGTATTGTTGTGGAACTGACCATGAATGTAATCAGAGTTTTTCTGGTTCAACCTGAGTTCTAGCCAATCAACCACAGGCAAGGTGTCTGTTTACAAAGTGCCCTAAGTTTATTGCATTGTACAAAGCGGTGTCATGCACAAAGCATAGGTCTGAGAGCGTGTCACACTGAGTGCTTCTCTGACCTTATATTTATATTCTTTTTGCAGGTCACATATGTGGGCAGGAACGTGCAAGAAGACAGTTTAGACCATAAATCAAACAAATCTTAGAAACAAGAGTAACAGAGAGACGGGCTCTGGCCTTTTCCGTGACCCTTAAGAAACCATGGAGCCTGCTATTCCTCTTATCTGATGCAAGCCACATTCCATGCAGTCCAACAACTGCCAAACCCGTCGGTCTCACAGGGCCTGCAGCAGGCAGGGAAAGGCAGAAGCAGGTGTGTGTTAATCTGGATGTATTAAAAGGTTCAATAGGTCACAGTACCAAAACTTCAGTCAAGAGTTCAACAGTTCATTATACAGGAGTTTGATATTTAATTTAATTTTTCCTCTCAATTCCTCCCTTTGAAACAAAGGAGTATATTCTCCTGATGGCTCACACCAACACGGTTAGTGACATTAGTCCACTGATTTCTTGCCTTTCATTATCTTTGTCCACCTGTATCCTCTAATACATGCGAGCCACCTCGTGCTCCGTTGGTGGCAATACCATGGCTGACAATGGAGTGAATAAGCCTTGTCTGCAGAGCTGCTGTATCAAAGAGCAACACCATTGCAATATGCACAATCCCAGGATGATGGCAGTGACAATGCCTATGAATGCTACCACCACCTTTTTCACCTTTTTTATCCATCCTGTGGGCAGCCAGGATCACAACCATGAACAATCTATGCCCCCAAGGTTTCCCTGGTCCCCCCTTTGAGAATACATACACAGCATCATTTATTCTAGTGATGTTGGTTTCCATGTTTCCAGATCTGTTGATATAGTAACAACTTTCATTGATGAGTCTGCAGACCCCCCCTTGCTGTGATGTTAATAAATAAAGCGCCAATCTGTTCTGCACTGTCATGGCTGTAACAGAGTTAGCTTCCACTTGCAGTCCTTGAATAGCATCCCTGGTGGCATTGAAGGCAATGGCCAACTCTGCAGAAATGTTGACAACAGCTTGTTCTAGGTCATATATCCCAAATCCAGCAACATACACATGAAGGATCTTAAAAAACACATTTTGTCTTGTCTCCAATATAGGAGTAGGTCTTTTATAGCACTGTGCAAAATGTCCCCAATTCAGAGGTTCATGAGCTTCCACACATGGAACTACTGTGATATTAGGAGTAAGGTAACCTAGAGATCACGTTCCCTCCCAGTCCTGTGAGATCACCTTATAGGCCCTCTGACCACATACAAAATACAAGCCTCCTTGCACCTGGGTGTCCATCTCACAATATTCCCTATCAGGGAGGCCTACCCCTTCTGGCACATCATGATGGAAGCTGCTACACCAACTGTAGTCTCTCCAGAATGTTTCAAGCCAGTGACATTCTTCCAAGGGGAGCATTGGTCCGTCCAGATCGGCAACTCCAGGAATCTAGAGACTAATTGTGGAGGGGCAGTTCTTGAACCTGGGGCCTCATTCAAGGGATCATGTACGGGCACCTCAGGGACCACCAACCAGCACAGTATCTCCATCTATAGGCAGGTTCCAATAATGGACTGTGTAATAGAGGTTCTGTGACCCGGTCACAAGGGTCCAGTTTCTACTCTGTAACTCTCTCACCTTCATTTCCCAGTTCCCTGTCACTATGTCAAACTCCAGCAGGTTAAGACACTCATCCCCCTTCAAGTTTCCCAGATACTGGGCCTCTGGAATGCGTCCTAGCAACTGCTGTCAAAAGCACAATGGGAATTTGTCTTGGGTAGAGTTTTCCCCAGGAGAGGGATGCACATCATACTGGGTCTGAACATTAGATTTCAAGGTGCAATGGGGCTGCTTCCCCTCTAACCCTGTAACACACATCCAGGTGATGTCTGGTACATGGCACACATCTCCGTCTTGATATTCTCCCATTTGCTCTGGTGTGGCATATAGCCTTATAGGGCCCCCTGGATGCCTGGATAGTTGTTGACGGATCCAACAGTTAAGACTCAAAATTTTGGCAAGCTGCACATGAACCTTGATCAAGGGTTGCAGTGCTGGCTACTGCAACAAGAGGGTAACACAGGTAACCATTAAGCTTATTAGGGCAAAATATTCCTGCCACCTCATTTTTTATTATAATTTGATATTTCAGTAAAATGAACGTTAAAAAAAAAAAAAGTTTCATAAGTCCTGGTATAGCAAGTTCTATTGAATGTTCAGTCTTTACCATCCTGGGAACCAGTTGAGCAGTTTCACAGTTAAATTGCTGTCGTCTACTACTCGTCCTGGTTCGTCTATTTCTCGTCCTGGTCCATCTACTTCTCATCCTGGTCTGTAGTCGTCTGATTCTGGGGCAGTTTCCCAGCCCTGCCCTGCAGTGTCCCCTTGAGTCTAGTTTTCAGCAGGTGCACACCAACGAGATTTCGTTCTCTAGACTTCACTCCACAGCATTTGGTGGCACTAGATTCCTCTTAACATGCGACAGGTGAATCCAGTTTGGGTGTGCATCCACTTTGACTGCAGTGTGGGAGGTTAGTAGTACCTAGCAGGGTGCACTCAACCTTGGCTCGAGGCAGTCTTTCCATTTGAACTCCCTCACGCAGACCCAGTCCCCTGGCTGCAGATCGTGGGCAGGGACTGCAAGAGGGATAGTTTGAGCACTTTTAGCAAGATCATGATATTTGGTAAGAGCCCTTTGCATCCTTCTGCAATACTGCACCAGGTCCTATTTCCCACCCATAAGAGAAACATATGGAATTCTAAAGTGCTCCAGGTGTGGAACCGCCCTTCCAAACATGATTTCAGAAGGGGATCCATGTTTCTTACTGGGCTGAGTCTAATGGTCATAGGGACCACAGGGAGAGCTTCTGGCCATTTGAGTCCTGTCTCTTGATACCTTTTGGCCATTTTATTCTTGATTTGCCCGTTCATCTTCTCAGCTGCCCCCAAGGACTAGGGATGATAAGGGGTGTGCAGATTCTGAGAAATCCCTAGACACTTAGGAATGTATTTAAACACTTGAGCTACAAAATGGGGTCCATTATCAGAGTTTATAGATTCTGGTACCACGAAACAGGGAATGACATCAAGCATTAGGTTTTTTTGCCATTGTTATTGCATCCACATTCCTGCCTGGGAAGGCTTTGGCCACCCCAACATTTTATCCACCATTATTAGCACATGTTTGTAGCCTTGTGAAGGTGGTAGGTCTATAAAGTCAATCCCCTTGCTGTCTCAGTGCCCCTCCTGGGTTATTCCTCCTACATGAAATGCAGTTGCGGGTCATATCCTTCGCTATGTGGTGTATCCAGGGGCATACTAATGTTTCAGTTTATATTTGCAGTTGCCCCCTTGCACATGTGTGACATTGAATGAAACATGTGCCAGCTGTCATTGAAATATGGGAGTAATTAATGTCCTTCCGTCATGGGAAACGGGGTCTAGGGTGCAGCCCTGGGAAGTCCAAAATGTTGGAAGTTCATTAGTGGTCTTCTGTTGCATTGCAAGCAGGTCAGAGACAGAATGAGACAGGGGGTTTTGCAAAGCACCTAAGTAAGAGAAAGTGGCAGCAGTCTCCTACAATGCAGCAGGGCGGGAAGTGACATCTGCATGGGCATTACCATAGGCTACATCTCACTGTTCTCTAGTTTGGGCAAAACAATGGACAACTGCAATTTCTTTGGGCCGGTGAATGGCATCAAGTAGAGCTTTAATAAGTACAGCAGGAGAAGTAGTGGAACCAGAGGATGTGAGAAACCCTCTCATCTTCCATAGCAGATCATTAGCATGACAGACATTAAAAGCATACCGTGAATCAGTGTAAATAATCACCTGAGTTACAGCAGATAATTAACATGCACTAATGAGAGCAACCAATTCTGCAACTTGAGCACTGCGGGCTTGACGGAAGGCAGCACCTCTAGTGTAGCGAATTGTGTACACACTGCTTAACCAACGCATAGTGCACCAAAATCATCCCACAAAGCAGAACCATCAGTGTAAAGAACAGAGGCCCTCATTACAACCCTGGCGGTTGGTGTTAAAGTGGCAGTAATACCGCCAACAGGCTGGTGGTAACTACCAGCAAATTATGACCATGGCGGAAAGATCTCTGATAGACAGCCAATGTACCACACTGACTGCCAGGGTGGAAACAACAGCCACCACGGGGGTAGCCGCCTACAGCCGGGCGGAAGTCAATGTTCCACTCACCATATTAAGACACAGCAAACTGCAACCTTTTTTGGGGGAAGTACCAACGACATCAAAAGCCTGGCAGAAACTGAGCTCAGAAGGGAAAGGACTCACCATTGGAGACACAGGGAACAACCACACCACCATGGAGCCCGAACTGCATGTCTTCCCCATGATCTTCTACGTTCTGCTCCACCACGAACACCAACGCCGGCAAAGACGATGACGGTGAGTACAGCCGCCTAGCACACAAGGGAGGGAGGGAATAAAAGGAGAGTGGAACACACACCACAGCCCCCCCAACACCATACACACAATCTACTGCATTACAAAAAAAAGATTCCCCCTAACTCAGATGAATAATGCAAGGACAAAACAATTTTGAAAAAGTGAATGTAATGAGATCAGCACAGCAATAAGTTAGGCAAGATAATAGATATATACATATGTACAGAAAATGAGAGACAGCCCAGTCCACAATGTTTGTAGGCCACATGGCCACAGGCCAAAATCCAAGGTCACACATGTCACCTGCTTCAACAGAGATAACACTGCAGGGGCATCAGTTGGTAAATAGGCAGGTACCTCAAGGGGGACGGGGGCAACTCAGCCAGGAGATGGAACAAGACCACTGGTTCTGGAGGGGGCAACGTGCCCTGTGCTTGGTCCTGGGAGTGCAAGGCCACAGTCTCTCAAGTAGGTGACTTGCCCACTGGTTCTGGAGGGGGCAACATGCGCGGTGCTTGGTCCTGGGGAGTGCAAGGCCACAGTCTCTCAAGTGGGTGTCTTGCCCACTTGTTCTGGAGGGAGCCTCGTGCCCTGTGCTCTTTATCCTGGGGAGTGTTGGGCATGTGGGTGTCTTACTCACTGGTTCTGTAGGGGGCCTCGTGCTCTGTGCTCTTGATCTTGGGGAGTGATGGGCATGTGGGTGTCTTACCCACTGGTTCTGGAGGGGGCCTCGTGCCCTGTGCTCTTGATCCTGGGGAGTGATGGGCATGTGGGTGTCTTACCCACTGGTTCTGGAGGGGGCCTCGTGCCCTGTGCTCTTGATCCTGGGGAGTGATGGGCATGTGGGTGTCTTACCCACTGGTTCTGGAGGGGGCTTCGTGCTCTGTGCTCTTGATCTTGGGGAGTGATGGGCATGTGGGTGTCTTACCCACTGGTTCTGGAGGGGGCCTCGTGCCCTGTGCTCTTGATCCTGGGGAGTGATGGGCATGTGGGTGTCTTACCCACTGGTTCTGGAGGGGGCCTCGTGCCCTGTGCTCTTGATCCTGGGGAGTGATGGGCATGTGGGTGTCTTACCCACTGGTTCTCGAGGGGGCCTCGTGCCCTGTGCTCTTGATCCTGGGGAGTGATGGGCATGTTGGTGTCTTACCCACTGGTTCTCGAGGGGGCCTTGTGCCCTGTGCTCTTGATCTTGGGAAGTGCAAGGTCATAGTCTCTCAGGTGGGTGTCAGGGGGCCTTGTGCCCTGTGCTCTTGATCCTGGGGAGTGGAAGGTCACAGTCTCTCAGGTGGGTGTCAGGGGGCAGGCCGCACAGCAGCCCATGGAGGCAGGATTACATACCGTCTGCCGGCAATGACGGCTGCTCAGTGGAGGTGGTGGTGCTGCTGATGGGGGGAGGCTCCTGCCCATCCCCTGCAACCTCGGATGGCTGCACAGTGGAGGTGGTGGTGCTACTGGGGGGGAGGCTCCTGCCCATCCCCTGCAACCTCAGATGGCTGCTCAGTGGAGGTGGTGGTGCTGCTGGGGGGGGGCTCCTGCCCATCTCCTGCAACCTCGGAGGGCTGCACAAACATGGTTAGTGGTGGGGACTCCGTTAGAGTTCCTTCCCCAGGCCTCCTGCTCTTCCTGCCTGCTGGTGCAGGCTCCTTACTCTTCCTGGCAGCTGCTGCAGGCTCCTTTGTCTTCCTGCCAGCTGGGGCAGGCTTCTTTCCCTTTTTACCTGCTGGGCAGGCTCCTTGCTCTTTCTGGCAGCTTGGGCAGGCTCCTTTCTATTCTTGCCTGCTGGGGCAGGCTCCTTGGTCTTTCTGGCAGTTGGGGCAGGCTCCTTTCCCTGGAGGCTGCCTGGTGCAGGCTCCTTCACCTTCAGGCCATGTGGCCTGGATCCTTTTCCACCACAAGTGGGTGTGGTGATGACTGGGTCCATGGACTGGGTGGCTGAGGTGCTTGGCTGGGTTCTTCCAAACCTACCCATACGTGCAGGATGGGGGAGGGGTAGGGAAGAGGTCAATGGTGGATAGAAACAGTTTTTTAGGCACATTGAGTTGGAAAGAGGGACAAGGAATGGGAGTGGAGGAAGAGGGAGTGGTTGTTGGAGGTGTCCGTCTGCTGCTTTTGGGTGCAGGTGCATGGGCTCTATGCTGTTGTGAGGTGGATGGCTGTTGGGTGTCTGAGTGCTTGCGTTTGTGTACCTTGGGGGTGGGACAGACAAAGTGGGAGAGGACACAGGTGGCAATGGCATGGCTGTTGTGGAGCTGTCTGCCAGTAAAGTGTGTGTTCTGCTTGGTGTGGTGATGATGCTTGTAGTGGATGATGATGTAGCGCGTGCAGGTTTGAGTGTAGATGGAACTGGGAGCGAGGTAGAGGAGGAAGAGGGGGAGACAGTGAAAATAGTGGATGTTGGTGTGTCTGCATCTGGATGGTGTTTGTGTGAGTGCCTGTGGGATGAAGTGTGGTGCCTTTGTTTGCCTGTACCACTCTTGTGTGTTGTCTTGTGTGCATGCTCGTCTGGCTGTGTGCTTGGGATGGGCTGGGGTTGAGGAGAATGGGACTGGGAAGAGGAAGTTGGAGGGGGGAAGGTAGAAACAGGGACAATGGCTGCCATCAGACAGGAGGCCAGAGCCTGGATTGATCTCTGTTGGGCCACCAATCCAGTGTGAATGCCCTCCAGGAATGCATTATTCTGTTGCATCTGGGTTGCCAGCCCCTGGATGGCATTCACAATGGTTGACTGCCCTACAGAGATGGATCTCAGGAGGTCAATAGCATCCTCACTCAGGGCAGCAGGGCTCACTGGGGCAGGGCCTGGGGTACCTGGGGCAAAGGAGATGCCCACCCTCCTGGGTGAGCGGGCATGGGCAACTCAATGAGGGGCTGCTGGGAGGGTGGTGCTGGTACGGGGGTGGCGGATGTACCTGTAGCTGGGGTGGTCACTGAAGTGTCCTCAACCACCAGAGAGCTTCCATTGGAGGAGGTATCTGTGTCAGAACCGTCCCCTCCAGTCTCTGCCATGGTGCTCCCCTCTCCCTCCGTCCCACTTGTGCCCTCACCATCAGTTGACTCTGCCTCCTGGGTCCTGTGGAATGCAACTCCCTTTGTCGCCGCTGCCTCTGCTCCTCTGCCAGATGATGCTAATGCACATAAGGACAGGATGACAAAACAAAAATGGAGGGGGAAAGAGACAAAGGATACACTTGGTCAATGGCTGCACCAACACCACCGTTGGCGTACACAGCACCCTCACACACAGGGAACAGGCCTACAAAATATGCCATAGCACCACCAGAGAAATAGTTAGCAGCCAAGGCATGGGGAAGGGCACACTCCGCCAAGTGCACTACACTTGGGACCCACATAGCCCTGACCAGTATTGGATGCCTAGGAGTTAGGTAGCAAGATTTTCCCTTCAGAACCCTTGCCACTAGGGTACCTACGCTGCAGTGTCAGGCCTGGTCTAGGGGCACCCACTGACACACATACACTACCCGGATACCACCCTACCATGCGTAAGTTGTAATGATGGTCACTGTGCTCACCACCTTGTGCCTGCTGTGATGCCCTCAAGAGCCCATCGAGCTCAGGATAGGCCACGGCCAGTATGCGGGCCATCAGGGGGGTCAGTGCTCAACGGGCACCCCTTCCTCGTTGGGAGGCCAGCCCCAGCTGAGCCTCTGCGGTCTTTCGTGCCCAGCCTCTCAGGTCCTCCCACCATTTCCTGCAGTGGGTGCTCCGCCTGCAATAGACCCCCAGGGTCCACACCTCCTTGGCGATGGCATGCCATATACCCTTCTTTTGATGGGCGCTGACCTGCAGAGGCAATACACACAGGAAAATAGAATTAGACAAACAGTCCTGCCTGTTACACTTATGGCCCACCATACCCCTTCACATCACCATTTACAAACACATGGCCCGGCACACAACCTATACGCCGCCCAGAGGACATCCACCCACCCCCCTTACACGAGGCCTTCACACACACCACTCCATGCATTCATGCCACATGCATCGTGCCCACAGTGTACTCACCTGTTTGTCTGTAAGCCCATACAGCAGTCCGTACTGGGGTAGGCCCCCATCGACCAGTCTCTCCAACTCCTCTGAAGCGAAGGCAGGGGCCCTTTCCCCAGTCACACGGGCCATGGTAGGTTTCAGACACAGGTCACAGCAGTACATGCAGTATAAGTCCTCTCCTGTGGAAGATCAGGTAGCAAGTGAGGGATCAGATGGAAAATGGCGGTCACGTCTGCGGCGGTGCATACCGGCGTAGATCACAATTGGCCACTGTAACCCATATGGCCCTATGTTAACCAATGAGGAATAACATGGTGGATCCCGTCCGCCTCCCACAATGGTGCACAAAGTCAGTGGAATTACCTCACTTCCACCTGTCCCTCCACACAGGATAGGTGGACGCCATTTCGGGGGGGGGGCAGGCCCTAGAAAATTGCTGCTTCACTGGTGAAATTAGGACATACTGGACAAATCACACTTACCCATTACAAGTTAACAGCATGCAAAGTTCAGTTGTAGCTCATTGTTCAGTTTGTGACCGGCTTCTCACTCTTTTGCCCCATAGATTCCTACTGCTGTGGATGAATAGGAGATGGAGACATACCCCCGTGTACAGACCCCTGGTGGACTTGGCAACAATGGAGGACAGGCACATTATCCTCACCTATAGACTGAACAGGGCCACAATCACAGAGCTGTTTGCCTAATTGGAGCCTGGCCTGATATCTGCTATCCGTCATCCCACTGGGATCCCCCCTCTTGTGCAAGTTCTATGATTTCCTGGCAACTGATTCTTTCCAAGTGACAATGGTCTTGCCAGCAGTAATGTCACTGCCAATGTTCGCAATAGTGCTGACAAGGGTGTTGTCTGCCCTGATTAAACACATGTGCAGCTACATTGTATTTCCCCAGGTTGAAGATTTGGCAACAGTGAAGGCCGAGCTCTACGCAATGAGACATATTCTCAACATAATTGGGGTGATTGATGGAACACATATTGCATTTGTCCCCCCCGGTCAGAATGAACAGGTGTTGAGGAATCGTAAGAGTTTCCACTCTATGAATGTACAGATGGTGTGCTTGGCGGACCAGTACCTCTCCCACCTCAATGCTAAGTATCCTTGGTCGGTGCAGCATGCCTTTGTCCTGAGGAATAGCAGCATCCCAAATGTGATGTCCCAACTATGGAGGTACAGGGTGTGGCTAATAGGTGAGCCCTGGTTCCCACCCAGTATATGTTGGTGTATGGGTATGGTGTGGGCCATATGGGATGGCTAAATGTTGTCCCTCAATATTTGCAGGTGACTCTGGATACCCCAGCCTATCATAGCTGCTGACCCCTGTGAGGAATGCCAGTACAAGGGCAAAAGAACGTTATAATGAGGCCCGTGGGTGAACCAGAAGGATAATAGAAAGGACATTTGGCCTCCTGAAGGCCAGGTTCTGGTGCCTCCATCTAACAGGGGGTCCCTGTGCTACTCCCCCAAGAAGGTCTGCCTGATAGTAGTGGCATGCTGCATGTTGCACAACCTTGCCCTGAGACGCCATGTGCCTTTTCTGCAGGAGGAGGAGGCTGGAGATGCCCGTGTGCCAGTGCGCCAGCTGTGGACACTGTGAACAGTGAGGATGAGGAGGTAGAGGATGAGGATAAGGACAACAGAATATCAGTGATCAGACAATACTTCCCATGGCACTGGCATGCTGATATTTCCCACCTCTATGCCCACTTACTGTTACCGCTGGCAACTCATTTTGCAGATGTTCGTGACCTCACAAATATTCCTGGTGTGATCACTACAGCCAGCTACAGGTCATTAATCAATGTTCATTTCCTGTACAGTTGAATTGCAACGTTTGTGCCTGTTTCAATGAATACCTAATTGAAAAATATAACATACTTCAAACTTCTTCTTTTTCCAAGGGTGTTTATTCAAGTGCTAAAATATTGAGGGGCAAGTGCAATGGGATGGGGTGATGATGGAGGAAAGTCCAGGGTATTGTTCCAGTCTGTTTGTAGCACAGGTGCATTGTCGAAGGGTTCATAGGAAGGGGAGCAATGGCAGTTCAAGGTGGACAGGGTGACTGAGTGGGACACAAGGGTGACAATCAGGAGAGTCTCATTTCCTGGTGGGGGTCTTGGCAAGTGTCTCTGGCTTCTGTCTGGTTCGCAGGGAACGTTTGTGGGGTGGTTCTCCTTCTGCAGGGGGAGGGGTGCTCGTGGCCTTTGAGTCCTGTGGCGGGGCCTCCTGGCCACTAGCGGCAGCAGAAGTGGAAGGCTATTCAGATGTCTGGCTAGTGTCAGGGGCCTGCTGTTGTGTGACTGCCTCCTTCATAATGTTGGCCATGTTTGCCAGCACCCCTGCTATGGAGATCATGGTGTTGCTGCAAGTCCTCCCTGATCCCCTGGTACTGTCACTCCTGCAGCTGCCTGTTCTCCTGCACATTGTCCTGGATCTGGCCCATCGTGTCCTGGGAATGTTGATAGGCTCCCAGGATCTCTGCAAGTGCCTCCTGGATAGTCGGTTCCCTGGGCCTTTCCTCCACCAGGCGCACACAGTCCTCCCAGTGTCCCTGGTGGCTTGTGCCTCTGTCCCCTGAACCGTGTGCCCACTGACCCCAAGTCCCTGATTGCCTTGGGTATGAGGTGTGGCCTGGAGTCCCTGTAGAGGTGGACACACTGCTGATTGATGTGTCCTGGGGACAGAGGTGTGGGTATGCTGAGTGGGTGCTGTGGTGTTGGATACTGATGGGGGAGGCTCTGTGGTGGACTGTGAGTGGGCTGGGGTAACCGACTGACCAGTGGTCCCCGATGGGCCAGGTTGCTGATCCAGATCCAGAAGTCCAGAGTTACTGTCATCACTGGGGGCATCTTCTGTTGGGGGGCTGGATAGTCATGGCACCTCCTCTCCGCTGACACTGGCTGGGACACCTGTGGCGATGTAAGTGATGTATTATGCTTCATGCCTGTGACATATTGTACATCCCTATCTTCCCCTCTATCATTGCTGTTGCCCTGCCGATTTTGAATGTGTATGTTGATGTATTGTGGGATTGTTAGTACCCCTATGCTGTGCATGCTTTGGTGATGGGTGTCCATGCAGGGCTGAGAGGGCTGTCCTTGCATTGCTATGGCATGCAGGGCTTGGCTTTGGTGCAGTGTGTGGGATGGAGTGGAGTGATGGGAGTGAGGGTGTGAGATGGCATGCAGGCATGTGGGTGATTAGTGCTAAATGTTGACCAGTGTCCAGCCCTCCGGCTACTCCAGTGAGTCCCTCAGGATGTAGTAATGCCAAGACTTGCTCCTCCCATGCTGTGAGCTGTGGGGAGGAGGTGGGAGTCCACCATCCAGTCCTCTGTATGGCGAGCTGGTGCCTTGCTGCCACGGAACGTACCTTCCCCCGTAGGTCGTTCCACCTCTTCCTGATGTTGTCCCTTGTTCTTGGATGCTGTTGCATGGCATTCACCCTGTCCACGATTCGCCACCATAGCTCCATCGTCCTTGCAATGGATATCTGCTGCACCTATGCTCCAAACAGCTGTGGCTCTACCCTGACTATTTCCTCCACAATGACCCGCAACTCCTCGTTTGTGAAATGGGAGTGCCTTTGTGGGGCCATGGGTGTTGTGTGGTGTGTGTACATGTGTGGGTGTCGGGTAGTGTGACTGGGTGTGCGTAGTGGAGTGCGTGAGGGATGTATGAGTGTGTGTAGTTGTCGCAGTGGTCTTGATGTCTGGCTGGCGGCAATGATTTGTATTTGTAAGGGTTGATGGGTAATGTGGGTGTGTGTTTTATAATGGTGTGAGTGGGTGGGTGTGGTGTGTGTATGGGTGTCAGGTGTGTGTTTTTCGAATTGGCCAATGTTGTGTTGTTTTGTATTTGAGTATCCATTCAGAGCGTGGCGTGTTTAACGCCAATGGTTTACCGACATTGAATGTCCGCCATGGTAATTTGTGGGTCATGATGTGGTGGGTGTTGTTTTGTTGGCGTAACAGTATGGGTGTTGGTATCGACAGTTTACCACTGACCTTTGGGCTGGTGTATTTGTGTATGGGGCTGCATTCTGTCAGTTTGGTGTGTGTCTCATAATATTGCGAATAGATATGCGCCACCGCAGCGGTATGTTAGCGGCTGTCACCATGGCGGTAAGTGGGATTTACCTCCTATGTCATGATGAGGGCCTATGTGCTCATCCCACCCTCTGTCTTCAAGAAGCTGGTCTTTTGTACCCCGATATGCTAATGTTTTTAACTTCGTTGCCAGACTGGGTTACATATCGCTACAACATATGGTTGGGTTCTACAATATAAAGTGTGCTGCTTCAGTGTTTTATGGTGTACGTGTTTGAGGCTTTGCTGATTCCAGAGTTTTACAGGTCAAGGAAAAGAAATATTGTAGATAGTTACCAGCACTTCCGCAGAGTAGTCCGCATTTTTCGTGTGTCAAGAACTGGGTCTTTTCTACTTAATGGCTACTTAATGGCTAGAGTTCAGCATTCCCTGCTCCCTTTATGTTTATATCTCTGGTATACTCCTCGTACAGATTTAAAGAGAAGAGTAAGCTAGGACTGCTGAGCTCACGATTTCCATCTTCATTCTAAACTGTTAAATGATATAAAATCACCTTGTCAAGAGCTGGGCAGGTACGATTTATTTGCTAGTCCCAAGAATCATACAAATCAGATAAAAATGAGAGAAAATCACTCTATACCAAATAACAAATTTCAAACAGAGAAGACCTTGAACTCTTAAATTCTGCTGTACAATACTTGGTTGTGATCAAACCACAGAAATCCATGGAACCGTATTTAATTAACATTCAAAATACCTGGACCTTTCCATTTTGACAGGTTTTAAAATGTGTTCATTATTCTCTTTCAATTCCAAAGGGGAGATCGATGTTTTAAAATTCTGTGCTTGTGATGCGACTTCTTCAAAACCTGCCAAAAGATATCATGGGGCTGAGTTAAGAGCCCCTAGCTCCTTCGTGCACCACTTTAGTGTCATTTTCTGCTAAAGTGGCCCAACTAGGCCAAAATCTCCACGCCAAATTTACAAAGTGGCGCAATGCATGCATTGCACCACTTTGTAACCCTTTGCGCTACATTGTGCTTGCGCCAATGTAAGCAAAGGGGGCGTTCTCCCATTGGGGGAAGTGAAAAAATGGAGCTTAAAAATCTAAGAGACTTCTTTGTGTCATTTTTTTGGGCACTTTTAGGCTCGTATTTACACTTTTTTGCGCCGCATTTGCGCCATTTTTTATGCAAAGGCAGCGCAATCGTACAAAATACAATTATATTTTGTAAGTGTGCACCACTTTTGTGTAAAAAAATGGCGCAAATGCGGCGCAAAAAAAGCATAAATACGGGCCGTAATGTCTTCTCAGAGCAGGCGTTAAAATGGAGGCACGCTATTGCTTACAATGGGCCTCAATGGGCTTTGCAGGATTAGCGTCAACATTTGGACGCTAGTCCTGCAAAGCTCTGAACTAGCGTAAAAAATGTGGACGCTAGTTTCCCTAACTACTACCATAGTGCGCCGTATCTTAGATATGGCACACACATGGTGGCGTTAAGGGGGCGCTAAGGTGTGCATGAAAAGTGGCGCCGCATTGGGTGCAGCGCCACTTTTTCTTAAATCAGGGCCTATGTGTTTTGGCATATTTTATATGTCACCTAGAAGTAGATTTCTTATACCAGCAAATAAAGTTGCTAATTTTACCCAGTATTGTCCGGGTTTTCTTTTCCGTAATTACTAGACACATCTTTGGTGTGCATATCTTTCTGTCTTGCGATATTAAAATTAGAAACAGGATGGATGTATCAATTTCATGATCTCATATGCACTTTTTTGTACTTCTCCTGCTGTACTGTATTAATTATTTTTAATTCTTTTAGGTCTTGAATTTGTGACATATTTTTATGATTTGTCTTCTGAATAAAGTATGAATTGAATTGAAATGAACTGCCATTTAAGGTAATATGGCTAATCACTGTTTGTAAGCATAGTATGTTCATATTGCTTTTTAATCAAAAATAGATTAATAGAGTAAATTCCACTTATCACATGTGAGATGCTAAATGCTATAGCGATCACACATATGTGTAGTATGTGCTGTTTAAAGTATGTATTATAGAATAAAGTCTTGAGCAAGAATATTCAAGTGGGTTTGTTTCGGTTGATGTTTCAACCAACAATTCCAGGGAATTACCTGTCCCTCTCTGTAACAGCTACGTGTTTGTCCAGAAAGACAAATGTGCAAAGTCCTTTACAGCCACCTACAACTCTTACCACCAGATTGTGGCTCTCTGCAGCATTGTCAGATAAGGCTGCAAAAGACCTAGGTACAGACCTAGGTACAAGAAGGTTATATTAATCTAGGTATAAAAGGCAAGATTTTCTTGATAACTTTATGTTGGAAGAAAAGAGAGGAGGAGACTGTCTTAACTTGCTGCTTCATAGAAAGATAGTTGTCAAAATAAAAATCAAGGGCCATATTTATGGCAAAGTGGCACAGTGCAGCGCAGCAAGTCATCTTGCTGCACTGCATTGCAACACTGGGAAAGGGCAGGGATATGCCACACAGGCCCCCTTGCAAAATGGTGCAATGGTGCCTGTGATGCATGCAGGCTTGTTTTTGTGCAGGAAAGGGTACCTTCTTGCACAAAAACAATGCTGGGAGGCACATGCCTCTATTTATGTGTGCGGCAAAAAGAAGCACACTTAGAAAGAGGAAGAAATAAGTAGAAATGGAGATGTTTCTTGTTGTTACGCTTCCTGTAGGAAGGTGCAAGCTTTTGCTGCATTCCCAGGAGTACAAGTTCTTGTAAATCTGGGAATGCTCCAAAATCCCTGGGGGTTGCTGGGAACATCCACACAACACCCATGGAATGCCTTTGCAGGGCAGAGTAGGACAATGTAGTGATTAGCAGTGCATTGCCTTACTCCTTATCTTTGGAGCCACTCAAAGCCACACAAAGTGGCTTTGCCTGGCTTCTACAATATGACTTAAGGTTCGCATCCCACTTATACCATGTTGTGCAGTGCAAGCATGATGCAAACTGCTCATAAATATACCCCTAATTTACTTAACTTTTGAAGGAAGAGAGGGAGTGGGACCCAAAGAATTAGGCCAGGTGGATTTCTGCCATCACACCATGTGGTTTCCTACCAGTAGGACCCCTGTCTTATTGGAATCAATCTGTGTTAGAAATCAGGTCTCTAGTTGGCAGAGTCCTGCAATCTGTCCAAGTATGGACCACAATCATAGTCAGGGCAAGTAACAGACACACTAAAAGTTTACCTAGGCTAACCCTTTGGTAGCTTTGCAAAGAACAATCAGGCCAAACTAAAGAGGCAATGTGGAAAGTATTTGTGCACATACACAATAACACAGTGAAAACACCACAATGAATCCATACCCAAATAGAAAAACAGCCAATATGTATATGAGTCAAACAAGACCAAAACAACAAAAATTCAACATATACAGGCCAAGTTATGAATTTAGAAATATTAAAGGCCTTATTGCAACACTGGCGGTTTGAGGACCGCCACTGCCGCAGTGGCAGTCGGACCACTGTACTCCAGGCCGTCTGACCGCCACATTACGCCCCTGCAGTCGGACCACCCGGGGACCGCTGGGCTCACCAATAACATGGTTCTCGATGTGCTGCCATTCTAATCACAAGTCCAGTTTTTGCCTGCCCTTTCATGGCAGGGACCCTTGCAAGAAAAGGCTTGTGGAAACACAGTGCAGCCCCCCCCCCCCCGCCCAGCACCCTCAGAATGTTCACTGTCTGCTTTGCGCATTCTGAGGGTGCTGATGTGCTACGGTATTGGCCACCGCTCCATCAAGGGAGCCGAGACCAATATTGGAGCACTTGGAACATTGTAATATGATGTTCCCACCAGTCAGCCTGGTGGGAACATCATAATTCAAATGAGGGGTAGGTAGCCTGTATGATGGCTGCCTCCTCCCTGCATCTTTGACGGTTGGGCAATTCAGATGGAATGCAGGGATAGTTGAGTATCTTGTATTTATGGCTGTCTGAACTGAATGCACAAAAGTAACTGTCACCTAACCTTACACAGACCAAATGTGGATTAGAGGCAGGCTAAGGCACAGGATGGATAAAGTAAGAAAATGGCAACTTTCTAAAAGTGGCATTTTCAGACCTGCTTTTTTAAAAAACAATTTCACCACAAGATGTGCTTTTAAATTGTGAGTCCAGAGACACCAAACTCCATTGTTCTATATTTTCCAAATTGGAAGTTACACTTAAAAGATGTTTTAAGGCAATCTCCATAGTAGCCTATGGGAGAGATAGTGCATGCAATAGAGATAAACAAATTTAGGAGTTTTTCATTACCTGGACATGTTAAACTTAAAAGTACATATGCAACCTTTTAAATACACTGCACCATGCCCTTGGGACTAACCATGGCCTACGTTAGGGGTGTCTCACATGTAATAAAAATGAAGGTTTGGGCCTGGCAAGTGGCTACACTTGCCAGGTCGAAATGGCAGTTTAAACTGCACACACAGGCTCTGCAATGGCAGGCCTGAGCCATGCTTGGAAGGCTACTATAGTGGGTGGCATGCTGCAGGCCCAGTAGTAGCATTTGACTTACAGGCCCTGGGCACACATAGTGCACTTTACTAGGGACTTACCAGTAAATCAAATATGCCAATCATGGTGATGCCAATATTATCATGTTTTAAACACAGAGCACATGCACTTTAGCACTGGTCAGAAGTGAAAAAGTGCACAGAGTCCTAAAGCTAATAAAAACAGGGCCAGAAAAAAAGAAGAGGAAGGCAAAAGGTCTGGGATGACCCTGCAGAAAGGGACATTTCCAAAAAGCTGTAATAAATTTAAAAAAATCAAGTATCATCCAGGTATGAAACCACCATGCATTCAAAGGAATTAATAAGTGAAATGAAAGGGTATGTGTATATTAAATAAGATAAGTGGTAAGGATGATCTCTGTGGCACTCCACAGTTGTTTTTTTGAGAAGATGAGAGAAAAGGCAGGAGCACAACTGTGATTGTTATGTCTTGTGTAGACAGTACATTTGCTGTCTCTTTGAGACCTGTTGTTTTCTAACACCAGGCTTGGAGACTGTCTATCCCTTACCATTGATTGGCTCCATAGTCACCCTCATTGCCTTGCTTCTTAGGGGTCAGCTGTCATTAACTTCCTTCCAATTTGTGTGCTTGTCCCTTCCCTGGAGCATGAATGTTTTAGTTGTATCCTTCCACTGCTGATTTTTTAGGAGCTACTTTTTTCTTTGACTGTAATCACTCAACGAGAGTGCATCTTTTTGAGCTGTCTCCCTTGTGTACTTGCCCCCCTCTGTGTTTGATGCCCCGACAGCCCTTCACTTTCAGTTTTATCTGTCTGCTTGCCCTGACACTCCCTCCCACTCTCTGTTGTCATCATCTTGCCCCCAATTCCTCCTGCGCACCCTCCTTTTTCACTGGCATTTGCCCTCTCACAGTTCATTGTTCATGTACTTCCTCTTGGTTCCTCCTTCCTTCACTCTGTTTCACCAGTGTGTTGCCTTTCCTATCTCTGTTTTGCCAGATGCCCTTCTCCCTTCCTCAATGTTTCCTCCCACCTACCACCCCGCAATAAACAAAATAAGATGCAATGACGTGGCCAACACTGTACCACTCCATGTGTGTGGGGAAAATTACCCCCACACTCCCAACCTACTTCCATCCCATCATGTTGCCTCCTGCCTGCCCTGCTAGCAATAAAAACAAGAGACATAATGCAGTAAGTGCTGGCTGCATCATAACACATTTTTACTTTCATTCATGTTACATAGCAGCCTGTGCTGTGTACAACATGGCTAAAAACATTGAGAAATCTAGTAGCTCTCTCCTCGGCAAGACTCATTGGCTTTGTCAATGCTTGTTCAAGAAAAAGCAAACCATAACAGCAGCAAAATCTGTGTGACTCGGTCTCCCTATGTTCCAGTTCTATATTGAGAACCAAGGGGCATATTTACAATCCCCTTGCTCCGCTGATGAGTCATTTTTTGGGGGTGGCTTTTCATAGAGACGTAGATATGAAGTAAGGCAAGGCAGAGCAAGTTGCTGTATTGCCTTACTCTGCGTCAGGGGGCAACCATGAGTGTTCCATGGACTTTGTGGTGGGTTTTTCCCATGCAACACTCGTGTGTTTTGGCACATTTCCAAATTTACAAGGCATGTTAAAACTTAGATTGTATCAAAATCTTGGGTCTCCCCAGGGGAGGCATAACAAGGAGAAATACCTTTAGTTCTCCTCGTTTTTTTCCTCTTTCTATGTATACTTCATTCATTTTGTGTCGGAAGGTGTCCAGTTTGATGACAAACTATTGAAACCCTAAATATTGTGATACAAAAATATTGTCTCAAAAACATCAAGCAAAAAAATATTGTTTTCTTATTCATATATTGTAAAGTACAAAAATATTGAACAAAAAATCGTTTTACACTAATATTGAAAAATATCTCCAAAAATATCGTTTTTTAGGATGTATGTAGCCAAAATAGTAAACATTAAATATATTAACCTGTAACAGTAATATAATGCAAATTAAATATATTTAAATAATATCAAAAATATATTATAAACATATATTTATATAAACAAATTATTAAAATAATATTTTTTCATTTTAAATGCAATAATGTAACAAGTATATCTATGCATATATATACTGATGAAGGTACACATCCAAAACGTGCCTGTTTTTTTGTTATATGTATTTATATATCTTTGACAAACTAATCTACAAGCACATGCAATAGACTGCAATGGGTACCTGCTTTGACCCCAGCTATGAGAATTTGTTCATGGGATGGTGGGAGGTGCAGGTGCCCATTGGAAACATGGAATTTGAGGAACAGGTAATTTTGTGGTGCCGATATATAGACGATGTGTTCCTTATTTGGAAAGGTGATGAAATATTGGCCAAGGAGTTTGTATTGAATTTGAATACCAATGAATACAATCTACAATTTAGTTCTAATTTCAGCAGGTCCTGCATTGAATTTTTGGATGTGGAGGTTATGGTGAAGGGAGATTGCCTGAGTTCTAGATTATTCAGAAAACAAACAGCGGGGAATAATTTGGTAAATGCACGTAGTGCTCACCCCTCTAGTCTCATACAGAGTATTCCTTCTGGAGAGTTACTATGTGCTTGAAGGATATGTAGCACTATTGAAGACTGTGAGCAGGAGTACACGATTATGTGCAAACGGTTTAGAGAAAGAGGTTACAGCAAGCAGACGATTTCCCAGGCAGCAGAGAAAGTCAAAAGTGTCACACAGGATTGTATATAATATACTGTTGCCAAAAATAAGATAAAAGAAGATCAAACAGTAAGGTTCATTACAACTTTCTCCAACTAATCATATAATATTCTCAATACACTCAACAAGAGTTGGCATACTCTGCAAACAGATCCTGTTCTGGCCAAATCTTTACATGTTACACCCCAGATCACCTTCAAGAAAAGTAAAGTTCTTCATGATCTAAGCCACAGTATGGTATCCAGACAAACAGCCTTTCAGGATATGACAAGTCTGGGGTTCTTTTGCTGCTTGCGATGTAGGGCTTGTTCTATCAGCAGAAATTGTAGGAGTCTACAGACTGGACAAGGCAATAGGTTATATCACATTAGAGGTATCTTTAACTGTAATACTGATTTTCGTATATATTGTCTAATATGTCCATTTGACAAGCAGTACATTGGTAGCACTATCTATAGAGCCAAAAAAAGAATTTGAGAACACAGGAGAGCTATTCATCACAACAATCAGAACCATCCTGTTGCCAGACACTTCCATGAGGTGCATGGGGGAGATGAAAAGTTACTGAAATTTGTGTTGTTAGATCAAGTGAAAGCAGACATTCAAGAGGGGCAGACAACAAAGATTAAGAATACTAGAATCTAGATATGTCATTGATTATGAGACTCTCATCCCTCGGTGCCTGACCTCCAGTGAAAAACTTGCCGTACATTAGGGTGAAAATTATGGGGGCATGGGTTTTCTTGCCCTGAATTATTTTTCAGCCTCCTAGGGCATTTCAGTGATTCCAAATTTTTAGTATGCTTTTAATGGGTGTGTATGTAATATTTTTTGCTTCATGTTCTCTTTTTTCTTTTTTAATTTTTACACAGGAGAAAGAAATGGTGGGATTACAAAAAGCGCCTTTGTGGTTACCAGAGCCTCTACGTATCTGTTTTCATACTCATATGTCATATTAATGATGGAGCATTTAAGTCATATGTGAACTGTGGCCCACTGATTTATTCTGATCAAGTATGTGATGTAACCAAGTGTTGGGACTTTCCTCTGTATGAAATGGATATCACCATCAATAGATTTGATAATCTGAGATACTTTTTGAATAATAGGCTCCATTTATTCGCTCCATTACTTATTAGCCATACGCCCACTGGGGCGAGAGTGATGCGACTTGGGAATTACTCAAGAATTATGGCTCATGGAATACCCACTGGGGTGGTATGTACTCTTGAAGTAAAAACAAAAAAAATAAATAATTGGTGTAAACATACTAATCTATTGATAGGGTGAGGCGCAGCATACAATGAGTATAGATGTAGATGATTTATTTGTATTTCTGATATGTAGTGGGCTATTTTATGGTTATTACTATTAATGAATTTGAGAATCTGAGATACTTACTATATTTCAAAATGGCCGCCACATTAGCCCTCCATTGAGCACTGGTTAAGATATGTGTCTGTTATTTGTGTTTGTTGTGTCTATATGGATGTGCATTTGGCATTTTCACTTTTTACCGTGAACAAGGCTACGGCTGAAACGCGTTGGTGTGGATGCCTGTAATTCCTATTATTTTCAATTAAACAGCATTTTCGAATTGTCATTGAGTCTGTATTCTTCTTTATGGCAAGAGGGTTTTGCGTACCATGATTGTTGCTATTTATAACTTGACATGTGACAAAATCATAAAAACAAACAATGGGATTAACATGCCCCATTTCAAAAAGTTAATTTTACATGCCATTTTGTAATAAGTTTCTTTTCCATATTCTCACTCCTTAACTTAAACTAGATAATACATTAATGGTAACACAGTAGTTTTCTCTTCAACACATCCACGTTTACACCTAATACAATAACCCATCCATTAATCATGCCTTCATTCATACAACACCAGTTGTATATTGCCCATATTCAGCTGCTACCTCTATTCCAAAACACCTAATACATTGAAATATGCCCACTTCCTACATGCCAGATTGAACTGATTGCAGTACTATTAATATGGGCAAGTGCCATTCCCTCAAGGAATCCTTTGGGTCAGGACCCCAATCCTATTCCTTGAAATCATTTTAATCACAGTCTGCTTGGCTCCACTGATTTAGTATAAGTCATCATCTCCCAAGTGGGTTTGGGTGAAATTAACCCTAGTTGCCAGCATTATTCTAAAACATAAATTAAATTCAATACACACTTCTGTACTGATACAACATTATGGCCCTCATTATGACTCTGGCGGTAAATCCCGCTTACCGCCATGCTGACGGCCGCCAACTTACCGCCACGGCGGCAGATATCCATTCACCATATTGTGAGACACACACACCAATCCGACAGAATACATCCATATAAACAAATCTGCCAGACCAAAGGTCAGTGATAAACTGCCGGTATCAAAACCCACACTGTTACGCCAAAAAGAACAACGCCCATCACATTATGACCCACGAATCACCACAGCGGACATTCAACAGCGCTAAACCATTGGCGGTACATACCAATGCCCTCACAATGGACACCCACATACAAAACAACACCACATTGGACAATTCAAACAACATACACCTGACACCCATACACACACCACACCCACACATCCACACCACTATAAAACACACACCCACATTACCCACAACCCCTTATGAATCATTGGCACGAGACTGACACCAAGACCACTGCGACAACTAGACACACACACCACATATACCCATACATACCTCATGCACCCCACTTCACACACCCCAACAAATTACCCAACACACCCTCACCAACACACATCACATAGCATCCATGGCACCACAAAGGCACCCCCATTTCACTGAGGAGGAGTTAGGGGTCATGGTGGAGGAAATCGCCAGGGTAGAGCCACAGCTGTTTGGAGCACAGATGCAGCAAATATCCATAGCCAGGAAGATGGAGCTATTGTGGAGAATCGTGGACAGGGTCAACGCCGTGGGACAGCACCCAAGAACAAGGGACGACACCAGGAAGAGGGGGAACAACCTATGGGGAAAGGTGCGTTCCATAGCAGCAAGACACCAGTTCACTATCATGAGGTATGGTAGTGAACCTCACCTCCTCCCCAACAAGTCACAGCATGGGAGGAGCAAGTCTTGGCAAAACTGCATCCTGAGGGCCTGGCCAGAGTCAAAGGAGGACTGGACTCTGGTAAGACAACTTTCAACAATTATCACCCCCTACCTGCATGTCATCACATACCCTCACCCTCACTCCCATCACTCCACTCCTTCCCACACACTCCACCATCACATCTCACTAATCCCAATGGCAAGCCCTGCATGCTGTACCAATGCATGGACACCTCTCCAAGCCCTGCATGGACACTCAGCACTAAAGCTTGCACAGCATATGGAAACTAACCATCCCACCACACTCCAACATACACAAGTAAAAGCTGACAGGGCAACACCAACCATAGAAGGGAAGCCAGGGATGTACAACATGTCATACACGTGAAGCATAATACATCATTTAGATCCCAACAGGTACCCCAGCCATTGTCACTGGAGAGGAGGTGCCATCACTATCCAGTCCCCCAAAAGAAGATGCCCACAGTGATGACAATAACTCTGGTCTTCAGGATCTGGACGATCTACCTGTGGGCACAATGCATGTGGCATGAATGTATGGAGTAGTGTGTGAAGGCATTATGTAAGGGGGGGGCGGATGTCCTCTTGGTGGTGTACACGTAGTGTGCTGGGCTATGTGTGTGCCAATGGTGATGGAAACGGGTATGGTGGACCATTCGTAGTACTGGCTGGACTGTTTGTCTAATGGTGATCTCCTGTCTGTATTGCCTCTGCAGGTCAGCGCCCATCAAAAGAAGGGTATATGGCGTGCCATCGCAAAGGAGGTGCGGACCCTAGGGGTCTATGGCAGGTGGAGGACCCACTGTCGCAAATGGTGGGACGATCTGAGACACTGGGCACGGAAGACCACGGAGGCCCAGATGGGGATGGCCTCCCAACGAGGCAGGGGTGCCCGTCAGACCCTGACCCTCCTGATGGTCCGCATACTGGCAGTGGTCTATCCTGAGCTGGATGGGCGCTTGAGGACATCACAGCAGCCACAAGGGGGTGAGTACAGAGGCCATCATTGAAGCTCACGGCTTGAGGGGTGGTATCTGGGTGGTGGTTGTGTGTCAGTGGGTGCCCCTAGGCCAGGCCAGACATAGCAGTGTAAGTCCTCTGGTGGCTAAGGGTCTGAAGGGGAAATACCTCCTACCTAGCTTGTTAGCATCCACTACTGGTCCCAGGTGTGCTGCAGTTGGCGGTGTGTGCTCCTCCTCATGCCTTGGTGGCTAGCAATATCACTGGTAGTGCTATGCATAGTGCGTAGGCCTGTACCCTCTGTGTGAGGGTACTCTGTTCACTAACAGTGGTGTTGGTGCAGTCATTGACCTAGTGTATAATTTGTCTCTCTACCCCCCTTTCTTGTTTTGTCATCCTGTCCTTATGTACATTAGCATCATCTGGCAGAGGAGTGGAGGCACCAGCGACAGAGGGAGCTGCATCCCACAGGACCCAGGAGGCAGAGTCCACTGACGCTGAGGGCACCAGTGGGACGTAGGGCGAGGGGAACACCACAGCAGAGACTGGAGGGGACAACACAGACTCTGACACCTCCTCCAATGGGAGCTCCCTGGTGGTGGCCACCCCAGCTACAGATACAGCTGTCACCCCCGTACCAGCACCGCCCTCCCAGCAGCCCCTCAGTGAGTTGCCCATACCTGCTCACCCAGGAGGGTGGGCATCTCCTTCGTCCCATGCACCTCAGGCCCTGCCCCAATGAGCCCTGCTGCCCTCAGGGAGAAGGCTATTGACCTCCTGAGATCTATCTCTGTAGGGCAGTCAACCATTGTGAATTCCATCCTGGGGCTGCAATCTAATGTATTCCTGGAGGGCATTCACAGTTAATTGGCGGCGCAACAGAGATCAATCCATGCTCTGGCCTCCTCTCTGATGGGAGCCATTGTTCATGTTTCAACTGCCCCCCTCCAACTTCCACTTCCCAGTCCCTCTCCTCAACCCCAGCCCATCCCAAGCACACAGCCAGACGAGCATGCACACAAGACAACATCCAGGAGTGTCACAGGCAAACACAAGCACCATACTTCATCCCACAGGCACTCACACAAACACTATCCAGTTGCAGACACAACAACATCCACTATTTCCACAGTCTCCCCCTCCTCCTCCACCTCCCACCCAGTTATGTCCACACTCACACCTGCATGCACTACATCATCATCATCCACTACCAGCATTATCACCACAGAACACACACCTCACTGGCAGTCACCTCCACAACATCCATGCACATGTCCCCTGTGTCCTCTCCCATCCTGTCTGTCCCCCCTCCTAAAGTACACAAACGCAAGCACTAGACACCCAACAGCCATCCACCTCAGAACAGCATAACACCCATGCACCTGCACCCAAATCCAGCAGACAAACACCTCCAACAACCACTCCCTCATCCTCCACTCCCATTACGTCTTCCTCTTCCCGCCCCAATGTCCCTAAAAACCCTTTCCTTTCCCAGATTGCCACTTCCCTACCCACCGTCCTGCACGTATGGCCAGGGTATCAAGGACCCAGCCAAGCACCTCAGCCAAACAGTCCACGGGCCCAGTTTTAGCAGCACCTACTCATGGTGGAAAGGATTCCAGGCCACAAATACTGAAGGGAAGGAGTCTGCATCAGCCACAAAGAGGGGGAAGGAGCCTGCTCCAGCCATAATGAATGGGAAGGAGCCTGCACCAGCCACAAAGAATGGGAAGGAGCCTGCACCAGCCACAAAGAAGGGGAAGGAGCCTGCATCGGCCACAAAGAAGGGAAAGGAGCCTGCACCAGCAGCTGTCACAGAGCCCCCACTGCCAGACGTGGTTGTGCAGCCATCAGAGAGTGCAGGGTCTGAGCAGGAGCCTCCCATAACCACCACCACAGTGTAGCCATCGGAGGGTGCAGGGGCTGAGCAGGAGCCTCACAGAACCACCACCACAGTGCAGCCTTCGGAGGGTGCAGGGGCTGAGCAGGAGCTTCCCACAACCATCACCACAGTGCAGCCATCGGAGGGTGCAGGGGCTGAGCAGGAGCCTCCCACAACCACCACCACAATACAGTCATCGGAGAAGGCAGGGGCTGAGCAGGAGCCTCCCACAACCACCACCACAGTGCAGCCATTGGAGGGTGCAGGGGCTGAGCAGGAGCCTCCCACAACCACCACCACAGTGCAGCCATCGGACGGTGCAGAGGCTGAGCAGGAGCCTCCCACAACCATTATCACAGTGCAGCCATCGGAGGGTGCAGGGGCTGAGCAAGAGCTTCCCACAACCACCACCACAGTGCAGCCATCGAGGCTGCAGGGGCTGAGTAGGAGCCTCCCACAACCACCACCACAGTGCAGCTGTTACCGCCGGCGGACGCCATATAGTCCAGCCTCCATGAGCTGCTGTGTGGCCTGCCCCCACCAGAACCAGTGGGGTATTCACCCACTCGAGAGACTATGGCCTTGCACTCCCCTGGACAAAGCACAGGTCATGTTGCCCCCTCTAGAACCAGTGGGCAAGTCACCCACTTGAGAGACTGTGGCCTTGCACTCCCCAGGACAAAGCACATGGCATTTTGCCCCTCCAGAACCAGTGGGCAAGTCACCCACTTGAGACACTGTGGCCTTGCACTCCCCAGGACCAAGCACAGGGCATGTTGCCCCCTCCACAACCAGTGGTCTTGTTTCTGCATCTGGCTGAGGTGCCCCCCTCCCCCTGAGGTGCCTGCCTATTTGACAATTGATGCCCCTGCACTGTTCTCTCCGTATTGGTGCAGGAATCTAGTAGGGCTTTGGTCTTTGCCCTGTGGTCATGTGGCCCCTGTGAACTATGGACTGGGCGGTGTCCCTTTTTTGTACATTTGTACATTTCTGTTGCATTGCCACATCGACTTATTATTTTTGATGTTCCTCTTATTATAATCACTGTAGTCAATTCCTGTTGTCTTTGCATTATTTTGCTGATTATTGTGGACAAATTGGATTTTCTTGTGCATCTGCTTTTGTGTATGGTGTGTGTATGTTGTGCGTGCATGTGTCACTCTCGTTTTCACCCCCCCCTCCCTTGTGTGCTAGGTGGCTGTACTCACCGTTGTCATCTTCGTTGGTGTTGGTGTTCGTGGTGGAGCATGACGTAGAAGATCATTGGGAAAACATGCAGTTCGGGTTCCATGGCAGCGTGGTTCTTCCCTGTGTCTCCAATGGTGAGTCCTTTGACATCTGTGCTCTGTTTCTGCAAGGCTTTTGATGTCGTTGGCACCGCCCCGGAAAAGAAGGTGGATTGAACGGTCTTAATATGGTGGGTGGAACTTTGTCTTCCACCTGGCTGTAGGTGGCTACTGCCGTGGTGACTGTTGTTTCCGCCCTGGTGGTCAGTGTGGTACTTTGTCTGTCTTTTGGAGATATAACCGCCATGGTCATAATTTGGCTGTAGTTACTGTCAGCCTGCTGGCAGTATTACCACCACTTTATCACCCACCGCCAGGGTTGTAATGAGGGCCTATAATCTTAACCCAGCCCCCTGTGTCAAAGCCAAAGGAAAAAGAAAAGAAAAACAAGGGGAAAAAAAGCATATTATAAGACTCATAAAAATGTGTTACTCTCATTCCCTCAGTACCAGACTAAAAACACACAAATTCATGGCACCCCTCGATTGTGCATAGACTTTTCAGGTGTCATCCTAGATATGAGTGCAATTCTACATTCATGTTCAATCTGTATGGTTCTTTACTGTCTAACTCCAATATTAGCTTTGTTTCCAATCTATGGAGTTCCTTTTCTGTATCTGTCCTTCTTCTCCTTTTAGGGACTTGCGCTAGGCAGCCATACTTCAAATCTGTAGCGTCGCTATGATGGATTTTCTCAAAGTGCTGTGCCACAGGGTAGCTCCAGTCATTATTTACAATTGCTCATATGTGCTGTAATATACGCTTATGTATTGGTAGAATGGTGCTCCACACGTATACTTTGCCACAGGAGCATTTCAGAACATACACAACGTAACTATTCCTGCATGTGAGGTTCCCCTCACTTTTGATCTTTCTCCTACAAGGGGTTTGAAACTCATGTATACTCTCCCTATATTTGCACGCTTTACATTTTGATCATCTGGTAAAGACATCCTTGGGGGTGAGCTATGTTCACTGTGCTTTCTGTGCCTTCATATCACTCCTTACTAGGTGACCCTTCAGTGACTTGGGTTTTCTATAGTTCTCCTCATTACTGCCAACCCTCTGGGCCCTGTTCAGTTCTCCAAATGGGATGCTCTTAATCAGTAGGATTGGGTGGAAGCTATCAGCATGGAGGATGGTATTACCTTCAGTAGGTTTTCAATATATTGTGTTTTCTAATTTCCCTTCTCCCACTCGTACCAGCATATTCAAAAATTCAATAGCGTTGTTATTTGTTTTACCTGTAAATTTTAGGTTAAGATCATTACTCTCAATTTCAGACATGAATTGTTTGACCTCCTCTTCCATGCCTTTCCATTGAACGAAGAGGTTGTCTATGAATCTTAGCCACTCTATGATGATTCTTGACCAGTGTTCCATACTCTGGCCCCCAAGCACCTGCTCCTCTCACCAGCCCATATCCAAATTATCAAAGCTGGGGGCCAATCAGGTGTCCATAGCCATACCTCTTAACTGTTGGAATAGCACACTGTTAAAGAGAAAGATGTTCTTTGTGAGGCACCACGCCATCTTTCTAATAACATCTCATTATGTGCCACACATTTTATAGGCCTCATTCTTAATAATGTTGTACAGCTCTTAAACCACCCATGTGTCTTATACTTGCATACAGGGTTGATACATCAAGAGTCATCAACAGCATGTCCCTTTCCCACTTAACATCGAAAATGCAACACAAAAAATCTGTTCTGTCCCTTATATATGATGGCAAATTGGCTAAAATGGATTTCAAGAAATAGTCTATATATTTTGAAACATTCTCAAAAATACTGTTCATTGCTCGGTCTTCCCGGTGGTATTGTCTCATTTGTGTGTATCTTGGGCATTAGATAAAATACTGGTAGGACCGGATGTTCTTGCTTCAAAACATTTATTATCCATAAAGTTGCCTTTGTTTGCAAGTAATAATCCATTGAAATTCATTGGTAGCACTTGGTATCATTCAGTTGGGAATACGCCTTCTTTAAATTCATCTCCTTATCCCTCCTAGGTATAGATTTAGACATAGATATAAATATAGATATAGATAGCTAGATATATAGATATCTAGATATATAAATATAGATACATATACACACACACAATAAATTAAAAACCGTAACTAATAAACTGGAAAGATTTTTTTTTTGTTTTTAATTTTTAAACAGCACATAAAAAGTAAGCAATATAGAAAACACATTTCTCTAAAAATATAGTACATATTAGAAACATTAAGAATTGAAAAATATAATTTAAAATACACAGAAACATGATAATAATATAATTTAAAGAAATATAAACAAAACTATGGATTTCTAGGAATAATACATATATCATTCCCGCTCCAATTTGTGCAACAGTAGGGAAAGCGTTAGACTCAGGAGAGGTAAATTTTACTATTCCCACTCTAGTATGTGCAACAGCTGGCAAAGTTTTGGACTCAGGAGAGGTCAAATTTACTATTCCCACTCTAGTCTGGTCAACAGTACGGGAAGCACTGGACTCAGGAGGAGTAGAATTTACTAGTATCACTCCAGTCTGTGCAACAGTTGGGGAAGTACTTCACTTCAAACACATACCTTATTTCAATCCAAGTATTAATTTTATAAACCTCTAAAACTATTAACATAAAATTAAATAAATACATTATAAAACATTTAACAATTAAAATAATTAATATAAGAAAAAATGTTATTTAATAATTATTTTATTAAATTCCCACACTATAGTCGCACAGTTAACATATATCTAATTTTTTTTTTTAATAATTACACAATTTACAAAATAATTTACATACTTAATTGACAATTATTAATAATAAATAAATAATTTATAATGAACCAATTATTATCTAATTCGCTTCCCACCCTATACTCCTACAAGCACAACAACCTGCACCTAAAATGTAATTTTAAAAAAGTATAATAATTGCACAATTTGCATACTTAACAGATGATTAATAATGCATCCATAATTAATAATTAATAAATTATTATGTAATTAACTTCCTACCTTATTCCCCTACAAACCCAACAACTCACACCTAATATATAAATGTAAAAAATTACAATATTTACACAATTTAGATAACTAATTAACAATTAATTAATAATTTATCATTATTATTAATTAACTTCCCACCCAATAACTCTACAAACCCAACAACCTGCACCTGAAATATAACTTACAAAATATTATTTGCACAATTTACATACTTATGGCCTGATTACTACCTTGGCAGATGGGATATGACTTCATAAACGTGACGGATATCACTCTCGCAGTTTTACAAGTTCCATAGGATATAATGGAACTTGTAATATGGCGGGAGGATATCCGTTAGGTTTGTGATGGAGTATCCCATCCTCAGCGGTCATAATCAGGCCCTAAGTATATGAATTAATTATACTTAATTACATTTCCACCCTGTATCCCTACAAATCTCACAACCCGCTACAACACTATAAATTACTATTATACTATTAAATTAAAAATATAAATAACCTAAAATTACAAACTATATTTAAAAACAGTAACAAAAATTATAAAAACAACATAAAACATATGCAATTTAAATATTATTTAAACACATAAAGAAACTTAAAAAACAATATTTCATACATTAAAAAATCTATATTTTTGCTCACAATATTTCTGTGTCACGATATTAAAAACTGAGGGGCAGATTTAATACCCCCAGCACCTCCTTGTGTCACATTACCAACATTCTTTTAATGCTAATCTGGCCCAACAACGCCAAAATCTCTGCACCAAATTTGAATGAATGAATGCATTGCACCACTTTGTAGCTCTTTGCTCTACATTAGGCCTGCACCAGGCATAATGTATGCAAATGGGGTATTCCTTCATTAGGCAGGGGAAGTGGTGCAAAGAAATTCAAGAGATTTCTTTCTGTCATTTTTTCCGGCGCTGTTAACACCTGCTCAGAGTAGGCGTTAAAAGGATGCACACCATTGTTTACAATGGGCCTCAATGGGCTTTGCAGGATTAACGTTAACATTTTTGACGATTATCCTGCAAAGCTCTGAACTAGCATCAAAAAGTTTGATGCTAGTTCCTTAACTATCGCCATGGTGCACCATATTTTACATACGGCGCACACATGATGGGATTGAGGGGGGCCCTGAGGGTCGCAAGAAAAGTAGCGCTGCACTTGGTGCAGCACCACTTTTCTTAAATCAGGGCCTGAATATTTCTGCAATTCAATATTTTTAAATCAATATTCTGTCCGAAAACCAAGGTATCCCTACCTGCACAGAAACAATCCTGTCTGCAATGCAAGCTTCCTTGCACCATTGTGCAAGGGTGCCAGGGTCAGCTCTATGCAGCCCATTGTGCGCCATCATAGGGGGCTAGGACTGAAATGCGCTGTATCTTGTTAATATGGTGCATTCCTGCCCTTCCCTGTGGCCTTGCAGCAACATCATTTGCTGGGCTGACCTGCGCCACACTGTTGTAAATATGTCCCCAAAAGCACGAGATTAAAATAAATAAAATATATCTCTGCAAAGCTGCAGCTCCCTTGGTAAGCGAGGAAATCTCCTTATCTGCCCAGTCAGCTCTGAGTCGCACAGTAGACTGAAATTTTAACTGACAGTAACCATGCAAGCACTTTACCCAATGACGACCAGTTATCAAGAGGTGTAAAATAAAAATGGATATACCAAAATGCGAGAGACATAGAAAAGTGTAGTAACCTTGGAGTAAGATCTCTACCTAAAGTGGGCTTCTCTGATAGTGAATTTCAATGATGTTCCGCATTCCTCTCCAGACCATGGCCTAACTATTTACTGTATCTATCAGGACAGCCGTGGAAGTCGAGACTTTAGTTTCTGTTTGCTGATGAGTGGCTCACGAGTTTAAGAATGCAATGATCTCATCTGGGTGATGTTCAGTTTTCTGCCAAAACTGCAAAAAGCCGTTTATTTGCCAATGAGCTGTTCATTTTTTAAGCTGCTTTGTAAGTGATGGACTCCGTTCTACCGTATTTTACAAGTAATCATGATGTCACATATTTAGTAATCCTTCAACAAATCACGCAATGAAAAGAGGAGTGTGTGATGCCGTGCAAGTCAAGTAACCCTTATCTTTTAAGTTACAGCAAAAGCTCAGGGATGCTAAATTTACTTGGCCTGGAAACTTCTAAGCCATGTGATGATTTATATTTTCGGTGACTGTGTATGTATAAATCTGCGCAATAGTCAGAGTCTAACACTGATGCTCTGTTGCTGATGGTAAGCACCAAGTAATAAATATTGCAAGGAGGGAGCATTTCAGCATTTCAGCTAATTCAGAATTACCGGATAAAATATAGCCCTTCACTTTACTGACATACAACACAAATTCAGCACCCAGACAGAGCACTCCAAGGGGCTTATGTGCAGACTGCACAGTGAAATATCTAAACAAGAATCATTTTTGACATTTGCCGAAGTTTAAATTACCCCTGGTAACAGAATTTGACAAAAAAGCATTGCTTTCGGCCGTCGGAGAAAAAACACTCCTGCATCAGCTGTTAAATGTTCACAAGCAGCAGCAAGAAAGTAAGTATTCCAGCAATGGTAGTGTGCCAGAAACAAAGGAAGGAAACAATATCCTCATAAAATATTGATGTGATAAAAAAGAAAATATTTGAACCCGTTTTATGCATTTCCTTCGATATTACGTGCATTTAACAAATGTTTGTAGTAAAATTTGGTTTTAAATAGAAAAACGATTTGAACAAGGTCCTGATGAATACAGACTTTGCGAAGGGTTTGCGTCACTTTTGTGATGCAAACCCTGTGCAAATTGTTGGAGTGGGATTTTCTATCAAAGGCAAATCATAATTTATGTTGGATAGTATTCCAAAGTACCACAAAGTTGTGCTATAAGCTGCTTTCTGTTACTTTGCAACAACCGGCATCCAATAGTAGGTACATGGGCATTCCCAGGCAACCACTCATGGGTTTTGATGCAAATCCCTATCTACAAGGGAGATATTTGTGCAAAAATCTTATGCCTCCTCGAGGCAAGCAAAACAAGGAGAATTTTTTCATTTCTCCTCAATTTTCCGACTTTGCATGTGTGCTGCATTGTACAACACAACTACAAAATAGGAAAAGTATTAAAGCATAGTTTTTATACTGGAAGAGATACTTTCTAGTAAAAAAATATATTCTTCTGAGAACGTACAAAACTTTGCAGTATGGCACAAGGGTGTGTGTCTTTTTGTATAGCTTTGAAAAGTGCAGCAGTACTAAGGGAGAGAAAAAATGCACCATGTTTTAGTAGATATGGCACATTTTTTCTCTCTCCCTTAGACGCAGGACAGTGCATAACATTTTGTGCAGTTCTTCCTTGAATCAAAGAAAGGTAAATCTGGGCCTTACAGCTTGTTGGCTATGTTAGACTTTTAAGGCCTCATTAGAAGCTTGGCGGTTGAACCACCAATCCGACGGCAGTTGGACCGCCAACGCTGCCATGGCAGTCCATGAACCTCCAAACTCGTAATAAGGCCCTTAGTTCTCAGTGACCCCCCAAGCTGTTATTATAAGATGAGCCTGAATTTCTCAGAAGGGGACATTCACAAAATCTTGCAGTTTTAAACACAGTGTTAGGGCGAATGTGCCTTCTTTTGTGCTACATGGTGATTGTGCAGTTATAAAAATCAGTGCTGTACAATATGGATTCACATCACAAAAAATAATGTTCACCCCTCTTACCCGAGAGTTTTATTGAAATTACATTGATTTTCATGGTTTACATTGTGCATACATGAAGTGGCTGTTACACCTTTCTGACTACTGCATTGTTACTGACAAGGAAAGAAAATACTGTCACCACAGTGGCCTCTCATAGAAAAACAGACACCCAGGTGAGAAAGTGGAAGTTCACAGAACCCGGCAGCTGCCAACGTTTCCAATATTTCCTAGTAGACTGACACTACCACCTTTCATAGTAGTAATAAAAGGAATGTAGAAGTAAATGTGCCACTTCCTATTTTTTGCCGTATTGCAATGAAAAGAATGTCTGAATTATTGTTTGGTGGACAAAGTCCTCAAATCTCTGCACAAAGGCTGGAAGGCTTTCTCGCAACAGCAGTTAAGGAAACCATTCCAGATTACCTCTCTCCTTTCATTTTCTAATGCAGGTGGTCTGTTGTATGAAACGAAAATCTACCCTTTTAATGTGTTTCAATTAAGAAAGGATGTCTTCTCTTACTCAAAGTGGGTGGCATGCTTCATTGTAGAGGCCTCTTTCACTAGCACCCTACTAGTGCATGGTGGGCCCATCCATCCTGGGCTCTTTTCAACAATATACCCCTGAGTATGAGGAATTCAATCTGTTAAAATATTATTATGGCAGAGGGGTCTCACTGACTTTATTAACTGGTATCTGTCCTAAGCAAGATTAACTTTCAAGGGAAGTGAAGGATAAACATTAGGGTTGCTTCTTCACTCATCCTTCTTTGTCAACATGCGTAAGTCCCTTCTGTTGAACTTGAGGTATCCATGGGCTCTCTGCCGGACCAAACATGAGGGAGTACTCTGTCCGCCAAACGCTTGGTCCACCTACTTAATTATGAGTAAGGCAGACAGTCAGCTGTCTGTCGGTGGTGCTCCATTGGCTCTGCTGCTAGAAAACTGAGGACGGACTGGTCTGGCCAGGGTGGTGAAGATGATGACTTCTGATGGTTGGTGGGACAACAGTTACAAAATAAATCAGGTGCATCGCCTGTGACAGCAGAATAGTGTGTCCTGGTGGATGAAGTAAATGGTACAATGAGCATTTGGACAGAGAATCTTCAGAACCTCACTATCCATCAAAGAACTGAGTGTATTTAATAATTCTGGTGATGTTGGTTGCTGTGGGTTGCGCAACTGTCATGAGAAAGAGACACATTTCTTTCAGGTGATGGACTAAGGAAACTGGTCAGAGTCAAGTTCAGAAAAGTGACTGGAACCCTTGCTAATAGGCATTAGCAAAGAGATATTATCTTGCTTTGCTCTATCGAAGCTACAATTGTCTTTGCAAAACCTTGCTGCTTTTGCAATGTGCTAATGTGGCATAGTTAAAAGCGGTCACTGAGCATCTTAAATTATAGAAAACATTGATGCTCTAAAAATAGCGGCTGGTTGTGTGTTGCTCCATAACCATGCATAGAGGCAACTATCTTGAAATTGTAGAAAAACAATGTTTTCATAATTTTACAATGGCCACGCCATGGCGTGATGCACAGTGATGATAGTGGTGGCTTGTTTGTTATAGACCTACACTGTCAATCATACTATTGATAGATGTGCAGAGCTTGCCACTGGGTGACCAGTCAGAAAAGGGTTTAAGAGCAGAGAGGCCTGATCTTGGAAAGACAGGAAACAGGAAACTGAGGACCTCAGTTAAATATCAGTTTGTGAGGGAAGACTTAACAACTTATCAAGGCAAAATCCCCACATCTCAGGACGATGGACTTTGACTTAAGATGAGATTAATCAGGAGCTGTACTTCAACCAAATAGTCGTCATGAATTCAAGTATTATTTTTAGTCAATAAAGAAAGTTGGTGTGAGTTCAAAAGCTTTATTTATTAGTCATTGTAATTACTTATGTTTATTGAAATCAGCATATGATGTCATCAATTTAAATTAGTAATCAATACATCAAAATAGCAGTAACTATATTAGAAGAAGTGCACTGAGCATGTGCCAAAAAAAGAGTCCCCACTCCAAAATTAAGAATACATTTGGGGAGAAAACCCCTGAAGAGATCCAAAAGGAGAGTTTAAAACACAAAGCATCAGAGTCACATAGCAGTTATCTGTCAAAGCAGAACTTTCCATAAAGAAAGGTTCAAAAACCTCAGTAGAGTCTTAGAGCACCATAGATTCCCACAGGAAAAGGGAATGATTATGGAGAGTCTCACCTACTCTAGGAACACAAATGAATATGAACAGTATAATCTAAAGGCCTCATTTACGAGCCCATTGTGCCACCGGAGCGCAACTTTTATCAGGTTTTGGAGGCTGTGCACTTTTCCATATTTACAAGAAGGCATTAAGCCACTTTCAATAGCTTAACGCCACTGTGTGAATATGGGATCCACCCCGATGCAGTTTTCTGCAGCAGAGCGGCGTGCAATGTGTGTTGCTGTGGGCGTTTCCATGCAACACCCATTGCTTTTAACACTGTCCCGTATTTACGAGAAACCTGAGGCAGCTCCAAAAACAAATGTCAGCCCGGGGTGGTGTTAAAGTGGCGAAATGAGGAGAAACTTCTATTTCTCCTTGTTTTTGCTTTTTCTAAGTGTGCTGAAGAATGCCTTCCTGCACATAAACAATAATTGCCTGCAATGCAGATACCCTTGCACTATGGTGCAAGGGTGCCTGTGTTGGTGCTAGGCAGCTAATTTTAGCACCAGCAATAGGGAACACACAGTAGTGCGATGTATTGTTGTAATTACGGCACATCCCAGCATTTTTTAAATGTCAGAGCAGCATTGCATTGCCAAATTTGGCGCAGTTACGTACTCCAACATTTTCTTGTAAACGAGGCCCTAAGTTTTTGCAACATGTTTCTTCTTGTTCCTCCAGCCAGCCAATGAGCTTTCAATGACTTCATGGGCTCAGGATCATTTTGATGTCTTCTCACCAGGGAAACAATAGTCCACATACAGCACTGTTTAAGTGAATTATTTACATCAACTGCTTTGTATAAATTCACTAGGGTGCTCATCATTTACTTTAATGAAGAAAACTGCAATTTCATGTCTAAGCTTCTAGATCACATTACTAAAACACAATCTACTTATTTTTCCTCTATATTAAGGGCCTCAGGACGACTTTGGCGGTCCCACCACAGGACCGCCAAAGCTGCGGGGAGGACACCACCACTATGACGGTGTTGTCCTCACCGAGCATGTTCCAATCTTCCCACTGGGCTGATCAGTGGGAACATTGTAATACACATTCCTGCCGGGCTCACTGGTGGGAACAGTGCTATGGTATTGCATTCCAGCACCCTCACAATGCGCACAGTCTGCAATGCAGACAGTGTTCATTCCAATGGTGATGGCCCCCGGCACAGGCTTTCCGCCAGCCTTTCCATGGCAGGGTCCCCGTCATGGAAAGGCTGGCAGAAAGTGAGGTTGTAATCAGTCAGAGAGCACTGACTTTAGCACTGCCCTGGTACAACTGCAGCTGCCATCTATCCATTGGGAACCATGTTCCTGGGGGGGGGGGGGCGGTCCCCTGGTTGGTCCACCCATCAGGGTTGTAATATGGTGGTCAGATCGCTACAGTTGTAGTGATCGGACCGACACTGTGAGGCTGGCGGTCCTGGGAATCAGGCCCTAAGTCTTTGCCTGGTTGGAAACATTTAGCAGAGTTAAACTAAAACCTCTTAATACGTTATTGTACTCTATGAAAAGTATGTTTAAGGGACGTTGAAAATGACTTCTTTTACAGTAAGTCATCACTTTCACAACATGTCAGCTTGTCCGGAATTAAACATTTCAGTCTTAACCTAGGTCAGCTTTGCAGAAAATGCTGCTTGAGTTATTCAAGTCTAATGTGTGAAAGTGTCATTCTATTGCATTTATTTAAACTAAAAGTATTATTCGAATCTAAGGCTTGCAAGTTAATTCTACACATTATTGCATTAATTTGTAATATTTTAAAAACACGTCATCAACATTAAAGGCAAAGTCAGTGCTGGATCAAAGGGTGTGTCTCTGTCTGATTGTCTGCGATTGTGTGTGTGTCTCAATGTGCCTATATGAGCGAACATAATGTAACAGCCTACCGCCCTTCATTTATGGAATGTCAAGATGCACTAACCTGGAAATCCGGATCCGGCAGAAGCAATGGCATCTTCCACACTAAATTAAGCCCACAGCAAACCTCACACTATTATAGTGAATTTCAATAGGGCTGGAGAAAAGGCAATGGTAAACCAAAGAGAAACAGAAATAATGGATACTGTCTCATGTTTGGTTGCACAGCTAGTATCAATCTGCACTCCAGAAACATTGATATCTAAAACATAAAGGAGATCTTTAGTATAACCATAGTATAAACATTGAGGTTTCAATAACTATAGTATAAACATTGAGGTTTCAACCTGAAATACTTTATATGACATATTTCTACTATCTATTATAATTTAAAACTTGAGTTTTCTTCTGACCTGCAATGCAATTCAGTGTTGCCACAGTAATGAAATTACAATCTAGATTGCACACACTGATCTCCTCAGTCTCCTCAGGTACTTGAGGTACTGCTAACAAAGCGGGTCTCCCATCAGGTCTCCATTCTCATCAACACAGCAGGTAAGATGCTCCCATTGTCACAGCTCACCTTGAATGCATCTTTCTTAGTCTCTTTAGATCAAGATGTTTTCAAAGGGTTAGACCACTGTTTGATCCCTTACTTAGTGAGAAAGGCATAAGGAATGTTCAATATCAGATTTACATGGTTACCAGGTCCAATATTGTTATTAGAGTTCCACTGTTGTGGCTCAACTGGATACTGTAGAATTATGTAGCCTCAGCAACAGAACTCCTAAAGAACAGTAATATTGGCCATTGGCTCAATGGTGTCCTAAAAAGAAGCTATTCGAATGAGTGGTATCTGGCAAAGAGCATTGTCGACAGTCTCACAAAGAGCCTAGTGCAATATAAATAAAGGCACATGCCAGGCCCAGCATGTGCTGGGTTAGGGTTACTGGGCACAGGGGGAGGCCAAAAGGCTATTGTCCACTGGAGACAACTGCAGTGCTCATTTAACCCAGTAGAAGCTCAAGCACAGTGGATAGTTAGAGCAGGGTCACTTGCAAATTCTAGGGAGTTGATAAAGTATATGATTGCAAAATTAGGAAAATTCACTATATACATCATTTTAAAGGTATATTATGTTTGTCCAAAGAGATCATCCCCTAACCAACATTATAAAAACATCCCCTTAAAGCAAATTAGGTTGAAGGAACATTATGGTGACATTCTAAAAATGAAAACCCGCTCAAATTAATCAGGTAGCTATGCAACCAAAATGCATTATTAATTATGTTACACATGACGTCAAAGTTTACATTTTAGTTTGCATTGTGAAGCTTCGTCTACACTTATTGTGATCAAGAATATATACAGAAAACTTTCATGATGGTTATTTGGGGACCTTTCTCTCTCTAGGGATTGCAACATCAAGGGTTTTGGTTATGGACCTCCATCCATGTATGTAATGTGTAGACAAAAGTTCGGGACCTTTGTAAAGTTTCTTTAGAAGAGCTATTCAGTTTTTGAGAAAATGTTTTGAAAATAATGAAACTTATATTAAACCTGTGTCTGTAAATATCATCCAGATGTGATAAGAAGTGTTACATATATTATTTCTGAATGTCCCTAAGAGGAGTCTGCTGTTGATTACCTCAACAAATCCCGTGAAAATGAAGTGGACTGTGTCATAATAGCATGACCTCAAAAAAGCTGTAAAAACTTTAAAACACTCACAAACGAATACAGCTAAAAACAATTAAGCGAGTGCAGGGGTGCATGACACTGCCACACTATGCATCTGCGCCAACCCCGCTATTATTTCTTTTATCCATGAACTACCCCATCCTTTGATTGTTAACAACAGTTTTAAGGGGCCCTATTAGGGGCCCCATCTGGTCTCAAGGAAGTAATTCCAGTTGGTTGCCTCTGCACAAGCCTAACGGCTGACAGTATATTATAGGTATGGGTACCCAAGAGGATTGCTAACTGGTTGCATCATGTAAATTGGTATCTAGATGACTGGGACAGACAGGGGCCCCTTCATGTTTCTTTATCGTTCACAAATAATAGAACAGTTAAAGGTATTTTCATTGCATTTGTCAAAATTGCTTTGTGCTGTATGTAGACATTTCCATCATCCCTCCCTTGAGTTCAGTATTGGCTGCTCATCTACCTCTTTTCAGAAAGATAAGAGGTCAGAGGTGACAAATAAAGTCCTGGTGTATGGCTTGTGGTGCTGCCAGGGTGATGGAGTAAATTACTCTGTTCCCCTGGTGAAGGGACCACCCACCAGATTTATAAATGACCTCCAAGTTGGTGGTACATATAAAGGTAAGTAAAAAATGTGGGGAAAAAATGTTTTACACTAATACCAAAAAATATATACAAAAATATTTTTTTTAATAATATATATATAGTTAAAAACAGTAAATAATTAGGGGAATATTTAAGGAAAGTGGCGCTGCAGCCAGTGTAGGGCCCCTTTCCTTGTGCCCCTTAGCGCCACCACGTGTGCGCTGTATTTAAAATACAGCACACCATGGCGCACGGTAAGGGGCAATAGCATCATTTTTTTTTTTACGCTATTGATGTACTCTGCAGGAGTAGTGCCAAAAGGTTGGTTTGAGCAGGCGTTAAAAGTGCTGATAAAATGGCACAAGGAAATCTATTAGACTTCCTTGCACCATTGTTTCAACCCACCTAATGGAGGAATGTCCCCCTTACATACATTATTCCTGGTGCAGGCATAATGTGGCGAAAGGGTTTACAAAGTGTTGCAATGCAAGCATTGCACCACTTTGTAAATATGGCACGTGGGAAATACCATCTTAATGGCACATTTGCATTAAAATAAATGCCACAAATGTAGCGCAAGGTGGCGCTAGGGGCTTATAAACATGCCCCTTAATATTTTAACAGATAACATTAATAAAATATGCATTAAGTATGTTTAGATATTATTTCAAACTATAGGACCTCGTTATGAGTTTGGCAGTCCATAGTCAAATTAAAAGCAGCAAACAATTCACTACTATTTATGTATGTTCAAGGGACGCACCCATTTTTCAGAATTTGCAATGTCCAACGCAACTGCATGATGGAACGCAGCTGATTTTGCCCATGTTGTAAAAGGGACATGTCATTCTGAATTATATCAATTGCAGAAGCCACAATGTTATTGAGTGTTGGGAACGATTTGTTTTGGCTAATTTTGAGCGTTTGCCCTATTACTATCTGAATACGATGGGTAAAAGGAAGAACACTACATCCGGGGCTGAAGGAGTACATGCTGTGCCTATTCAATCATCAATAACTAGCTATTTATCTACAGTTATTGGGGCCATTGAAACTAAAATTGGTCAAGTAGAAGAAAGGATTGGGGTGGCCAATAATTTAACTCAAAGAATCCCCTTAGACCCCATGGTTCATATTCAGTCTACAGATTCTTTAACTATTCCTTCTAATTTTGGTCTGCCTCAACCTAAAGATAAAACTAACGTGCTGCACTCCCTACAGTCTCCTAACGTATGCAATGAAGCCACTAAAAAAAAACTTAGTTGCTCTCTCTCCTCCTTCAAAAAAAAGGAAAGCTGGAGGTCATCGCAAAAGCACCAAGCTGCTAAAACAAGTGCCGAAGGGTAAGGAACTTATTTCTTCATCATTGGACACCCCGGTTGATCATTTCTCTACGACAAGTTTACCATCAGGAGAACTGGGCCCAGACAGTAGGAATTTAAAGGGCAACTCTCTGCCCAACTTGGACCAAATTCTTAGAGGAGCAATTAATACTATTAGTTAACTCTAAATTCAAGCAGCTACAATAAACTGTTTTCAAATTTCTGTCTCAACAGTCCACTACAAAAACTAATATAAATCCTGTGGCTTCTTCTATCCAGGAAATTACGCCCAATCCTAAAGATTCACAGCAAGTTAACTGCTTAATGGATTATGATCAAACTTCGGCTCATCGTAAATCCACTCATGGCTTCCATGGTGACTTACCTATAGATCCTATGCCTATTCTGACTGGCAGCACGACCGCTCTTTCCAAACCTGATTCAGCCTTTAGGCCTAAATTACCTGTCACTCCAACTGAGGTTTTACAGCTTCCACCGGACAGTATGCCATATGTTTTAGTTTTAGCTAATGTGCCCCCACTTGACTGTACTCAGAAAGGAGACACCCGGGCTCTAATAAGGAAATGTTCACATTGGATGAGGAGAAAACTTAGATGCCAAGATGATTTAAATAATAGAATCATTATGGCAAGAAGGGGTGAAGTGGGTAGGTTTGTCCAACAAAGCATATGAAGGTGATTGCATATTGATTAATTTTGCCTACCCTCATTTGGTTAACTGTCTGCTGGTGACCCTGTGTTGGAAGGTGGGTCATTAGTTGTGTGGCCTGCACAAGTAACGAGTCCGCACACAACCGCCACTGGGAACCAAACACCCCATTGTAGCGCTTGACTCTCATAGGGTAGCGTTGCAGAGCAGTCCAAGGCTTACTCAAGGGAGGTGGTGTGGGCTAGTAATCCCCATTCACAAGCACGCAAGCATGACTCTTAATAAATGAATGTCCAGTCTGTGCTTTTTCTTTTGATAAAGTAAAAGTACATTTATTATTCACACACACACTACTCAATACTATGCAACAATCTACAAATATATACAAAGTGATAAAATCACTCTGGACCAACAGTATGTAATCGTTCAGGTCTCCTTAAGGGAGAATATAATCCAACAACCCACATGGCAACACAATCCCAGTGCCCCCCTTTGCGACATTTGAACATTCTGACAGTATTCAACAGTACAGTGCAATGATGACTCCTACATTTGTGAATAAATACTTTCATCCTGCCAAGATGTGACTGTCAGTATCATTATTCAAATTAGCATAATCAGGGAATATAAGAAACCAATTTCTAGCACTCTAACCATCAGGATTACTTTGAGATTACTTTTGAGTTACTCTTACTTAAACATAAAATAACAGTAGAATACATGGGGCCATACCAACCTACACCTATGGTAGGCACCCTTGCACAACCAGGAGCAAAAGTTCACTGAAGCTTGTGCTTCAAACATCCCTCTAACCCTGGAGGGGTTATCTCTCAGGTGTCCCACCCTACCTAGGGTGGAGACACCAACAGATGTTGGGGGGAGGCTGCGCTGCTCCTGCAGCTCCCCCTGTCTCCCAGTTCTCCGTTGGTGGTGGCCCCCATCTCCCTGGGACCACCACAGGCGTTTTAGGGGCTCAAAAAGCAGCCCCTGCCCCACAAAGCATGCTGGGGCGGCTGCATAATTGATGAGCGGCTCTCCCGCTGAGAGGGGAGAGCCTTGATTCCGTTCTGCTTTTCCTTTTGGCCCTTTTCTTTTGATTTTGGGGGTGCCGGTCCCACCCGGCCACCCCCCACACCAAAATGAGGATCCCTCGTGGGAGGGTGGCTCAGGGAGCCCACCCCTGGCCGCCCCCGCCGGCTCCCCGCACGGCCAGCACCTCCGGGTGCTGCCGTGGGAGCCGGCTTGCTGCCTTAGAGTGTGCCCGCTCCAGTGGGCAGACTCGGGGATGCTGGCGGTCGCTTGGGCCGCGCGGGGGAGTGCAGCGGCACTCCCCCTTCCTGCCGGCATCTTCGGGGCCCCGGGATGGGGTCCGGGGCCCCTCCTCCTGGTAACAGGGAGCGCGACGGCGCTCCCCGGAGTCCTCCTCTTCTCGGGGCCCCGGGATGGGGTCTGGGGCCCCTCTCCTCCATAGGGGGGAGCGCGACGGCGCTCCCCAGGCCCTCTTCTGCGCGGGGCCCCGGGATGGGTTCCGGGGCCCCTCTGGCCATATTCACGGGCGAGCGTGATGGCGCTCCCTGACTTTTCTTCGGCTGGGGGTGCGCGACGGCACACCCCCACTCCCGCCTCTTCTTGGGGCCCCGGGATGGGGACCGGGGCCCCATTGGACCATCTTCACGGGGAGCGCGACGGCGCTCCCCGACTTCCCTTCTGCTGGGGGGTGCGTGACGGCGCCCCCCCCCATTCATCTGTTCTTCACGGGGAGCGTGACGGCTCTCCCCGGCTTGTCTTCGCCGCCGGGGGCCCCGGGATGGGGTCCCCTTTCCACAGCAGCAGGGGGTGCGCGACGGCGCCCCCCCTCATTCAACGTCCTACACGGGACCAGGCTTCACGGGGCCCCGAGATGGGGTCCGGGGTCCCTTTCTCTTGTGCGAGGGGGAGTGCGACGACACCCCCCTTGCTCCTCTTTCTCCTGGGCAGCCCCCAGGCCCTGGCCCACCCTGGGGGCACAGTCTCAAGCAGCTGCAGAGCTCCACGCGCTTCGTAGCTGCTTTCACAAAGGTCGCCATTCTTTGTCCTGTGATATCTCGGGCCCCCAAGGGCCGATTTTCTTCATTCTTGTGTCGTTCCGCTCCTGGTGACAAGCCCTTGCCACCAGGAGCACTCTCCGCAGGCTTCCTGGCCTGGAAGGGTCCCAGATCATCAGGGAGCCAGTTCTACTGACTCCTGCGCCAATCTTTCCTCTGGGTTCCCTCTTTTCCTTCTGGGCTGCGCGCTCTCCTTGCGCTAACCCAGTCCTTCCCCCAACTAGTCCTCTGGGGGGTAAGGGGGCCAGCTTGCCTGGCCCTGGCATTCGCCTCGCTGGCCTGGGATCCTTCAGGGGCAGAGTCCCTGCCCCACGGGCAGTCAGGAGGTTCTTCCTTCCAGTTGTCCATGACGCCCGTCTGCAGTCCCAGTGTCCAGCAGTGAAGCACAGCCAAGAGAGAGAGCTCTCCCCTGTGCAGGACCTTTTAAGTGGGGGCGGAAGTGTCCAGCAGGTCTGCACCTCTGGCCTATCCAGATGTGCCACATCACTTCCTTTCCCCCGTCCCCTCCTTCTTGCACAGTCTTCTGGGATAGCTCAAGATGGCATCCTCCAGGAGTTAGTTGCCACATGTGCTCTGAAAGTCTCAGCCCCTTCCTGACATTCCTCGTGGGGCTTCTCCAGCCTGCTCCTGGCACTGAATGACAGCTGGCTGATTGATGCTAGGCCCTGCTCCAGCAACTGGACAGAGCAGTAATTTGCCCTAATCCTGAGCTGAGGCAGAAAAATATGACATCCCTGGATGACCCATAAGTTGTACAACTATGCTCCTGTAACCTACTGCATCATTCTTTTCTTACAGGTTACAGTGTACTTTGGTGTGACTCTGGTCTCGGTGGACCCCAGAGAACTGGAGTTGCACCCTAGGCCCTCCTTTCCCATTGACATTCAATGGAGTATCTCCCCAATGCAAATACCTTAAGCACCCTGACATTGGCATTGAACTGGGTGTCCCTACAGTGAAAAGACAGTAAGCACCCTGACTCTCCCTCACATGTATACACCCCTCTCATGAGACCTACTCCAGGTCACCACCCACTCTGCATAGTTCCTCCTGCACCTTGACTACCTAAGCGCAGTTCTAGGGCTGCGCACACTATGAATCCTCCTCTCACAACCCTCACATGGGTGCACATCCATGCGCACACATGATCACATGTAACCTGCCCGGGGCCTCCTGCCTTGCTGCGCCACAGCAGCCTTTCCTTAGCACGGCGACACCAGCGGTAAACATGTGCAGTCCATTTTACCATGTGTTTATTGTGCGGGAGTCACCTCATAGGAGGCTTCCTCACAGTAAACAGTCAAAAACCAGGTGGTCAAAAATCGAAAAATCAGGGCAGTCCTGATGGTCAGAACCGTCCTCTAACACCCTGTCATTGTGTGCGAAGGGGGATGGTGGGATCAAAATTCACCCTTAAAGTTTTTTCTATGAGCCGACTGTTCTATCAATTCCCTCCATGAAGATTCCTTATGGACTAAATGGAGATCCGCTAAAGGTACCACCATGGAACTCCACCCTCGTTTTTGAAGGTAATCAAAATCTGTCACCCCTTGACGTTAATAATTGACAAGTGGAGGGGAAGGTGTTTCCAATTGATATTCCGCAGGAAAATTAGATGGTGGGAGGGCATATATCTCTGGCATTATCAACAGGTTTGGTCTTCTGCCTTTTTTATGGTTGTCCTATTATCAATGGCTGGGTGTAAGGATATTTTACTTCTGAATTTATATAACAACATTCCGTGTAATGCCTTGTAGGGAAGCCTTGAAGAGTTAACAGATTTTTTAGATTCTGCAGGAAAACTTCAGGACAGGGAATTCGATATGATTTGGGTCAGAAATGTTAATGTTCAGTTGTATAATTATGAACTACCCCATATATGTGGCTCCCTTATAGAAGGTAGAGAGTCACTTACACACTTTATTCACTCTAACTTAGGTAATGCTCTGAATTCCCTTATTTATAAATTCGATCTTATTTTCGCAAGGGATACGACAAATACTCAGATAAGGAAAATACCGAGCTATACTGGGAGCACGAATGGTAGCATTATTTACTTCATTCTTATCTGCCCCTCACTCCACCGGGAAATTGTGGATTTTCAGATTATATCCCATTGTGCTAGTGACCATAATCCCTTGAGCATAAAACTAGCCCTTAAAACTAGGGCAATTTTACCTAGGATAGAATGTAAGGGGAAAGTGGTCTTTAAAATAAATTTTGGCCCCGTATGAAGTGGGAGAGAGTAAATTCAAACACCTTTCACGAGGAGTTTATAACACAAAATAAGGTCCACATTAATATTTGTCTGTCTTTGCAACCTGTTTGTGTCCATCTTGTAGCTGCTTATGAGTCCTTAAATTGTGCTATTTCTGAGGCACTGACGTATGCTGAACACTCTAAAGGTGTGAAACCTCAACGCTGGTTTAATTAGGCCTGTAAGGCTGCCCACAGAGATTTAAAAACAGCTATTAAAACTATTCCATTTAGCCGTGACTTAGTTATACAGGCTAGGAGTCGATAGAAGTCAGTCCTTGAGGATAGGAAGAACGAAGTACGTACTAGAGCATGGGAAGATCACATGGCAGCCACGGAATTGAGGGACCCCTCTCAATTTTGGAAGGTGGTTAACCATCCATATTTCTCAGGACAAGATAATAGGGAGGATGACTGTCTGATACCAAAGGGGGTCTGGATAGAACATTTTTCATCTGTATTTCAGTCCACAAATGACCCTAATCATGGCACGGAGTTATGTGGTTCTCCGGGACTGGCTACTTCCATTCCAAATAAGAGTGGAATTTTATTTGATTTACATGAGATTGCCACGGCAATAAACAAAATGAAACTAGGGAAAGCCCCCGGCCCTGATGGGGTACCAGTGGACTTATTTAAATCCCTCCCTGACTTGTGGGTCCTGATAATTAGAAATGTTTTGAATAGTGCCATTCAAAACTCTATTCCTTCATTATGGCTTACGGCAATAATTGTCCCGATATTTAAATAAGGTAATAGGCTTGACCCCTTTTGTTATAGACCCATTTCTCTCATTGACTCTGCGCCAAAGATCCTGGGGAGTGTAATCTTGAATCGGCTCGAGGAGTGGGTGGCAAGTACAAATATCTTATCGCCAATTCAATACGGGTTTAGGCCTGGATTAGGTACAGTGGATCAGGCCCTAAACTTGCAACTCATTCTTAGCAAATATGTCTTTGCTAAAAGGGAATCTATCCACTTAGCCTTTATAGATTTCTCCAGTGCATTTGACACAGTGAACAGAGTGAAATTGTGGGCACTAATGGATACAATGGGGGTTGAGCAAGATTTGTTGGATCTGATCAAACGCTTATACTCTGATCTTACCATTTCAATTCAGTTTGGTCAACATGGTGAAAGGTCCCATCGGCTTGCATCCAATCGGGGCGTAAGACAGGGCTGTACTCTGGCACCTTTTTTATTTTTGTTATATATCAATGGCTTGTATAGTTATCTAGCTCAAAATGGTAAGGATTTCCCAAGGATGAGTTTTAGACAATTGCCAATTTTATTGTACGCTGACGATGCTGTTTTAATAACCCGTACAGCTAATGGCTTACAGACCCTTCTGGACCTCTTTTTAACGTATACCCAAGAGCTTGATGAGAAAGTTAATTTTAAAAAGTCACATGTTATCATCTGTGGTCCTAGAAATACACTTACTAAATGTTTTAAAAAGGGGGGGGAACACCCTAACAAAGGTGAAAGATTTTTGTTACTTAGGTTTGTACCTAAGTTCCTCTTTGTCATGGAAACCCCATCTGAATTTTAAGCTTTTACAAATGAAAAGAAATGTTGAAGCAATTTTCCGTTTTGCTCACAGACTAGGGCATAGACCAGTTCATCAGATCATTACGCTGTATAAATCCAAATGTGTCTCGGCGGCGATTTATGGGGGGGGGGCTTTGGGGATATACCAGCTCAATTACACTACAACGGGCAGAGAACAAATTCCTCCATCTACTACTTATGGTACCCAAGAATGTAGCGAATATTATATGCCATGAGGAGCTGGGAATTGGTTACATTACTGATCTGATAGATATTGCCCCTCTTTCGTTACAGATAAAAGTATGGTCAAACCCGGCGGCCACTTTAACACAGGATTGTGTAAAAGACTGTTCTTCGTTAGCAAACCACAACAAAATTCCATGGTTAAATTCTATTCAAACTTGTTTTCGAAATTTGGACTTGGAGTTCATGTACCTTAATCCGGAGCTTATGCCTGCTAATGCAAAGGAAATCGTCAAATCCGGTTATAAGGAGTATGTCATGAATCTCAGAGATCAAGCGGCAGAGAAATTGAGATCGTTTGAGTTATATGTACAAATCTCATTTTCAAATTCGATAGAACCCTATTTTGTTTGGTTTCCGTTTCCCTCCCTATATTCCTTACTTGTATTGTTTAGATTTAATATGATTCACTTTAGAGTGGCGTTTCCAACAAAATGTGTGTGGGAAAAAATATTACCACCATGCCCTTGTGATAACATCTCGAAACAAAGCACTTGTCACTTTATTCTATTTTGTTCACTTTACTCAGTTCCCAGGAAACATTTTATATTACCAATTCCACGCAACTTACATACTCTTTCTCACAAGCAAGGATTGATTGGTATTCAAAGCCTCTCATCCAGACAAATGTGTAGTTCTATTTTAAGCTTTATCAAATCAGCTATCGTTATTAGAAATCGATATGAACTGACTATTTGTTAATGCAATTTTAAATATTGTTTTATTGTTGCATATGATTTTATAAGTATTAACCATTATATTTTTATTTTGAAGGGCTAAGGGACATGTTGTGAATTTATAGTCCTTGTAAATTAGCAGATTGACGATATTTGTTTGAATAATTATGTAATAAGTATTGTATTTTTATGGTGATACATATATATGCACGTGCACTTTTATGGCAATATGCCGAATAAAGTTTTCTGACTGACTGACTGACTGACTGAGTGTATATATTCTGTTGGACAGAGTATTCATGCCATTATCGACAACAGCTAAAGCCTTTTCTATATTTTCCTTATCTGTCTCCCTTCTATGTGCAGCCACTTCCATTTAAGAAAGCTTCCAAATCTCATTGTATATGGCATACAGGAATCATCTAGAGTGGGGGTGTCTTGGACTTAGCAAAAAATCCTGAAAGTATACTTCCTCTGATAGGAGACAAAGGGAGTCATTACGACTTTGGTGGTATCAGGACCACCATGTTTGCGACATCGGTCATACTGCCAACGGGCCGGCAGTGAAGACCACCAAATTATGACCATAGCCGTCTTCCCTACAGAATACAGCCAAACTGCCGCCAGTACTGCCAGTGCGGTCAGGCCGCTGCGGACAGCGATAGGCAACTTCAGACCAGCAGGGACCATGTTCCACCGGACACATTACAAGGCTGCACACCGCCAAGGGTTCTGCCTTGGTCGCACCAGCACCAAAAACCTGGCGGAGAACAACAATATAAAAGGAGACACTCACCTTCAGGAAGCCATACCCTTTCGGAGCCTCCATGGAACCTGAACTTGAAGTACTCCCACTGCTCTTGCTCGCACAATGACTCTGGAACCATCGAAGGCGGCGAACAACCGTAAGTACATACACCTAGCACATGCTGGAGGGAAAGACATTAGTATACACTCACACACAACATACACAGTTGGGACGGCTTGCGATGACCACACATGTAACTACACACCCATACGAACACACACACACACCTCCATACACACACGCACACACATACTACACACGTGCACATCCAAACTACACACACCACAGCCAACACACATGTGCTATACACACATCAGCCTGCAAACACACATCACCGCCACTGTCGAACACAATCATACACAACACCACCAAGTCACACAACAACATCACAACCACAACTACACAAATGCTTCGGCAAGCAATTTCACTGCACACCTCCACATGACAACATATATTAACAACAACTCGTAACAACACCACACAACAAATCAACACTATCACACGGCCATACAGTGTACCATATGTCACACCATACCCACACCAGACACAATGTATATGACATAGCTACACCACATACACATACGCACACACAACAACCACACAAGGGCACACAATACCACCATAACACATGGCAACACAAACAATACACAATTTAGCTACACACATGCATGTAACAAACACAAACATATCCTACACACAACACACAGCAATGACAGCAAGACTAATAGAAGGGCCACACACACAGACATGCAGCCCAGGCACAACAGCTAGCATAACCCTCACACACACACACACACACACACACACACACACACACACACACGTCACACACACACACACACAAACCAAAGCCAACAAACACTAAACAGCCATGTAGAAAGAAAGGCAGGACAAGTATGTTTCATCAAATCCAACACCAGGTTGGCCCAGATGTATTAAGAAGGTGACATGGAATAAAAATAAATAACTATTTACAATCATAAGGTCATTGGCCAGTCCAATGTTTAAACTGCCAAAAGCACAAATGGCACTCCACTGTGACCCTATGTGACTCCTGACTGCAAAATGACCTCCACAAGGTAGGGGCATAAAGGGGGCAGGCAGGCACCTCAGGGGTGAGAGGGAGGTGAAGGGGGGGGTTGGGCTTGGGAGGTGGGTCCTTGAGCTTGGGTTTAGGAGAGGGGTCCTTGGGCCTGGATTTGGTAGCGGGGTCCTTGGGTCTTGGCTTGGGAGGGGTAGACTCCTTGGTGGGGGGGGGCATGGGCACTACTGGGGGGCATGGGAAGACTTGGAGGTAGAAGGGCTGAACTTGGGGATGGACACAGAGCATTTGGGGAAAGGGGGAGGGAACAGGGAAAACTCTGAGAGGAAATGCTTCTTAGACACACGGGCAGTCATGGCAAAAGGGTTTGGCAGTGGAGGGAGAGGGAATGGTTGCAAGATGTGTCTTCATGGATGCCTTGGGTGCAAGTGCATGTGTTGAGTGCTTGTTGGTGCTGGGTGTCTGTTGGGTGGGTGAGTGTGGGCGATAAGGTGTTTTAGGAGGAGGGTGAGGTGGTGCTGGAAGATGCCATGGTGGATGGGTGACTGTCTGTTGGGGTGGTGTCTGCAGGTATTGTACATGTGCTGCAGGTGGAGGTGTTGGTGGTTGTGGTGGCTGCAGATGTGGTGACTGGGGTCGATGTCTGCGGGTCTGCTATTGTGCTGACTGTGGGTAAGATAGGACTGGTGGCTGGATCGGTGAATGATGCTGTGGTGGCTGCAGGTGTGTCTGGTGTAGTATCTGTGAAGGAGGGGGTGGCGGGGAAGACAGTTCAGGGAGTGAATGTTGGTGTGTCTGCAGGTGGCTGTTGCTTATGTGGTTGCCAGTGGTGGGTCTTATTGTACTTGTGTTTGTCTGAGCTACCCTTGTCTGTTGAGGTGGATGCATGCCTGTGTGTATGTGTGCTTTGGATGGGTAAGGGGAGAGGGGTTTGGGATTGAGAAGAGATAGGTGGCAGGGGGCCAGTAGACTCTGGCTGCCATCAGAGTGGAGGCCAGAGCCCGAAAGGATCTCTGTAGGCCAGCCATGGCACATGAATGCCCTCCAGGAGTGCATTTCTCTGTTGGACTTGAGCTGCCTGTCCCTGGATGGCATTCACGCAGGTCGCCTGACTCACGGAGATGGACCTCAGCAGGTCAATAGCCTCCTCATTGAGGGCAGTACGGTTGATTAGGGCAGGGGCAGAGGTGCCTGCGATGAAGGAGACAACCAACCTCCTGGGTGAGTGGGCATGGGCAACTGGGTAGGGAGCTACAGGGAGGGCGGTGCGAGTAAGGGGGGTGGTGGACAAAGATGGTGCTTGGGTGGTCCCAGAATGGTCTGCCACCACCAGGGAGTGCCCACCGGAGGAAGATCACGAGGAAGAGGTGGTAGATCTGGTCTTCCCTGTGGCACCCCCTTGCTCTCCGTCCCACTGGGTCCCTCGGTCTCACTGGTGCCAGCTTCCTGGGTTCCGTGGGCTGCTGCTTCCCCACTTGCCTGTGCCCTTCTCCTTCGCCAGATGATACTGATGCACACAAAGAGAGAGAGGGAGAGAAAGATAGACGGGGGAAAGGGTCAACATATACCTCTCATATACACAGATAAACATGTTGCTCTGTGACAATACATATCATGGCAAGGCCATTGCATTTGCCAATACACATCCTCCACATCATGTCATTACATGTCACTACTACCCACGCCTGAATGCCAACCCTAACACCTACATCAATACCTAAGTAGGACTGCACTACTAGAGTCATCCCCATGATCCAATCAAAGCCCTTTTGGCTGGCACAACATGCCCTGGATGCAGTATCAATAGTATACCTGGATTCACATCTCACCTCTCCATACCCCTTTCACCCATTGAATGTGCAGCTGACTGAACACAACACTTCAGGCCTCTACGATAACAACACCTGATTAGTCCATGTCCTCTTTAATATGTCAATTACAGTGACGACAACTCCTCTCACAAACCACACAGCACCTACCTGTCATATTACACAGCTGGCCACTCAGTACAGTGATGCCATTAAGGAGAATAACTCTGATTTAGCCAATACAAGTCAAACACCCAAATAGTTCACATCTGATGTGTACCATATGAACCTGTGGTATAGCCATGTAAACAGTCAGAACCTATCACATAGCCAAAGCAGCGGACACCCAACAAATATATCACTACTCAGCATACTGCTAAGTGCATTAACAATGGGCCATGTACCATATATTATACATCCAAACACATCCACTGAGTGCAGTGCCACAGCAGATGTACCTCTGAAACACACATATCACATCATGGACCACTTCCAATGCCACCACACTTGCAGGTACACCAGTTGGGCTACACACCATAACAACTCCAGCCTCACACACACCATTCCACAAATGGCAAAACCTGACACTGACCCCAGACAACACACATCTCAGATGGGAAACATTTGCATTCATTCATTCATTAGGCACACATGGACCAACACCACTGGCTGTACACCAATTACACATGCTACTACTACATAAGACAGCCTGAGGAGACAGAATACAAAATGTGAATCACATCAACATGCCATGTGTCATGCAATACCCAAACCACTCCTGATCTGTCACTACCTATTACCCAAGTCAAGCTGTAATAGTCACAGGCCACTAGACGTGCCCCCACATCTCCTTGATGACATGATGTAGGCAGTTACTCAGCACTGCAGCATAGGAATTGTTAGGGCTTTGTCATACATGCCATATAGGGATCTCCCATGACACTTACCACCTCTTGTACCATCCCATCTCAGGTCTTCCCACTGCTTGCTTTGAACCATTATTTAATACCTGGGTCAGGGCAGGCGTTAGGGGACCTGTGGGCCTATTTCCATGGTGGAACACCATGGAATAAGCCCACAGGAGCCCACTCCAGCCCCCAGAGACACCCCTACCCACACCAGAGGGACACCGGAGGATGAGGGACCCCATCACAGGTAGGTATGGGTAAGGACATGTACGTTTTATTTTATTTTTTAAAGTGCCATAGGGGGCCCTGAAATGGGCTCCCCTACATGGACCTGGGTGTAAATGCCATGCTTAGGGGACCCTGGTCCCCCTGTGCTGGCCATTGGGGTGGTGGGCATGACTCCTGTCCTTTCCTAGACAGGAGTCATGTGGTATGGATGGTTTCGGTTCACAAAATGACGCTAGGCTCGTTAGAGTAATTTCTTTTTACTCTAACCTGCCTAACATCATTTTTTGGGTGGGTGCAAAACCCATTTCTTCCATACCGCCACCCTCACCCAGCTAACATCATTTATGTTTTACCCTAGCCTACCCTTTGCGCCAGCTTGCACCATTCTATAGATATGGTGCCTGGCTGGCGCCCAAGAATGGTGCAATCTGGTGCAAAACCTTTTGATGCAAAACAGCGTTAGTCCTAAGCAGATTGTTTTTTGAACTGTGTCATTTAAAAATATAAGTTCTATAGGAACAAGGCATCCTCTAAACAAAGCCTCCCTACCCTGAATTTGCCAATCTTGTGCTCCCCATACACTCTTCATATCAATAGCTTTTTCCAGTATTCATAACCTTCAATAACAAGCCGAAAATAAATGAATCTGAATAGACTAATTTGGCGTTGGTTACCATATTTTACTACATTTTAGATGATGGTAATTAAAAAAAATATAAATCTGCATTTGTAGTGTCATGCACAGAGAAATATGCAAATATATCTTCATATGTATTGAGGCTCCCCACAGGTGGGGTTGAACAATGTTCCCATTGTGTGCAATTAAATACTGCTCTAGATCCTGTAGCTCGGTGCAGAATGTAGTGTCCCCAATGATGATAACAGAACATTTCCCCATAATTTGCTGTGTTCACATACACATCTTCACTTTCAAATCCAGTGTAATCCTGCAGTTCAGACAGCATAGAATCAACTGTTTTAACATCCTACTCATCAGAAACAATACTACGTGTATTTACATCAGTCATTGAAATCTTAAATACATAAAGAATTTGAATAACTTCAGTAGGCCCATATACATCAATTGGTACTATATCCCAAACAGTCCTGTCTGAAATTGGTACTGCTGAAATGTTCACAAGTGGCCAGTCACTTCAGACCCTATGCAAGAAAACATATGGTGTTAAAAAACCAAATAGTTATTTTTAAGCAATATGTACAGCTTACTTGTATTTGAAAAAGTTTCAGTTGCAGATGTAGATGAGGAAATGTCATATTGGTTGATGGAATAACCAGAGGAAGTCCATGAAAACACAGGAGCAGGTGTATTACTGATGGATGGATCCACTTCCTATGGAGGTTCATAGTGGCCAATGTTGTCAGTTTGTGTTGCAATAAACAGCCACATCTTGGACAGTTCTTGTTAGTGAAGTGGTAACAGGAAATAGCTGAAGCTCATTCTCTATCCTCCACATGCTTGAGGAGGCATTTGAAGAGTTGTTGTATATTCTGGTATATTAAGAAGTGTTGTTTATTCTTTGAAGAGGTATATCCTGTTGGGTAGTGAGAGGGGACTGGGAACTACCCAAGGGACCTCGGGGTCTACTGTGCAGGATCAGCAACATGATGTAATTTGATGTTGTGAATAGAGATAAATCTGTTTCCTTCGCAACCTGGCAGCGGTGGTAGAATGACAGTTCTGGAGCCTTGAATTACCAGGGTTTTAGTTGGTGCTCTGTAAGATGGGCCGAATTCCTTCTTCAACACAATCTTCTCACAAACCAGATTCCCAAATTTTGGAATCCAGACTGAGGATGTTGTTGATAAATCCCTTATTTCTAAGGTGGCAACACTGGTGGATGAATTGTCATCACAAAATTGTTGCAGTTCCAGTGAGGCAGTGAAACATCCATTATGTCAAATGGTGTGTCTGCGGCCCCATACTAGGGCCATCTAGATCCGGGACTTACATAGGTATCCCAAAGAGGACATCATAAGGAGTGCAACCTCTTGAGGATCATCTTGGCAGATTATTCAGTGCTCTCTGAACCACATAAAGGTGGTAAAGCCAACTGCAGCCTGAACCTAATACTCTTGCAGTTGAGGACTGCTCTAGGTCACGATTCCTCCTGTCCACAACACTGTTACCCTCGGGATGATATGATGAGGAGTAATGGAGTTCAACACCTATCATCCTTGTGGTGTCCCTGAATGCCCTAGAGGCAAAAGCAGGGCCCTGGTCCAAGTGGAATGCTGCAACTACATATGTACGGATAAACACCAGCAAGTCTTTTATAACAGTTCGAGTGTCAGCTGACCACTGTGGCCATACCCACAGAAATCTAGAACCAGAATCAACAGTGACTAAGATGTATTTGTATGCACCATCAGGTTGTAAGGGACCACAACGGTCCAGGGACACACATTGTAGTGATCTATTGTGGTGGGCATTTGATGTTGGAACCCATTATTTGCTGACAACTTTCACAGCAAAGGACATATTGCCTGGTCTGTTTGTATAGACCCAGCCACCAGAAGCATTTCTGTAAAAGTGTTATTGTGGCTGCCACACCAGCATGGACAGATGCAACACCCTCATATGCTGCTTTGATGAGATCTAGTCTCTGGTCTTGGTTGGGGATCACTTGATCTCCCGCCCTAGAAATTGTCACCAAGGCAACATTCTGTGTACTGATGTGGTAGGAATATTTTGCAGGATATGCTTTTGGAAGATGCTTGCCCTCAGTCGAAGCTTTCACGGCAGCCTGAATCTCATTATTCAATCATGTGTGTGAAAAAGTCACTGCAGTAACAGAAGCTGTAGCTACTGCAGATCTGGCAGCTTTGTCAGACAAAATGTTTCCTACAATGTGTACTCCTACACATTGAAGGCCCAGTATAAGTACTACATCTTTTAGATTGTCCTTTTCCCCACAGATTTCTGTGTTTTATGGTGTTCCCCTTTGAGTCTCTGAACCCCTTTAACGACCAAGATTGAGATAATCATTACATGACAGGAGACAGTATTACAAATCACACACAATCAATGTGAGCTTTTCAGGATCCCTATGTTCCAGTGCCAAGATAAGAGCTTTAAGCTGAGCAGTGCAGTCCCCCAGGGTCTGCGAGTAGGTATGATGATACACCTTCCCTCATCACTCTGCTCACAGCTGCACAGGTGGCTTAGTGTTGATGTTTGGTCCTACTGCTGGTTGTGCTGAGCCAACATTGTAAATGACAGCTTTGTATCTGTCAGGTGGCAAGATGTTAGTAGTTGCGGGTACTCCTATTTGTACTGAAGAAATTCTTGTGTTTGAAGTTTTGGTTTAAAAATGGGGTCAACATCAGTGGCAGTCAGGGAGGCTGCGGTTTGAGGCTAACATGGAAGTAGTGCTTTTGCCATAGGAAGCTTGCTTTGGTGACAGCCTCTAAGGCCGGCACTGGGGTAACAACAATAATGTGTTTCTTTTGGGCAAGTGGGCTCTCCTTAATGACAGCCATCGGAATCTTTTCTGTGGCTGTAAAACATTGTTCTGCATTTGAGTACAAATGTGGTTGCATGCATTATTCTGATCATCAAATTGTTTTTGTTGTCAAATGTGTGTGTCTTGCTTCTAGCATGTCTTGCTGCAACCCCCTAAGGATGCGCATGTGTTCAACTGTCCAGTGTTTACTTTAGAAAATTTGGGTGAATTAAATCATAGAGTGGATTTATGCAATGTGCATAATCTGAAATGTAAGTTCTGACAAAGTTATAGAAACCAAGTAATGACTGCAATTCCTTAACGGTATTTGTTTTTTTAAATTGAGCGCATTTCTCCAGAAAGTGCAGGGCCAGGCACTAGCCTTCGTCTGATAGCTGGTATCCCAAAAAACGGGAAACTTAGGCCCTCATTACAATCCTGGCGGTCGGTGATATACTGGCGGTAATACCTCCAACAGGATCGCTGTAATAAATATGAAATTATGACCACAGCGGAAACCGCTCAGACAGACAGCCACTTTAACACACTCACTGCCAGGGCGGAATCAACAAGCACCACAGCGGTAACCGCCAACAGCCAAGCGGAAGACAATGTTACGCCCACTGTATTATGACAGGCCAATCCGCCACCTTTTCCGGGGCGGTACCAGCGACATCAAAAGCCTGACGGAAACACTGCACAGAAAAGAAACAACTCACCTGTAGAGACTCAGGAAACAACCACGCCGCTATGGAGCCCGAGTACCATGTCTTCCCCATGCTCTTCTACCTGCTGCTCCACTACTAACACCAATGCTGGTGAAGATGACCACGGTGAGTACAGCCACCTAGCACACAGGGGAGGGGGGAGGGAAAAAAGAGTGACACACACACACAACACCCCCCCCCAATACCATACACACAACCAGATGCCGTAAAATTACATATTCACCCTGTACCTCTCAGGAATAATGCAAGGACAAAATTAATTGAATAAAGTGAGTGTAATAAGATAAAATAGTATAAATATGTGCATCCAAAACAACAAGTATAGACATATTTAAAAATGTAGGGACACTGCCCAGTCCTCAATGTCCGTGGGCCACAGGGGCACATCACATAGTCCACGGCCCCACCTCACTCCTGCAACAACACGTAGAGAACACTGCAGGGGCATCAGGTCAAAAATAGCCAGGCACCTCAGGGGGACGGGGAACGGGGGCACCTCAGCCATAATATGGTACAACGCCACTGGTCCTGGAGGAGGCAACATGCCCTGTGATTTGTCCTGGGGAGTGCAAGGCCACAGTCTCTCAAGTGGGTGATTTACCCATTGCTTTGTCCTGGGGAGTGCAAGGCCACAGTCTCTCAAGTGGGTGACTTGCCCACTGGCTCTGGAGGGGCCAACACACCCTGTGCTTGGTCCTGGGGAGTGCAAGGCCGCAGTCCCTCAAGTGGTTGACTTGCCCACATGCTCTGGAGGAGCCAACATGTCCTGTGCTTGGTCCTGGAGAGTGCCAGGCCACAGTCTCTCAAGTGGGTGACTCGCCCACATGCTGTGGAGGGGCCAACATGCCCTGTGCTTGGTCCTGGGGAGTGCAAGGCCACAGTCTCTCAAGTAGATGGCTTCTCCACTGGTTCAGGAGGGGGCATTGTACCCAGTGATCTTCATCCTGCGGAGGATGGGGTGAGTGGATGGCTTCTCTACTTGTTCTGGAGGGGGCATTGTGCAAAGTGATCTTCATCCTGGGGAGGATGGGGTGAGTGGATGGCTTCTCCACTGGTTCTGGAGGGGGCATTATGCCCACTGATCTTCATCCTGTGGAGGATGGGGTGAGAGGATGGCTTATTCCACTGGTTCTGGAGGGGGGATTGTGCCCAATGATGCTGATCTTGGGGAATGCAAGGTCACAGTCTCTTACCTGGGAGTCAGACCCACAGGATTTGCAGGGGCCAGGCTGCACAACAGCTCCTGGATGCAGGACTACACACTGGCCCCCAGCGATGACGGCTGCTCAGTGGTGGCAGTGGTGCTGCTAATGGTGGATTTGGCAGTGGTGGGGGAGACTCCAGCCCACCCCCTGAAGCCTTGGACTGCTGCCCACTGGAGCTGCTGCTGCTGGTGGCGGTGCTGGTAGCAGTGCTGGAAGTGGTGGGGGGGGCTCCAGTCCTTCCCCTGCAGCCTTGGACGGCTGCACCACCATGGTTGGTGGTGGGGGCTCCGACTGAGTCCCTGCACCAGAGCCCTTGTCTCTACTGCTTGCTGTTGCAGGCCCCTTGCCCCTCCTTTCTGAAGATGGGGCTGCCTCCTTGCGTGTCCGTCCTGCAGATGGGGCAGACTCCTTGCCCTTCCGTCCTGCAGCTGGGGATGCCTCCTTACCCTTCCTTCCTGAAGCTGGGGCTGGCTCCTTGCCCTTCCTTGACATACTTGGGGCTGGCACCCTGTCCATCTGGTTGGCAGATGGCTGGGATCTTTTCCCACCTGGAGTAGTCGGGGACACTAATGTGCTCGTGCACTGGATGGCTGAGGTGCTTGCTTGGGTTTTGACCACCCTGGCCTGATGTGAGGGATGGGGAGGGCTAGGGAAGAGGTCAATGGTGGTGAAGAAAAGCTTCTTCGGGACATTGGGGTGAGAAGAGGGAGATGGTTTGGGAGTGGAGGAAGAGGGAGTAGTTGAGGGAGGTGTCTGTCTGCTGTGTTTAGGTGCAGGGGCTGGATGCTGTTGTGAGGTGGATGGCTGTTGGGTGTCTAAGTGCTTGCATTTGTGTTCTTAGGGAGGAGGGGGCACACACACAGTGGGAAAGGACACAGGGGGCGTGTGCATGGATGAGGGGGTGGTGACTGCCAGTGAGGGGTGTGTACACTGATAGGTGTGCTGGTGATGGAAGTAGTGGATGAGGATGTAGTGCATGCAGGTGTGAATGGAGACGCAACTGGGACGGAGGTGGAGGACGAGGAGGAGGGGGCCACAATGGAGGCAGTGGATGTTGGTATGTCTGATTCTGGATGGTGTTTGTGTGAGTGCCTGTGGGATGAAGTGTGGTGCTTGTGTTTGCCATGTCCACTTGTGTGTTGTCCTGGGTGCATGCTCGTCTGCCTGTGTGCTCGGGATAGGTTGGGGTTGAGGAGAATGGGATTGGGAAGAGGAAGTTGGAGGGGGAGGGTGGAAACAGGGACAATGACATCAGAGAGGAGGCCAGATCTTGGATTGATCTCTGTTGGGCTGCCAAGCCAATATGAATGCCCTCCAGGAATGCATAGGTCTGTTGCATTTGGGCTGCCAGCCCCTGGATGGCATTCACAATGGTTGACTGCCCAACAGAGATGGATCTCAGGACAGCAGGACTAACTGGGGCACGGCCTGAGGTGCCTGGGATAAAGGAGATGCCCACCCTCCTGGGTGAGCGGACACGTGAAACACGCTGAGGGGCTGCTTGGAGGGCGGTGCTTGTTAGGGGGTAGTGGCTGTACCTGTAGCTGGGGTGGGCACAGGGGTGTCCGCCACCACCAGGGAGCTTTCACCAGAGGAGATATCTGTGTCCGAACTGTCCCCTCCTGTCTCCACCATGGTGCTCCTTTCACACTCCGTCTCACTGGTGCCCTGACCATTGGTGGATTCAGCCTCCTGGGTCCTGTGGGATGCAGCTCAATCCGTCGCCGGTGCCGCTGCTCCTCCGCCAGATGATGCTAATACACATAAGGACAGGGTGACAAAACAAAAAGGGGGGGAGACAAAGGATACACTTGGTCAGTGGTGCCAACGACACCACAGTTGGCGTACACAACACACCCACACACAGGGAACAGCCCTATGCACAAGGTAATGCACAATTTTAGTTACCAGCCCATGGATGGGGACGCCTAATGCCAATTGCAGCATACCCACAGACCCCTGCCCAGTAATGGATGCCTACTAACTTGGTTGGAGCACTTTCACATCAGAACCCTGCCCAACATGAGACCTACCCTGCAATGCCAGACCTGGCCTAGTGGCACCCACAAGGCCCACACCCCCCACTCGTATACCACCCCACCAGACGCAAGTTGTATATTAGGGCACTGTACTCACCCCCTTGTTGCTGCTGTGATGCCCCCAAGCACCCATCCAGCTCCGGATAGGCCACGCCATCAGGGGGGTCAGAGTTTGACGGGCACCCCTTCCTCATTGGGAGGCCATCCCCAGCTGGGCCTCTACTGTCTTCCATTCCCAGCGTCTCAGGTCCTCCCACTATTTCCGACATTGGGTGCTCCGCCTGCCACAGACCCCCTGGGTCCACACGTCCTTGGCGATGGCATGCCATATTCACTTCTTTTGATGAGCGCTGACCTGCAGAGGAAATACACGCAGGGAAAGGTATTACTCACACCGTCCTGCCAGTTACACTCATGGCCCACCATACTCCTTCCCATCCCCATTATCACAGACATGGTCCAGCATACATGCAGCACGCTTCCCAGGGCCCAAGTACATGAGGCCTACACACACAGCATTCCATGCATTCATGCACCATGCATCGTACACACTGTGTACCTGTTGGTCTGGAGGTCCATATAGCAGTCGTACTGGGGTATGACCCCATCCACTAGTCTCTTCAACTCCGCCGAGGTGAAGGCAGGGGCCCTTTCCCCAGTGACATGAGCAATGGTTGGTTCCAGACACAGGTCACAGCAGCACATGCAGTGTAGGTCCTCTCCTGTTGAAGGTCAGGTAGCAAGTGAGTGAACAGATATAAAATGGTGGTCACATCCACGGTGGTGCGTACCGTGACAGGTGGCGTACATCACCATTGGACACTGTAACCCATAGGGCCTAATATAAACCAATGAGGAGTTGCACTGCGGTTCTCAACCGCCTTCCGCAACAGCGCACAATGTCAGTGGAATTACCTAATTTCCACCTGTCCCTCCATACAGGACAGGCGGATGCCATTTCAGGGCAGTACAGGCCATGGATCCTAACTGCATCACTGGACACAAATACACATTATGGACATATCCCACCACATTCATGTAACAATCACAAAATGCATTGCTCTGTAGTAGTTAAAATATACAGATAATGACCAACTACTCACTCCTTTGTCCCATAGATTGCAACTGCTGCAGATGAATAGGAGATGGAGACTTCCCCTGTGTACAGACCCCTGTGGACTTGGCAACTATGTAGGACAGGCACATTATCCTCACCTATAGACTTGACAGGGCCACAGTCACTGAGCTGTTTGCCCAATTGTAGCCTGACCTAATCTCTGCTATCCATCACCCCACCGGGATCCCCCTTCTTGTGCAAGTGCTATCAGTGCTCCATTTCCTGGCAACTGGCTCCCTCCAAGTGACAGTGGGCTAGGCAGCAGGAATGTCACAGCCTATGTTCTCAATAGTGGTGACCAGAATATTGTATACCCTGATAAAACACATGTGCAGCTATATCGTTTTCCCCCAGGTGGCGGATTTGGCAACAGTGAAAACTGATTCCTATGCTATAGGACATATCCCCAACATAATTAGGGCTATTGATGGAACACATATTGCATTTGCCCCCGCCAAAATGAACAGCTGTCCAGAAATCAAAAGATCTTTCACTCCATGAATGTGCAGATGGTGTGCCTGGTGGACCAGTACATCTCCCACGTCAATGCAAAGTATCCTGGGTCTGTGCATGATGCCTTTATCCTGAGCAATAGCAGCATCCCAATTGTGATGGCTAAACTCCAGAGGCACAGGGTGTGGCTAATAGGTGAGCCCTGGTTCCCACCCAATATATGCTGGTGTATGTGTATGGTGTGGGCCATAAGGGTTAGTGTGTGGCTAACAGTCGTCCCTCGATATTTGCAGGTGACTCTGGTTACCCCAGCCTCTCATGGCTATTGACCCCTGTAAGGAATCCCAGGACAAGGGCAGAGGAATGTTACAATGAGGTACATGGGCAAACAAGAAGATTTATACTGAGGAGCTTTTGCCTCCTGGAGGGCAGGTTTTGTTGCCTCCTTCTAACTGGTGGATCCCTGTGCTTATCACCCAGGAAGGTCTGCCAGATCATTGTGGCATGCTGTATGTTGCACAACCTTGTCTTGCATCGCCAGGTGCCTTTTCTGCAGGAGGAGGAGGCTGCAGATGGCCGTGTGGCAGCAGTGGACCCTGTGGACAGTGAAGATGAGGAGGCAGAGGATCAGGATGAGGACAACAGAAGTGCAATTATTCGTCAATACTTCCAATGACACACAGGTAAGACAATGTTGATAGCCATATAATTGACAGTTTGATGTGTGACATTGTCACTGACAGGCCGTGTAGTCCTACTTCTATGGCCACTCACTGTACCCTTCGGCATCTCTGTTTGCAGATATTGGTGCCCCACTATTGCTCCAGTGCAGCCAACTACAGGTCTTTCCAATGTAAACCTTACTGTACAGTTGAATTGCATTCTTTGAACCTTTGTTAAACGAATACATTTTGAAAAAATCTGACATATGCCATACTTGTGTTATATCAAAGTGTGTTTATTGCAGTGCTCTGAAGAAGAGGGGGTAGTGCAATGGGCTGGGGTGATGGTGGAGGAAAGTTCAGGATAGAGTCCAGTCTATTTGCATCACAGGTGCATTGTCCAAGGGGGCATAGGAAGTGGAGGAGTGGCAGTTCAAGGTGGACAGGGTGACAGAGTGGGACACAAGGGTGACATTCAGGAGAGTCTTATTTCCTGGCGGGGGTCTTCGCAATAGTCTGGCTTCTGCCTGGATCACAGGTAACATTTGCGGGGTGGTTCTCCTTCTGCAGGGAGAGGGGTGCTGGTGGCCTGGTAGTCCTGTGGCGGGGCCTCCTGTCCACTAGCGGCAGCAAAGGAGGAGAGCTGTTCCGTGGTTTGGCTAGTGTCAGTGGCCCAGTGGTGTGCCACTGCATCGCTCATAGTGTTGGCCATGTCTGCCAGCACCCCTGCAATGGAGTGCTGTTGATGTCCTTCAATCCCTCCCTGGTCCCCAGGTACTGTCCCTCCTGTAGCCGCATGTTCTCCTGAAACTTGTCTAACATCTGGCCCAACATATCCTGGGAATGTTGGTATGCTCCCTGGATCACAGTGAGTACCTCCTGGAGGGTCATTTCCCATGGCCTGCCCTCCCCAGTCCTCCCAGCTTCCCTGTTGTGCTGTGCCTCTGTCCCCTGAACCCTGTGCCCACTGCAACTGACCCCAGGTCCCTGATAGTCCTGTGTTTATGGGGTGGCTTAGGGTCCCTGTAGTGGAGGACACACTGCTGATTGACGTGTCCTGGGGACAGAGGTATGATCCCGCTGGGTGAATGCTGTGCTGGTGTTTCCTGATGGGGGAGGCTCTGTGGTGGTGTGTGACTGTGCCTGGGTAACCGACTGTCCGGAGGTCCCTGATGGGCCAAGTTGGTCATCCAGATCCAGGTGAGCCGAGCTGCTGTCATCACTGTGGGCCTCTTCTGGGGGGGGAGGACTGAATGTTGCTGGCACCTCTTCGCCGGTGACATTGGCTGGGTTACCTGTGGGGATGTAAATGCAGTGTTATTGTTTCTGTGTGTGACATCATGTGCATGGGTGTGTTGCCCTCTATGGTTGATATTGCCCTGGCAGCTTTGCCTTGTGTGAGTTTGGGGGGCTGCATGATTGTCCCTAGAGTGCATGCTGTGGTGATAGGTGTCCATGCAGGTCTGTGATGGGTGTCCATACATTGGTTGTGCATGGAGGGCTTGGTATTGGGATGAGTGGGTCGTGATGGTGGGGTATGTGGGAGGTGGTGGAGTGATGGGAGTGAGGGTAGGGATGGGGGTATGTGATGTCATGCATGTCGGGATGCTAATAATAGAGAGTTGACTTACCAGAGTCCAGTCCTCCTCCTACTCCTGCCAGGCCCTCAGGATGCATGATTGCCAAGACTTGCTCCTCCCATGTTTTTAGTTGTGGGGGAGGCGGTGGGGTCCACCACCAGTCCTCTGTACAGCCAGTTGGTGTCTTGCTGCAATGGGATGCACCTTCCCCCGTAGGTCGCTCCACCTCTTTCTGATGTCATCCCTTATTCTGTGGTGCTGTTCCACGGCATTGACCCTGTCCATGATTCTCTGCCATAGCTCCATCTTCCTAGCAATTGATATCTGCTGCACCTGTGATCCAAATGCCTGTGGCTCTACTTGTAGGATTTCCTCTACCATGACCTTTAGCTCCTCCTCAGAGAACCTGGGGTGTTGTTGTGGTGCCATGAGTGTGGTGTGAGTGGTGTGGGTGAGGGTGTGTAGGGTGATGTGTTGGGGTGTGTGATGTAAGGTGCGTGGGTGATGTATGGGTGTTGGTGGTATGTGGCTCTGGTTGTGTGGGTGCTCTTGCTGTCTCTCTCTGGTGGTATTTGTTTTATAGTCGTAAAGGGCTGTAGGTAATGTGGGTGTGTGTTTCATAGTGGTGTGGGTGTGGTGTGTGTATGGGTGTCAGGTGTTTGTAGCTTGAATTGTCCAATGTGGTGTTGTTTTGTTTGTGTGTGTGTATTTTGAGGGTGGCGATATGTACCGCCATTGAATGTCTGCTGTGGTGATTCGTGGGTCATAATGTTGTGGCCGTAGTTCTATTGATGTAATGGTGTGGGTTTTGCTACCGCCAGTTTATCACTGACCTTTTGGGTTAGCGGACTTGTGTGTGTGGCTGTATAGTGACGGATTGGTATGTGTGAGTCATAATATGGTTGGCGGTTATCCGCTGTGGCGGATTTATGTTGGCAGCAGTCAGCATGGCGGCAAGTGGGATTTACTGCCAATGTCACAACGAGGGCTTAAGCAAGGCTATCTTTGCTTTCTTAAAATTCAATTTGCAGCCAATGCCTCAGACAAGCGGATCGACCCTAGTAAGATGAAGGTTGAGGTCATCATCTGTGATATAGATATCATCCACATAAGACTATGACTCTGGATAAGTATCATGCAATATTGATGTTACGCGGGCAGAAAACAAACCTGGGATGTTCTTACAGCCCAGGTGCTAACGACAAAAGTGTTTTTGCTAGGCAAATGCGAATGCACTCAGATCCCAACTTTCCTGCGCTAAGTTTTGGCAGAAAAAAACGTCTGAAATATCCAAGGTTGTTTTGTATTTCTTACACTATCTTGTTAAATAGTTTTGGTGCTGTGTGCATTTTGTATTGCATATGTATATACTATAATCTAAGACTATTCTATATGAATGGTCTGGTTTTGCAACACGGAATAATGGGTTCATTGCAGAGATAAAGGACTTTATTACTCCCTGGTACTCAAGTTGAGGGAGGATCACTCTCACTGGGGCATTTGACTGGATATTGGGGTTGAGGCTGGGATGTGGCTCTCATAGGTATTACACAATGGGGGAATCCTTATCCTACCCTACATGGTTGTGGTACAGCGCGAGTGCCTGCGCCAAAGCCCTGTCAACAGCATAGGCTTCCTTTACCGAATAAGGCAAAATGACATCTTCCTCATGTGGCAGGTACTTGGATGGCCAGTCGTTTTCTGCCAATAGGATATCACAATTAAGTTCTTCCCAAAAAATTGTGCTAATATTGTGCTCTATGTCTCCCCTGATTTGGATATTTAAATCATAAACCCTGTCAGGTGGGAGAACGCTCCCACCTGCAGTCTCGACTACAAGAAAGTCATTAGTTGCTGTCACATCCAGATGATCTTTCAGACTCTGATGACAAATTGTGACTTCTGTTGTGCTGTCCAGGAGGGCCACTGTTCTCAAGTTTGCTGGCATGTTTTGTTTATATCTCTGCCACCTTCTTCTTTTTGAATTGTGGCTTTTGTTTTGGGGATTTGTCCTCTTTCTTGTCTGAGGAATGCTGTGAGTCTTTCTTCTGTTCACACCGCTCACTGAATCGTGTCCCAGGATTCAGTGTGGTGGTGTTCTGGTGACGGGGAGCTGGTGGCAGAGCAGCCCCCATGGATCCCGTTCCCTCCCGGAGGATACAGGACCAGGTAAGATGATCGTCCGTTAGGGGAGGGGGGGTGTTGTGTGCATGCATGGGGGTGTGCGTGTGAGTGTGTAGAGGGGGTATGTGAGTGCGTGTATGCATGCGGGCGTGTAGTGTGTATGGGAAATGTGTGTGCATCTGTCTGTGTGCATGCATGTGTGTATGTGTGCGTGTATGTCATTGTGTATGTGTAGTAGTTGTGTGAGTGTGCGTGTGGGGGTGTATGTGTGTCAATGTTTTGGAGGTGTGGGAGGGGGGTCCTCCTACCTTTGGGGGCTGGTAGGGGGGTCGTGGGTTTGGGGGGAGGACTCTGGGGAGGGGGCACTGATAGTGCCTACCACCATGGATTGCATGGCAGTACAGACAACTAAGAAATCCATGGTGGTATGCGGGGTCATGATGCCACCGGCGGGGTAGTGACGGCCTCCGGGCTGGAGACCAAAGTCTCCAGCCCAGCGGTCGTTACCACCCTGGCGGTCGGAGAGAAGAATTGGCGGTTTGGCATGGGGGTCTCTGCCATGCTTGTAATTTCATTTTTTTTACCGCCGGCCTGTTTGCGGTATTACCGCCACTTCTCCACCGACCGCCAGGGTTGTAATGAGGGCCTATATCTCCTTTCAGAGCTCTCCGGATGCAGACTGACTTCTTCTGTCTTTATATTATTTTTGTTTATCCCAGCGTTTTTTAGAATTCTCTTGTGTTTGATAAGTACCGTCTCAGGAGTGGTACTCTGAATTTCAGGCTTCTTCGGCTTGACTCCCAAGCTATCCCGTCCTATACTAGTATAGGTTTCAGAAATAATTTTCGGTAGTTGACGCTCCTGTTCCAACTGTGGAATCTCAGGGAGCCGATGGCGTATAGCCAACGCTACTGCTTCCTTTTTAATGTTATTGAGTATTATTGAGGAGACTGTGTTGAGGATGTGCATCAGTTTTATCCCCAAATCCAGGGTTGAAGCAGCCCGGTGTTCATTTAGAATTTGTTTTAACACTTCCGGTAAGTTGGCAAATGTGGGGGTACCATGCGTGTAAATTGAATCTAAGACTGTACCCCATGTGGCACAGTCATCCACTGAGTGAACCATTCCGAATGTCAAGCACATTGTAAGAATTCTGGCCCATATTTATTCTTTTTTTAGCGCCGTATTTGCGCCGCTTTTTGAAGCAAAAGCGACGCAAGCTTACAAAACACAATTGTATTTTGTAAGTTTGTGCCGCTTTTGCGTCAAAAATTGACGCAAATACGGCGCTTACAAAGTATAAATATGGGCCTCTATGTTTATCTTGGGGTCCCATATGGTGAAACACTGCTTCAGCTGGTAAGTTTTTTGTGTTATCCAGAATCTAATCTTCTTATGTTCCATGGGTGCCTTGCCCATGATAGAATGTACTGTTTGTGATTTAATCCCAGTAACGACCCGTGCTGCAGCAGTTTTCAAGGACTGCATAGCAAATTGTACCAGTCATCTGTAAATTGCCACTAGCTCATTATAAAGTGTGTGTACCTCATCTGTTTCCATTGTCTGTAGGCCAAGATGTGGTATATATGTGGCAGACAGGGGCCACGTTGGTCCTTCATTACTTAAGGGACCAAATCTCATGGGTTGTATTACATGTGGTAGGGCGCCATTGAACCAATTTTGATGTTCTTGATAAGAAAGCGGTATCTCTAAATACTGGTAAGCCTGGTACTGTTGTGGTACATTCGATATTTGATATGTGTGGAATGTATGTTTTGTATTGTCTTCTTCAGGGAGGGTGACCCATGAATAGAATTGTTCTGTTTGGTAAACTTCATGAGCTTCCATGATAAATGTAACATCCCCGCCTTCACCTGTTAAGCCATGTGCTACTAGATGTTGTGCTAATGCATGTCTAACATGTTCTGGAATGTTCATAGCATTAGCCATGTTTCTTAACGGGTACAGAGAAGGAACACCAAATGAGGAAAAATCCTTTTAAATGGTTCAAGCTTGAACAACCAGCAGTCTAATTGGGCTCTGTATAATGGTACTTAGGGTACCTGCTGTGTGGGAGACAGAGATACTCAGGATATCCGTAAATTATTGCCAAAACACCATTGTTGGTGGTGCCATGTCATTCTTGGACTCTGGCTCCTTAGCAAGACTGCTGGTTTAGGGAAGACAGCACTTTTGCTTGTAGGTGACTGAGTCACTCCTACAACAAGTCACAGCTGCCAGCCCAACCCTCCCGGCTCAGAAGCAGCACCTCACCAAACCTTTCTGACAGCCTTACGCATGGATTCTAGATGAGCCCTCTCAGGGAAGTTGTGGTTGATCGGAAGTTACCCTTTTCTCTCATTAGCAGTCTCACACATACACATAGGCAATGAAGAAGATGCAGAAGAGTTTTCAATATCTTTATTGAAAAGACTGCAATTTATGATAAAATGCATGTGCTGCATTGATTATGATAACAAACAGTATTAAAAGTAGAATTGTGAAGAGAGTTGTGAATATGAAATTCCCCACCATCTTACAATAAGCACAAGATATAAAATCCTAACCAAGATAGCCTAATTTCTACCCTAATGAGAGCTAGGTATGATAAACCCTAATCTGCCAGTACCATGTCCATGAAAAGTGCCCCCCAACCCTGTTTACCTTGGAATGAGATCTCTAGCTCAGACACCGTGAAGACACAAAGGCTGATTTCTGCAGCAAGGTGATGTGCCGCGTAGATGGCATCTAGAAGGAACCCCTCTAATGACCTTGTCTGTCTGAGGTGTAGAATCCCTGACACAAGTATGTACCTAAACAACTGATAATGTGGCAGACTTGTGCCAGCAATTGCATAAACAATTCCCCAAAAAGTGTGCATGATGTTCCTGTCACACATAAGTGAGAAAAGGACATGATGACAATACCTATGTGTATCACGGATAGTGACGCCGATAATGATGCCTTCTCAGAATGGCACTGATAATGAAAATCAAAACATTTCTTGATGACTTTGATCCGATCAAGAAGGCGGACATTAAACAGATGAGTGCATCTTGAACGCGAGGTGCATGGGACTTACATTGAATAATACCGGTCTTATGGGAGCCAGGAACTGGAAAGATTAAGGATCATTAAGTGAGAACGCAAAACATGAAGCGTGAAACAGAGCAGTGTTTGGCTGGATGCAGATGACGCTAGTGCCGGGTGGTTGATGGCACACAAGCTTGCAAGGAGGAGCGAGTGAGGAATGAGGAAAAAGGAGCAGGGTGGCGAGGTGGTGAGGCGGTGGCAGGCGACCGTAGGCATCTAGGCAGGCACGAGTCAAGGTGTCAAGGTGAGACATAGCTGCACTGGCCCCATCAACCCCCGTCCCAGCGCTCCAGCCTCAACCTCAGTCCTAGCTCTTGCCCGGCTCAGATCAGCCCAGCACAGGCTCTGGACTCAAACGGCTCTCAAAGGCCCTAGGGGCACAGAGGGCACAGAGGGCACAGAGGGCACAGAGGGTGACTATTGTGTCCCCCCGGTGTGATTAAAGTGGCAGTGGTGTTTTAAGGCCTGTGGTATCTAAAGTTCTTCTGCCACTTATCTATTGGTAGTAGTTGCTAGTATAGCCACAGCAACAGCCCTTTTGTTTCTGGACCCAGGATCAAGACCTGAACTTTGACCAGCACCACGACCAGGGCCCAGGACCTGGGCCTAGGACCCAGGATCAGCATCTTAGTACCTACCATGTAGCGCAGTCCAAACCAGCAGCGTGGGAACAGCAAGTGCGCAGTGAGAGTGTAGTGAGAGCGCAATTCAAGTGCCCTAGGCTGCAGCCACCTTCTGCACGGAAGCGGGCAGCGTTAGGCCGGTGCGTTTTGTGCTTAAGGGGAAGCATCCTGAACAACAAGTCCTGAACAACGAAGTAGTGGAAAACGAAAGCGGAACAACGCTTTCGTTTTCCACTACTTCCTTGTTTAGGGCCTTAACCACTCATATGCTGAACCACATACATGCGTGGTTAAGGCACAGAAGAAGGGAATCGGCTGAGGAGGACGACGCAATCAATGAGGAGGTAAGTTGGGCTGGGACTGGGACTGTTATAAGGGCAGGGGGGGTCGGGGAGTGGGGTCAGGGTTTAGGTTTTAGGGGTGGGGTGGGGTGGGGGTTGGGTTGCTTTAGGTTTTAGGGGTGGGGGTGGGGAGTCGGGGTATTTTTAGTTTTTGGGGGTGGGTTGGGGAGTTTGGGGTGATTAAGGTTTAGAGGTGGGGAGGGGGGTCAGGGTTTAGGTTTTAGGGGTGGGGTGGGGGGTTGGGTGCTTTAAGTATTGGGGTTGGGGCTGCGGTAATTTTGGGGGTGGGGGTTAGGGTGGTTGTGGGGGTGGGGGGTTTGCAGTAGTTTTTAGGGGTAGGGACACATGCTGAAACCATGCATGCCGTTCACTAATGCCTTTACCAGGAATGCCTTCACAATGAAAAATCGTTGTTAAGGCATTCGTGGTAAAGGCATTAGTGGTAACAACGAGGTCGTTGTTCTGACCTCGTTGTTCAGGCATGGGTGGTTGGAGCATTCATTGTTCCGACATATAACCGCTTAAGGGAAGCCTGCCAAGTTCCCTCTCAACTTACCTCTCTGTCTCACCCCTCCACTCCTTCGTGGCACAGGTGCCACTACAGGACCATCATAAGGCCTTCAACCTGAGCCCAGTTTCGCCTAGTCCTGCTGCTTTATTCACGCATTAACCAGCAATTAGTAACCAGTAACCATCGACTGCCAAAGCAGGCTAAGAACCGAGGAGTAAGGATGCCACTAACCCTTGGGAAGAGAAAGGCAGCAAAAAGGCAAAGTCAAAGTTCCCCGAGGCTTGCGGGACAAGTAGATCCAACGGGCCAGCCAAATGACTCCATTACCAGTCCAATTATGGCTGAGAAAGCCACTAACAACTTGTGCAAACCTAACTCAAGCAAATCGGCTGGTCAATACAAGAAAGAGTGGTATAAAATTACTGACTTTTTGTTACCTAAGCCAGTGAATAAACCTACCTCAGTTTTCACATCCACTCAGACTGACCTTCAGCACCCGAATGTCATGGAGGCGGCCGTCTCAGCGGCAGAAAGGATTTCCCCCGACAGGGTACGCCTACTCTGTAGCACCCCAAGTATCGTGAATGCTCCCAACAATAAGGCCAGGGCGGAAGTACATATTGGTAATCAACAGGACTCTTTTTCTACACTGAATCTTAGCAACTGGAACAAATGGAGCCACAATTCCCCCTCACCATCTTCACAGGCGTCACTGCAGGTACCATTAGTGCCACAACCATCCCAATTATTAGTGAACTTGGTTTGACAGGGCACCACTTACAGCACAGCAAGTAATGTTCCACGACTAATTGATCTTTTGGAACTTTCTGATTCCTGCGTCTTAGTACCTTCAGCTGATATGGGAGCTTCCCTGTTAGTTTCAAACACCATGCAAGGAGGGGGGAGCTTCAAGCCAGTCCAACGACCACCATGAATCAGTTTACTATCAGCTGTAGCTCACCAGTGGGGATTGTGGCCCACCCCCCTTTCAGTTCCCAGTGTTCCAGCGTTCCCAGTGTCTCAGTCAAGCAGGAGCCGGCAACTGGTACTGTGCTGGGCCGGTCAGCAGGGACCAAAGCTTCAGCGGCTTCTTCGTCGGATGCTCCATTAAAGGAAGCTGGGCCAGCATCTGGGGAAGCCGGGGCATCCTGCAAGCCCTGCTTACAACCATGGACACCATGTCCATGACAATTTTTTATCAAGCAGACAAACAGGAAACCCAGGTGGACTTACTTAACGTATTGGCAGTACATATTGTGACCATTGACAAGAAACTTCAAGGTTTGAACGACCTCATCAGAAGGGCTCAGACTCATACTTACACCAAGCAAGTGCAATGTCAATGTGTCCCCACTGGAGACAATGGGGGTTATTCTAACTTTGGAGGAGGTGTTAATCCGTCCCAAAAGTGACGGAAAAGTGACGGATTTACCACCAGCCGTATTACGACTCCATTATATCCTATGGAACTCGTAATACGGATGGTGGTATATCCGTCACTTTACCGTCACTTTTGGGACGGATTAACACTCCTCCAAAGTTAGAATAACCCCCAATGCCCCCAAAACTACAAAACTTCTAAATGAAATCTTGACGGAAGTCAGGGCTCAAGCTTTGAGATCTCAGAATGGACTCTGTAAGAGGGCCGAGCCCACGCACGAGAATTTCATAGAAAGGCCGTTAGCCGATGGTGAAATTAGAAATTGAGAACTAGTAACCAGCAATCCACAGGCAACAGGCCCCTCCCCGCAGGAGGTAACTCAGAACTCCATTGGGGCTCCCATCACTCCGCCAGCAAGTCCCATCGAGAAGCCCTACCAGCCACAGTAGCAATAAAGGTGTTTCCTACTAAAAGAGATAAGAAATGGCTAAGGAAAGCCCATAAGAAGACCAAGGTAGCTCAACAAAACAGCATTGAGAAGTCATTTGCAAGGTTCACTGGTACGCAGAGCAAAGACCCTACGGGGAAAGACAAGGGAGTCCAGGAGGTTTGCAGGACACCTCACCCACAGCAGGCAATTATGCAAAGTGGCATACAGGAAAACCCCATACAAACTGACAGGGCATGCAGTAGTCCATTAGGTTACCGAAATCAGCCACTCAGGGCTTCTTGGACATCTAGGCCACCACATAGCGACTGGGATGAAAAAGCAGCTCAGGGGGAGACTACTAACGCCAACTGCCTGGAAGTAGACTCCAACACTAACCAGAACTTTGTGCAAGTGGGCAGTGGTGATAACACTGGGCACACAGCCCTCGATCACATAGAACTTAATCAATTTCCCACAGCAATTGAGCACTGTAAGGTCCCGCAACAGGTTGCACTGGCTAACATCAAGCAGACACCCGACAGGGTACAACACACAAAACCTGATCCTACTCTGAAATCGGTAACATTAAAATGCCTGCCGGGAGGACACCCATTATTGTATTCCAAAGCTTTGCGCAATCACAAACTTCTTTTCATCCCACGGTACAATTCAATAGGAACCTTTAACATCTTAAACAGAGGATCAATCATCAGGCTGATTAATGAAATTTGGCCCCTTTGCCGTATCACTACAGCCAAGTTGCAGTCGGTGGAGTTTGTACCACACCCGTACCACCGGGATAATGAGGCAACTCTCACTTCTTGGGTTTCTTCTGATATTACTGCTCAAATATTTTCTCATCAAGACATCTTTTGCTCATGAGGCATTACTTTACTAAATCAAGATCCCTGTCAATATCCTAGCCCCTTGCTCCCGTGAACAGTGAAAGAGGCATCAGTGTTGAAAGGAGCAGTTGGAGTGGAGAAGACCCAAAGCAGGCGTGAAAATGTAACCATAGTAATAAACCTACGCTCGCTTGATCCAGCATGCAGCCATCAAGTATTCATCGGCATGCCCGCAATTGGGAATCAGGTAGTGCAACAGTCCACCAAGTTCCACCATAGCAATTGCTCCTGACATTGGAGGTTGGGAAACTACGACTGAGGATCACTTACGCATATGCACTTGGAACTGCCATGGTCTAAAACAACTGGTCACGAATGAAGCGACACTGAAGTTCTTACATACATTTAATATAATTATGCTCCAGAAAACATGGTGCACTAAGCCTATTCAGATCTCCGGCTTCTTTGGCTGGCATGTCCCAGCAATTAGGCTCCACAATTTTGGGCATGCGAAAGGTGGCCTTACCACACTATACTCAACCAAGTTCAGCTGGACCATCAAACAAATCAAGCATGGAATTGACTGGCTGATGCCAATAAAGTTGGATACAAACTAATTACTGTTAACTAATGTTTATATTCATCCATATAAAGATTAAAAATCTAAAATTTGGAAACTTTGTTCAACATACTAAATATAGTGATGAGGCAGTATGAGGAGGCCACACATATTGTGTCTAGTGACTTGAACGTGGATCTGAGAAAAAGCCACCCAAGACAGGGGAAAAAACATTATGGTCCTTATCTAAACAACTGGCTTGAAAAACTGGAACTAAGTTGCTTGAAGACGCCCCCAGGGAAGATCCCTCCCCTCTGGTACCTTTTACAAACTTTGCTACGACATCAACAATTGACTTTACACTAATAAACGATGAAGCACTGTCACTTGTTGCTATTTATAAAATACGTGCACGCCCAGAAAGTGACCATTTTCCTCAAGCCATACTGTTAAGACGGGCATGTAAGCGATTACCAACTTCAAAGATCATCATTGCCACCCCAAGGACTGAGAATGCAAAGAAGTTAAAATGACAAGGGCTAGGCATTGAGAAAGGGATGAATGCAGTACATTGAGACGCAGGGTCATTGGAAGAGCTCAACAATGAATTTGAAAATCAGGAAGGTACAGCTTTGTGTCCAGGAGCTCGGGTAATGGCTTGGAAGCACTTATGTGATTTTCTGCTGCATAAATTTCCCAAGAAATCATCCTGTTCAAACTCTGCAGTTGTAAAGGAAAAACGAAAAGTTGCCACTAAAGAGCAGCCATTGTACAATAGAGCCCTCCGCAATAAAAAAAAAACAGGTTTCACGTGAATCCAAAAAAGTGGCTAAGGAAACACGCAAGAATAAGAGCACAAATAACTCACTTCTTTTAAATTTGAGATCACTATGCAGGAAGGCCTGCTGGAAGGAAAAAAGACAGTACTATGAAGACCTGTGGGGCAAGCTCTTGATGTCCAATAGAACGAAGAACAATAGTAAATTTTGGCACTTGGTGAATGGGCTGGTACATGGGAAACGACAGCACTCCAATGCAGGCATCAATGCTGACTCTTGGGCAGCCCACGTTTTGTCACTATACTCAACTCCAGTACATATGGGGATACCAGGGGATCCATCACCAACTAACTGGAGAATTTCAAGGCCACCTGATTTTTGCTTTAGAATAAAGACAAAGGTAAACCTTGACCAAACGAACGTCATCAAGGACATTGATGCTGAACAGCTAATTGGCATCATAAAGAAGCTAAAAATGGCAAGTGCTGCAGGAGAGAATGATATCCCTAAAGCTCTATTTAAAGGTGATGTAACATACTGGGTCTACTATCTGGCGCTCCTTTTCAATGATCTCCAAGGTTCCAAGACCCTTCCAGATGCCTGGAAAGGCAACATATTCCACCCTATCTACAAAACGGGCAATCCTGCCTTTCCAACGAACTGTAGACTAATAGCCCTGATTGACATTGAAGCTAAGCTTTATGCATCATGTTTGCTGCTACAACTATCAGGTTGGATCCAAGAGAGACACCTTTTACCATGAAGCCAGACTGGTTTCAGAGCTGGCATAGGAACCTCAACCAATCTGACTGCCCTAGCCTTGTTAGGTTTTAAGTCCAGATACAAGAAAAGTCGTCTATTTGCCTGTTTCATCGACCTTAAGTCAGCATTTTATCGGGTCCCGAGAGCACGTCTGTGGGAGAAATTGAAAAGTTGGGTCAAACCCAGCTGCCTGCTGACCGCGATGATGGAACTATCCACAGGCACCTGGGTGCAAGTTAAGATCAGAGCACGGAGCCATGTCACCAATAGAGTTTATACTTTAAACAGTCTAAAGCAGGGATGTGTCTTAGCCACCATGTTCTTTAACCTATACCTAGCCGATCTTGCCAAGGCTCTCTCCTCGATATCAAACCATCCGCCAGTCCTGGCTCAGGATACAATTGCATGGTTACAGTATGCAGAGGACATTGTGCTTCTTAGTCAAACTCCAATTGGCCTGCAGCACACTATTGATGCTCTTACTAGTTACATCACCAAACATCTGAATCAGAATAAACCCAAAGTAGTCAGACTGGTGGATTCAAAACACAAATCTGGTTTATCGATCGGATTAAGGTGGAGGTTTTTGTTGCCTATAAATTTCTAGGCTTCATAATAGATAAAAATATATCTTTCAAACCCCAGCTGGTCACTGTTCGTGCAAAAGCACAAGCCCTGACAACTGGATTTAAGACATTAAAACAAAAACTCAGCTGTCCATCATATAATCATCTGCTCTCCGTTATGACAGCACGGTTAATGCCAACAGTCACTTATGGGGCCGAGATAAATCTGGGCAAACAAGCAGCCATGTTTAATCAAATTCAAACAAAGGCCTACAAAGCCATGTTCCAGATTCCCAACTCACCCTCACCAGCTGAGGTTTGCCTAGAATTTGGGTTAACAAACTACAGTTTCTAGAGCAAGAATGCGTACGTAAATTTCTGCTGGTGATTGCGAGCTGCAGAAACAGGATCAAAAAGTAACCTACTCTGGCTTCAAATCAAGGAACAACAGCACCGTAATATTATTGGCTCATGGGGAAACCATCTAAACAACTCAATAAAGGACTTGGGCCTGGACACTATGTGGGACATGAGTTTGAGAACACACTTGCCGAAAGACGACATGCCTGGGTGGTACTATCTTCATGTAAAGCTCTCAGACCCCAGGACAACTATCAGCTTTTTTCAGGGAAATGCTGAACATCAATTTATGCTTTTGCGCTTTGGTTCGATTGCCACCAAAGATATGATTCCTTCCAGGAAACAGCAATTCAGGTCGAAATCGTGTCATCTTTGTGGGTACAAACAAGAGTCTCTTGGACATCTTTTTTGTGTATGCCCAGCACTGCGGGAGGACAGAATACTCTTGAAACACTTCTTTATGGCCCTTGGCATCCGCACATGCAAACCAGTGGATATCAGCTGGATAAGTGGCTTTTCAATTCCTTTTGCCTGCCGGGGGATGAAGTTTATGATGCAGGCGTGCAAATCTCTGTCAAATACGGCTGAATCAGTAGCGGCAAGGTTAGTGCAAAGTCAAGATTAATAGTGGCGTCATTGTTCTATATCTAGCACGTGGTGTAACCAAGCACCACCAGACTTGGGATGATATTCAATGCTGTACAGTCATTGTAAAACTGTCATTTTTTCAAGGACTTTGATCTGTTTTTTTATTGTTTTTAAGTTTTAAGGAGGATCCATCCTCAATTTTGTTTATTTTGAATCTTAAAAAAAACAGGTGGGGTAAAACCCGCCCACCCTGTTTGTATAGCCTTTTTTAATCACGTTAATGCATACATGTTTGTGTGCTCACAGACGTGATGCGTTGAATTGGCATCGGTTTTAATTAATTATGCTAATAATAAAAATGTACTTACAGAAAATATTTCTTATCAAATGTAAACCATGACAGCAAGCTAAAGGAATAATATAATACATGGAATAAAAGAGAGCATACTAAGTGGGTAAAAGGTCACTAGGTAAAGGGGCAACAGGCCTGCAAGCCAAAGGCTAAGCTAACTCCCATGTCCCAGTGGAAAACTAAAATGGTTTTACCACACTGGAGGCATAACATTTACTATTCCGACTCCAGTGTGTGCAACAGTAGGTAAAACATTGGACTCAGGAGGGCTAACATGTACTATTCCCACTCCATTCAATGCAACAGCAGACAGAGAGAGTAATTTGTTTCAAAGAAATATCTTATTTTAACAACTCTATTAAATACTGAGAAATATAGCAGTCTAAATATAAAACTTAAATTTTAACAAAGATAAAACAAATTACATATTTATTACAATTTGTAACTATTATTGTAAGTTAAAACATATGATCATTAAAATGTAAAGGAAATGAAACATGTATAACACAATTAACAAATTAAGTAATAAAAAACAATTTTTATTAAATCATTTTTAATTTATGATTACTTAAATAACGTCCACCCTATTCATCTACAAAGTAAACAACACACACCTATACTGCAACTTAACAACAATGATAATTTCACAATTACCATGATTATAAATTAGATAATAAACAATTATTTATCAATAAATACTTTCCTAATTAACTTCCCTCCCTTTACCCCTACAAATCCAACAACCCACACCTGAAATCAAACTTAAAATATATATTTATTACAGAATTTACCTAATTCATTTTCAATTAGATAATTAATACTAATTAAAAATGAATCATTAAATAAATGTAATTGTATTAACTTCCTATCCTTTACCCATCCAAATGCCACAACCTGAACCTAAAACATAAATAAAAAATGAATTAGTTACACAATTTATATATATAATTATCTATTACTTAAGTAATATGAATTAAAATCAATTAATAATTAATTATAATCAACTTCCCACTCTTTACTCCTACAAACCGCACAACCAGCACTCTAAAACATAACTTCAAAAAATAATGAATTACACAATTTACATAATTATTTATCCATTAAACAATTAATATTAATTAAAATTAAGTGTTAGTTAATTATAATTAACTTACTCCCCCCGTAACCCTACAAACTTCACAGCCCGCTATGACACTACAAATTACAATTAATAATTAATTAAATAAACAACAACAAAAATTACAAACTAAGTTAAAAACCATGAACAATAATTGTATAAACAATTTATAACTTATACAATTAAAACATATACGAAAATACATAAAGATAATAATTAAAAAAAATATTCTTTACAGCAATACTTTTGCAAAGGATATTAAGAAGATGCATACTTTTAACATAGATATTACTTACCTTATGAAATCAATATATTTGTCAACTTTATTTTTGCATCACAATATTAAGTACAACAATATTAAAAAATCGCAATTTTTGTGCCTCAATATTTTTAACTCAATATTTTGTCTGAATGCCAGAGAAACATATATACTTATTGACCTTTTAGCAACTATGTTGCATAGCAGTAAGCAATTTTTATATACAGTTGCAAACTGCTTTAGAGACTGTTGAATTCACAATCTCTCAACACCGGACTGAATAAACTAAAAGTGATCAGTTTCAAAGTCACTGATTCCTTGTAGCTATATTGCAGGGTGCAACACATGTCTAATAATTTTATTTCTGGTGAGTGCTGATACGTAGATGAATGTGAGGGTTTATAGGAAAGAATTGAATGCGCTTGTACTAAAATGAAAAGTCCAGCCTATTCATGTACTCCATATGAGTTGTACACACACTGTTTGAGCAAATCATAGTCTTGCATCTGCTAGAATCCAGGTCAAAGAAGAGCATGCTCTGAAATCTAATTATACATGAAGCGGGCTCTGATATCTAAATATACATGAAGCATGTGCTGAATCCAGGGGGTTAACAATTGTAAAAAGAAAGCGCTTTGTTTGATGATAGCGTCTTAGGTAGGAGTGAACAATTATGGTGCTTCCACGCACACTTCAATATGAGGCTGATATGTTCACTACAGTAGTTTGTCATACTATCAAGCAATTTGGAGGCTGTTGTTTTCAAATGGGGGTGAGTTGATTCCTACAAACAAAGGAAATGCACAACCAAGAACTTCCTCTCCACGGATAATGAGGACATGAATCTGCTCCCATCTGGATCAACAAGGCAATGAAGGGCCCCGTGGAGAGCAGACGTATTCTAGTCTCTTCACGTGTGCGTTCAGGAGGGACGTGACAGAAGGAGGCCAGGATTGGGTGAAAGGTATGTGGGAGTCGGCCATGGGAGGAGTATTTAGGTACAAGGAGGCTTGGGGACTGGCCTCTTCCACGCTAGCCATTTGCACGGGTGAAAGTTTTGGCCGGTCCCCAGGGGTAGGTGCAGTGTAGGAGTGGGAAGTTTTCTGGGCTTATTTAGCAGCACCATGGCTCAGAGCTATGCCACTGCTGCAGTTTGGGCCGTGCTTCGCCTGCTTGGAGAAGCCAGCCAATCCGACGTCATCAGGCCTGGTGTTCTAGACCAGGCCTGGGTGGCCGCCGCGGTGGCTGCGTGCGTGTCACCCGAAAGGGCAAAATGAAGAAAGTCAGCCGGGGGGAGGGGACGCAGTCCATCTTCTTCCCTGGTCCCAATTCAGGCCCTGTGGGAGCCAGGCTTAAATGAAATGGTGTTGGAGGGTGGGGGGCAGTGCCACCGGCGGAGGAGGGTAGGGTCCCCACCCCCAGCCCTGTCAGATGAAAAAGGGAAAGCTGGGCCTGGAGCAGGACCCAATGCTGTGGATGGCCCCAACACAGAGGGGGCAAGTGAGGACAGTAAGGCAGGCCTGGAGCTGGGACTGGTAAGCAGGCAAGCCCCCTTGCAGTGGCACAAGCTGCAAAGGTGGGGCCCAGGAGAGTGGGGGCCAAAGGGGCCCCACCAAGCACAGGGCCAGGTGCGCAGGCAGGCAGATGGTGCAGGGTGCGTTTTTCTGGAGCCTGGAGAGGGGGGGTGGCAGAGGAGTGGCAAGGGACATGGCGGGCCCCAGAGGCCCAGGCAGGGAGGCATCAGCTGGCAGGGCCACTGGGCAGCAGGTGGTACATGACTGGTCCACGGTGGATATTGAGGCAAAAATCAGGGAACAGAGGCGGGTGGTCCAGGAGATGGAAGACAGATGGGCCCAGTTATGCAAGGCCAGGGAGGAAGCTCTAGACAAGGTACGTTGCCCCAAAAGGAAGGAAGACAAGGAGGAGAAGGGGGGTCATAGGGACCATAAGTCTGGGTCCGGCATTTGGGTGTGGGTCCCAAGGGGGGTCAGTCAAGAGGCTTCTGCGCATTCTGTCTAGGTTTCTTTGGTTTCTAAGTGGTGCCTTCACTCAGGAGGGAGATCTCAGGCTATTTGCAAAGCCTGTAGGTCCGTGAGATCTTTTGAGGTCGGTCCAGTGGTCAGCTGCTCCGCAGTGGCGATTGTCGGGACTCTGGTGCAGCAAGCAGAGGTCTTGGAACCTCTTCTGGTGCAGCAGGTCCTCTGTTCTCATCTTGTCACGTCCTTTGGTGCTATCTTCTTTTCTTCCAAATGAATCTGATTTCTTGGTCTAAAGGAGCCCACTAAATATTGAATTTAGTGGGCACTTTAGGGGGAACCTGGTAGTGTCTAATGGGACACTTACCCTTGGGTGGCTACACCCACTGCAGTGACCACTTCCTGTGGGAAGGGTCACTTCCCTAAACCTCATTGGTTATTTTCCTGCCATCCAATATGGAGGAAAATGAGATGGAGTGTCCACTTCGCCTGCAAGCCCCTAGAAGTGGTGAATGCTCAGTGGGACCCCTCCTTCTACCTTTTGTGTGGTTTAATGCCTTTGCTCCCACCAAAAGTGGGAGCTGACAAAGGAAGAAGCCATCTGCTGCTAGCAGCAGGACTGGGGGCTCAAGTTTCTCTTTCAAGGGCAGTAGCCCTTTGAAGCTCACCACTAGGAGAGTGTACATTCCTGAGGGAGGGGGTGTTAGCTCCTTAACCCAGGAAGGGCATTGTTTTACAAACCAGCGAGCCAGGATTCTCCCCCAGGTTTGTATATTGGCTGTCTGGAAGTGACAGGCTGGATGGAACCAGTCAGCAACTATGCCAGTCAGGTCAGCTTTTGCAGGGGGCACCTCTTAGGTGGCCCATGGGCCCTTGGGGTTAAATCCAATACTGGTACCAGTTTGGATTGATTATCCTGAGCTGTTTGATACCAAACAACCCAGGGTGCAGAGTGCCCATCATGTAGCTGGGGAACTCGTACTTGACCAGTGTTCAGTACATGTACTTGAAATGGCTGCTCTGTTCACTCACTATGTCACAGATTTGCAAGGACACAGGGAGGGCATATTGCACCCTATATTGCACCAGTATGGTGCACCCTTCCTTAGGGATGTAAAGCCTACCAGATGGGTGACTTATCAATATCATATACAGTGTAGGGTGGACAGGGCACACAGGGAGTGTGCCATGTCAAGTTTGCCTTTTTAGGTTTGCCCCAGTGCACCCAGCCTCTAATGATAGTGCTGGGTGCATCTGGGTGCAGGGCCCTAAAGGGTGGCACAATCAGTGCTGCTGCCCTCAGGGGCCTACTCCTAATATCCCATGCCCTGGGTACTGGGGTTCCCATTTACAAGGTTCTTATAGTGATATATATGAGTGTATCCAATGGTGCCAAGCATCACAACCGATTTAGGAGAAGCTCTCTGGCCCAAGGAACCTGGTTAGCAGGGGCCCTGGGCACTACAACTTCTAGGACACATCAACATCAGGAAAAAAGTGGGGGGCTAACCATGCAAAAAGAGACCGCCTCTCACAGCCGCAGGCTCGCACCATCCTTCACACGCATCCTACCCCCATATGCCTGTACCCTTGGCACAGCTTGCCCCCTGCCACTGGTTCCAGGTCCATCATTGTCAGAGGTGTTTTGCTATGACTCAGGATCCTGGACTGGGGGGTCACAAGATGGTTGTCACAGTCCTCGGGGCACAGGTTTGGTGGTGAATGGCTATCTGAGATGTTGAAGCAACGGGATTGGGAGAAGTGAATGTGGTCAAGGTGAGTCTCACTGGTATTGTCTGACCAGGTTGTCCTGATGGGCCAGAACCATCCTCAATGTCCAGAAGTCCAGGAGTGGTGTCCTCACAGAGGGCTTCATCCATTGGGGTAGTAGCAGTCTCTTCAGTGGGCTCAGTATTCGCTGCGGCAACTAGACCTGTTGATGTGAGAAATACAATATTAAAGGTTGTATTGTGACATCTACAATAGTAAACAGTGTAATTTGGCTAAGGCATTGTATTTACAGATTTTCCTTATGTGACAGATACACATGCTATCAGTTGTGTTGACCTGACATTTGGGTAACATTCCAATTCCATTTCAGTCAACTAGCTACAGAATATCTGAGTTTATTAGCACTTGGAAGGATGGTAATAGACTCATTTATTGCTAGCAGTGCAGGCTGAACAGTGGCTGGGCAGGATGTGCTATCGGTCATTATAGAACCTAGTTGACTGATATGCAGGCAGACCCAGAACCTTGTTGTGTATGTGATAGTTGTCATCATGTGTTCTGTGCATTGTGACTGTGTCTGCTGCAAATACCATTCATATGATGCATCGTGGGGCCTTTGATCTGTCTCAATTTGTTTTTAGCAATCAGGCTGAACTGTCCTTCCTGTCCACAATATTTTCACTTTGGCATTGCTGCTCAAGAGGGATCTAGGTGTTTAGCCACATCACAGAGTGTACCGTGATCTGCATCATGGTCCTTCCAAGGTGGAGTTCACAGAGAGATGCACAATGCCATATGGACACTGGCCTGGTTAATAGAGTTACAAGGACTGGCCTTCCTGGGACCTACAGTCATGTTACTCCAAGTACTACACACAGTATACAGATGTCATCCTCGCAGGTGAGTACAGTTCAAAGGCTGAGTAGAGGGAGAAGGGTCATTGGAGCAGAGGGCACTGTGTTGGCTGAGTGGAGTGAGAGTGAGAGTGTGAGTGCCTCCTGGCCTTAGCATTCCTGTCAGTGCCTGTCCTACCCACAAAGTATACAGATGGCATCCTCTCAGATGTGTACATTCCAATGTGGAGGTGACAATGAAGGTAATTTTGAGTAGCATTCATTGTTCAGGTTTTGTAATGGTGGAAAAGTGCCTGCTGTGAATTGTAGTGCTAGCAATCGTTGTACTACACACACTATACAGAGTTGTTGTTGGCCGAGACAGGTCTAGTTCACATGTTGGAGACCAGACAGGGGTCTATAGACAGGTGGACACTGGGCTGTTGAGTGGTTTGACAGTAAAGTCAATATTTTGTTGTTGTGTCCTATCCGATTGCACTACCGCAGGTTTTCCTGTCAAGTCCTCAGAATGCAGGATGGCCAAGACCTTTTCCTCCCAGGATGTGAGTTGTAAGGGAGGAGCTGGGGGCCCACCGCCAGTCTTCTGCACATGAAGCTGGTACCTGGATGCCATGAAACCGACCTTCCCCCTGAGGTCATTCCACCTCTTCCTGATGTTGTCCCTTGCATCAGGGTGTAGCATACAGCATTCACTCTGTCGACTACTCTTTGCCACATTTCAGTTTTCTTGGTGATAGTAGTGGGCTGAACCTGAGATCCAAGGAGATGTGGCTCTACTGTAATGACTGCATCCACCATGACTCAACTCACCTTCAGTGATAGGTGGTGGAAATTAAACAGGTGATAGGGAGTATATACAGTAGAGTGGTGCAAATGGATGGAATAAGGGTGTGCTGAGGTTGTGGGATATCTGCTTAGTGTAAGTTTGTAGGGTACCCATTCTAGGGTTTTTATCTTTTTTGTTCATGTGCTCTGGCTACCATGGTTGGCATTGTGGATACAAAGGATTGTGGTGTGTGAAGGTATGTGTTTTATAGTGTCCTTTGCAGGTGTGTTGGTTGTGAGGCAATGTGTGTCAGCTGTGTTGTTTTCAAATCTATCCGATGTGGTGGTGTGTTTTGCTTAGTTGACTGTGAACCGCTGTGGTTTGGACCGCCATGGCTGACCGCCACTACAACTTTGTACTTGTAATAGGTTCGGTGGTTGGTTGACTGGCTGTCGGGTTGGTGGTTGGACTACCTATTGCCCGCCCTTCGAAGTACTGGAGGTGTTGGATTTTTGGCTGACTTTTGTCGGTCCTGCTCGTGTGACTCGTAATACGGCAGTCTGTATGACTGCCAACATGGTGATCTTTTGGGGGCCGCCACTATGGCATTCTGGCGGTCTGACTGCCAAACTCGTAATGATGCTTTAAGTATTTGGCTTATCCATGCTTGTATTGTTTTTCAAAACTATGGCAAAAATATCTTTATTACAATTTAATTAAATGCTAATTTTTGATTTCTGTTTTTTGTAGTCTTTGGTCATTTTTATAAAATGTGAAAAACCTTACCTACAAAAAATGTATTTATGAGTTGCCACTCTTTTTATTTTTAGCCTTTGGAAATGCATGATAGAAGGTAAAAAAGAACAAATTGACAAAAGAAATACAATACCTGCCATGGACTCTGTTAGTTTTGATTTCATTCAACAAACCCAATTAATGTAAAAGAGAATGACAACTGAAAACAAAACAAAAAAAAGTCAGTCATCGTGAATGAAACTGTTATCAAAGAGTCAACATTATTTGAAATCCAATGTACATAATACAACTGGCATCACAAAGAGTAAATGTGCCCAGAAAATAGTCCACAGAGTGAATGTTAGTCACAAATTGAAGGAAATTAGGTTCTGTGTTTCTTGATAGTGGAGGTGGAGGTCTTGCCATCCTTTCCTGGTGGTCCGGATGAACGTCTCCGCCTGAGGGGAGCTGGTGGATCCACAGTTGCAGGGACTGAGGTGGATTCAGGTGTTTCTTCTTGTGGCAGGGCCACCCTTTCTGCTCTTTCTGTGGCTGAGGCAGATGTAGTTGGCCCAAATGTAGTTGGGCACAGAAAGGGAAAGATGTTGCTTGAAAAGTCCTGCACATATGGGTGAAACAATCATGCAGCACCCCAATCAGGGTCTCCAAATTGGAGTTTAGATTCTCCAACTGTACATTGTGCTCCCTCAGCAACTGCTTCATCTCCCTGAGATCTGCAAGAACCTGGCCCATCATGTCCTAGGACTGATGGAGAGATCCCAAGACTTGGTCGATGGTGGCTTGGGTGACAATGAACCCAGTGGCCTCACTTTGCTGGCTCACAGATTGCCTCACACAAACCCTATCCCCTTGGCTCAGTATAGCCCATCCTACTGGATCCTGGTTGAACTGGAGGTGTTGGTGGTGTGGGATCAATGGCAGCCAGGACTGGGGGGGCACAAGATTGGCTTGATGTTCCTTTAGACAAAGGAATTTGAGGTATCCTGAAGCTGAGGTGTGGTAACTGGGATGGGAGGTGTAGGTGTGGGCAGAGGGATACTCACTGGAGCTGTCTTCGCAAGAAGACCAAATGGACCAGGCTTCGGCTCATCATCCAGACTTGCAGGAGTGGAGTCCTCACTGAAGGCTTGTTTCTGGTCTGGAGTGGAGGTATCCTCAGTAGGAATGGCCGATGTTTGTCTACCTACTCTAGGCGATGGACCTATTTTCAATTACAAAAAAAGGTCATTGTAAAAATTTGGAACATAGAAAAATGAGTTTGAAGGAAAAACTGAAACAACCTAAATGGAAAATTAAAATTAACATGATTATACATTTCAGTGGTATTATTCTAAATTACACAAACATTTTAAATTACACACAAAAGTACTTAAAAAAAACAGACTAAAATATGACCTGAAATGAAAAACCTGATTAGAAAGTATACATAAAATATGCAATTCAACACAGTAGGGAGGAGAAATGGGAATTAAACCATTTCAAGGCCTAGCAGGCTACAATTCTGACAACTGAGCAACTTAGAAGGATAAATAGCATTAGTTATCATATCCACATTACAAAGTACATTTCTTATCAATACAACCTATATTCAACATACAACATGACATAGCTGAAAGTTGTTGAGGCAATATACCGTTGTGAAATGAATTGAATCCTTTCACTACAATAACAAGAATGTGACACCATACAACATTAAACTGAAGAATTATGCCCTCATTACAACCCTGGCGGTTGGTGATAAAGCGGCAGTAATACCACTAACAGGCCGGTGGTAAAAAAAATTGAATTTTGACCACGGCGGCAACTGCCAACACAGACAGCCACTTTAACACTCCGACCGCCACAGCGGTAGTAACAAGCACCGCGGCGGTAACCGCCAACAGACAGGCAGAAGACAATGTACCGCCCACTGCATTACAACAGACCCATCCGCCAGCTTTTCCGGGGCGGTACCAACGCCATCAAAAGCACGGCGGAAACAGAACACTGAAGGGAAACGACTCACCTCTTCACACTCAGGGAAAAACCAGGATGCCATGGAGCCCGAACTGCAGATCTTCCCCCTGCTGGTCTACCTTCTTATACACCAGGAACATGTATGCCAGCGAAGACGACCACAGTGAGTACTGCACCTAGCTCACAGGGGAAGGGGGAGGAAAAAGAGAGTGACACACACACGCAACACCCCCAACCCCAACACCATACACACAAACACAATCAACAACATTACATATACACCCAGTAACCCTCTGGAATAATGCAAGGACAAAAGGAATGGAGTAAAATGAGCGTAATATAAGTAATTATTAGAAATACGTTCAGAAATAAATAAACAGTATGTACAATGTATACAAAAGGAGGGACAATGCCCACTCCAAAATGTCCGTGGCACATGGGCCATACCAGATAGGCCAAGGCCACACTTCACTCCTACCTCAATACGGAGAGAACACTGCAGGGGCATCATGTCGAAACACACAGGCACCTCAGGGGGAAGGGGAACGGGGGCACCTCATCCGACGATGGTAGAACACCACTGCTCCTGGAGGGGGCTCCATGCCCACTGCTTGGACCCAGGGAGTGCAAAGCCACAGTCTCTCAAGTGGATGGTTTGCCTACTGCTTGGTCCTGGGGAGTGCAATGCCACAGTCTCTCAAGTGGGTGGTATGTCCACTGCTTGGTCCTGGGGAGTGCAAAGCCACAGTCTTTCAAGTGGGTGGTTTGCCCAATGCTTGGTCCTGGGGAGTGCAAAGCCACAATCTCTCTAGTGGATGCCTTCTTCCAGTGGTTCTGAATGGGGCTTTGTGCCTAGTGTGCTTCATCCTGCCAAGGAGGGGCCGAGTGGATGCCTTCTTCCAGTGGTTCTGGAGGGGGCTTTCTGCCCAGTGTGCTTCATCCTGCCAAGGAGGGGCTGAGAGGATGCCTTCTTCCGCTGGTTCTGGAGGGGGCTTTGCACCCAGTGTGCTTCATCCTGCCAAGGACGGGCTGAGTGGATGTCTTCTTTCAGTGGTTCTGGAGGGGGCTTTCTTCCCAGTGTGCTTCATCCTGCCAAGGAGAGGCTGAGTGGATGCCTTCTTCCATTGGTTGTGGAGGGGGCTTTCTGCCCAGTGTGCTTCATCCGAGATGGGGCAAGGTCACATTCTCTCACCTGAGTGTCATACCGTCAGGTGTTGTAGGGGCCAGGATGCACAGCAGCCCGTGTATTCACCACTACACACTGCTCTCCAGCAGTGACGGCTGCTCAGTGTATGCCAGTTGCACTGCAGGTGGCAGTGCAGGCAGTGATGGTGGGAGCCTCCAGGCCTTCACCTGCAGCCTCCGACAGCTGCCCACTGGGGCTGCTGCTGCTGGCAGTGGTGCCACTGGTGGCGGGCATGTGGCGGTGCTGGCCATAGTGCAGGTGGCGGTGCAGGCAGTGGTGGTGGGAGCCTCTAGGCCTTCACCTGCAGCCTCGGACAGCTGAAGTGCCATGGCTGATGTTCTGTTCCCCTTTCTGCCCTTGGCAAATGGTGGTGCCTCTCTGCTTCTGCCAGCTGGAGTCATTGATTTGCCCTTGCTGGCTAGTTCTGCCTCCTTCCCCTTGCTGGCTGCTGTCTCCTTTTTGCCCTTGCCAGGTGGCGGACCTTGCCAGGTGGCGGATCCTTCTTGGCCTTGGCAGGTGTTGCTGGCACACTGGCTGGGCTGACGGGTGCCTCCTTGGAGCCTCTCACACCTGCCTTTGCTGCAGAAACCACAGTGGCCGTGGACTGGGTGGCTGAGGTGCTGGGCTGGGTTCTGGGCACCCTGGCCCAAGGTGAAGCACAGGGGGAAGGGGTAGGAAATAGGTCAATGGTGGTGAGGAAAAGCTTATTAGGGACACAGGCAGGAAGAGGGTGAAGGTTTAGGAGTGGAGGAAGAGGGAGTGGTTGTAGGAGGTGTCAGTCTGCTGTGTTTGGGTGCAGGTGCATGGGCTGGACGCTGCTGGAGGAGGGATCACAGACACAGTGGGAGAGGACACAGGGGACATCTGCATGGATGTGGGGGTGGTGACTGCCAGTGATGGGCGTGTAGTGATAGGCGTGCTGGAGATGGAGGTAGTTGATGAGGATGTAGTTCATGCAGGTGAGAGGAGACGCTACTGGGAGGGAGGTGGACGAAGAGCAGGAGGGGGACACAGTGGAGTCAGTGGATGTTGGTGTGTCTGCATGGGGTTGGTGCTTGTGAGTACCTGTGAGATGAAGTGTGGTGCTTGTGTTTGCCTGAACCACTTCTGTGTATTGATTTGGGTGATTGCTGGTCGGAAGGTGTTCTTGGGATAGGCTGGGGCTGAGGGGACTGGGACTGGGTAGAGGAAGTTGGAGGGGGAGGCTGGAGACAGGGACAATGGCTGCCATCAGTGCAGAGGCCAGAACCTGGAATGCTCTCTGTTGGGCCGCCACGCCAGAGTGAATGCCCTCCAGGTATGCATTTGTTTGTTGCAAATGCCCTGCTACACCCTGGATGGCATTCAGTATGGTTGACTGCCCAACAGTGAGGGATCTCAGGAGGTCAATAGCCTTCTCACTGAGGGCAGCAGGGCTGACTGGGGAAGGGCCTGAGGTGACTGGGGCGAAGGAGATGCCCACCCTCCTGGGTGAGTGGGCACGGGAAACACACTGACGGGCTGCTGGGAGGGCAGTGCTGGTAGGAGGGGGTGTTTGCTGTACCTGTTGTTGGGATGGGCACAGAGGTGTCTGCCACCACCAGGTAGCTTCCATTGGAGGAGGAGTCGCTGTTGATTGTGTCCCCTTCTGTCTCTTTCGTAGTGCTCCCCTTGCCCTCCGTCCCACTGGTGCCCTCACCGTCGGTGGATTCGGCCTCCAGGCCCATGTGGGATGCAGATCCCTTCGTCACCGGTGGCTCTGCTCCTCCGCCAGATGATGCTAATGCACACAAGGACAGGGTGACAAAAAAAAGGGGGGGTGAGACAGAGGATACACTTGGGCAATGCTAGCAGCAACACTACCGTTGGCATACACAACACACAGGGAACAGCCCTATGCACTAGGTCATGCACTACCAGTTACAATGCTAGTCACCAGCCCATGGGGTACATTGCCTTATGCCATTGGGTGCACACCTGAAACCCACAGTACCCTGCCCAGTAGTAGATGCCCACTAACACTATTGGGGTTGGAGTGCCTCAGAGCCTGCCCAACATGTGACCTACCCTGCCATGTTCGCCCTGGCCTAGGGGCACCCACAGCCCACATCCCCCACCCAGGTAAAACCTTAACATGAGCAAAGTCATGATTCTGAATCTGTACTCACCCCCTTGTGGCTACTGTGATGCCTTCAAGCGCCCATTCAACTCCGGATAGGCCACCGCCAGGATGCGGAACATCAGGGGGGTCAGGGTGCGATGGGCACACCTTCCTTGTTGGGAGGCCAGCCCCAGCTGGGCTTCCACGATCTTCCTTGCCCAGCGGCGCAGGTCCTCCTATTGTTTGCAGCAGTGGGTGCTCTGCCTGTCAAAGACCCCCAGGGTCCGAACCTCCTTGGCAATGGCACGCCAAATACCCTTTTTCTGATGGGTGCTGACCTGCAGAAAAAGATGCATAAGAAAGGTATGAGTCATACCGTCCGGCATGTTACACTCATGGCCCACCATATACCTCCCATCCCCTTACACACTGACATTGACCAACAGACATGCAGCACTCTGCCCGGGACCCCTCTGCCCCCTCACACGAGGCTTACACACACAGAAATCCATACATTCATGGCCCATGCATCATGCTCACAGTGTACTCACCTATTTGTCTGGAGGACCATAGAGTAAAGTGCACTGGGGTAGGACCCCATGCACCAGTCTCTCCAACTCCTCCGAACTTTCCCCAGACACTCGAGCCATTGTCACTTCCAGACACAGGTCACAGCAGCACTTGCAGTGTAGGTCCTCTCCTGTTGAAGGTCAGGTAGCAAGTGAGTGCACAGATACAAAATGGTGGTCACGTCCGCAGCGGTGCGTACCGTCACCACCAGCATACATTGCCATTGCCTCCTGTAACCCATAGGACCCAATGATAACCAATGCGAAGTTGCGCGCCGGTTTTCGACCTCTGACCGCAACGGCGCACAACATCAGCGGAATTACCTCATTTCCACTTGTCGCTCTTCGCAGGTCAGGCAGCCACCATTTCAGGGCAGACATTGGCACAGCAACTGACTCTCTAGTTCACATACTGTTTCTGTAAAGGAAGAAATTAATTTTATTTTTAACATACATGTGAATATGGCCCTCTGCTCACCGCTTTTCACCCTAGAGTTCAACTGCTGAGGATGAATAGGAGATGGAGACATCCCCCCGTGTACAGACCCCTGGTGGACCTGGCGACAATTGTCAGGACAAGGGCAGAGGAACGTTGCAATGAGGCACATGGGCGAACAAGGAGGATCATTGAGAGAACCTTTGGCCTCCTGAAGGTTATATTCCGCTGCCTCCATCTGACAGGTGGATCCCTGTACTACTCACCCAAGAAGGTGTGCCAGATCATCATTACATGTTGCATGTCGCACAACCTGGCCTTGAGACGCCTGGTGCCTTTTCTGCAGGTGGATAAGCTTGGAGATGGTCGTGTGGCAGTGGTGGAGCCTGTGGACAGTGACGAACAGGAGGCAGAGGAAGAAGATGTGGACAGCAGAAGTACACTCATTCAACAGTACTTCCAGTGACACACAGGTAAGACACTGTAACTTCACGTTCCATTGCAGTTTTGTGTTTGACATTGAACGTGGCAGCCTAATTTCCCCATTTCTATGGCCACTTACTGTACCCTTTGGCATCTGTATTTTCAGATCTCTGTGCCCTGCTCTGGCTCCTGGTGTGTTTACTGATGCCACTACAGGTCATACCCATGTAAATATTACAGTACATTTGAATTGCACTGTTAACAGTTTGTTGGAATAATACATATTTCAAATAATTGACAGACTCCATACTTGTAATAGTTCCAAGGGTGTTTATTTCAATGCTGAAAAGTAAATGGGAATGTGCAATGGGCTGGGTTGATGATGGAGGAAAGTCCAGGATAGAGTTCAGTCTATTTGAATCACAGGTGCATTATCCAAGGGGCCATAGGAAGTAGAGCAATGGCAGTTCAAGGTGGACAGGGTGACAGAGTGGGACAGAGGGGTGACAATCAGGAGAGTCTTATTTCCTGGCGGGGTCTTGGCAATGTTCTCTGGCTTCTGCCTGGATCACAGGGACCGTTTGCGGGGTGGTTCTCCATCTGCAGGGGGTGGGGTGCTGAAGGTCTGTTGTTCCTGTGGTGGGACCTCCTGTCCACTAGCGTCAGCAGAGGTGGTGGGCTGTTCATCGGTGTGTCTAGTTTCAGTGGCCCGTTGGTGTGCCACTGCCTCCCTCATGGTGTTGGTCATGTCTGCCAGCACCCCTGCAATGGTGACCAGGGTGGTGTGGATGTCTTTCAGGACCTCCCTGATCCCCAGGTACAGTCCCTCTTGCAGCCTCTGGGTCTCCTGCAACTTGTACAGTATCTGGCCCATGGTCTCCTGGGAATGGTGGTATGCTCCCAGGATCCGTGCAAGTGCCTCGTGGAAAGTCGGTTCCCTGGGCCTGTCTTCCCCCTGTCGCACAGCTGTCCTCCCAGCTTCCATGTTGTCCTGTGCCTGTCCCCTGAACCGTATGCCCACTGCCACTGACCCCAGGTCCCTGGTTGTCCTCTGTTTGAGGGGTTGCCTGGGGTCCCTGTAGTGGTAGATACACTGCTAATTGACGTGTCCTGGGTACAGAGGGATGGGCCCGCTGGGTGGGTGCTGTGGTGGTGTTTCCTGAGGGGGAGGCTCTGTGGTGGTTTGGGACTTTTACTGGGTCACTGACTGTCCAGAGGTCCCTGATGGGCCAGGTTGGTCATCATGATCCAGGCGTGCATAGCTGCTGTCATCACTGTGGGCCTCTTCTGTGGGGGGACTGGATGTGGCTGGCACCTCCTTTCCGGTGATGTTGAGTGGGGGTCCTGTGGGGATGTGAATGCAGTGTTATTGTATCTGGGTGTGCCATCTTGTGCATGGATATATTTCCGTCTATGGTTGTTATTAGCATGGCAGCTTTGGCTTGTGTGAGCAGTGCTTGGTTTGGCTAAGTGATTGTCACTAGTGTGCATGCTGTGGTGATTGGTGTCCATGGAGGTCTGTGATGGGTGCCCATGCATTGGTGTTGCATGCAGGGCTTGGTATTGGGATGGGTGGGTTGTGATGGTGGGGTATATGTGAGGTGGTGGAGTGATGGGGGTGAGGGTAGGAGTAGGAGTTTGTGAATGCATGCAGGTAGGGAGAGGGATAAAGTAGTAAAGATTTGACTTACCAGTGTCCAGTCCTCCTGCTACTCCTGCGAGGCCCTCAGGATGCATGGTCGCCAAGACTTGTTCCTCCCATGTTGTTAGTTGTGGGGGAGGAGATGGGGGTCCATCGCCAGTCCTCTGTACAGCTACCTGGTGTCTTGCAACCACAGAACGCACTTTCCTCCATAGGTCGTTCCACCTCTTTCTGATGTCATCCCTTGTTCTTGGGTGCTGTCCCATGGCGTTGACCCTATCCACGACTCTCCACCATAGCTCCATCTTCCTAGCAATGGACGTCTGCTGCACCTATGATCTGAATAGCTGTGGCTCTACCCGGATTATTTCCTCCATCATGACCCTTAGCTCCTCCTCTGAGAACCTGGGGTGTCTTTGTGGTACCATGGGTGCAGTGTGAGTGGTATGTGTGAGAGTGTCTGGGGTGATTTGATTGGGTGTGTGTGTGCTGTGAGGTGTGTGGATGGTGTATGGGTGATGGTGTTATGTGGCTCAGATTCAGTGGGTGCTCCTGGCTTGTCTCTCTCAGTTGGCAAGATTTTTTTTCGTTGTAAGGTGTTGTGGGTATCGTGGGTGTGTGTTTTAGATTGGATTGGGTGTGTGGGTGTGGTGTCTTTATGTGTGTCAGGTGTGTGTATTTTGAATCGTTCAATGTGGTGTAGTTTTGTTCGTGTGTGTGTATTTTGAGCACGGCGGTCTGTACCGCCAATGGTTTACCACGGTTGAATGTCCACCATGGTGATTCGTGGTTCATGATGCTGTAGGTGTATTTCTGTTGGCTTAACGGTGTGGGTTATGGTACCACCAGTTTATCACTGACTTTTGGGCTGGCAGACTTGTGTGGGTGTCTGCATAGTGGTGGATTTCTCTGTGTTGGTCCTAATACCCGTAGCGTATACCGACGCGGTCACGGTATGTTGGCGGCCGTTAGCACAGCGGTAAGCAGCATTTACCACCAATGCTGTAATGAGGGCCTATGTTTTTAACATAGCATAAAATAGAGACTGAAAAATACATAACAATTTAACATTAGAGAAAACGTGAGAGAAAAGAGAGAATGACCAACATCACATTGCAATATTCTTTTCACAAACAAGACGTCATGGTAGTCATTTCAAATTGACATTAACAACTCTTGCAAAATGGTAAGTTGAACACACCTAGTAAAAATATGCAGTGGAAATGAACAGACATTTACAATATAAAACATATATTCAGTATGTTATTAGGTGAAACAACTCTTAGTAGCATCATAACTACATGTGACATTAAATGGAGATCAAAACCTGTAATCATATATACAATAACATTCAAATAAACATACAGACAAGGCAAATACAACATATTATAGATGAAGAAAAACACAAATATTGACAACACATATTGAACAATAGTTAAATGAAACATACAACAATTATGCTAGAAATGTCCTTTAAAAAATTGATACCGTATTTATCGGCGTATAACATGCACTTTTTCTCCCTGAAAATAGGGAGCAAATGATGTGTGCGTGTTATACGCCGATAAAATGTAATGTTTTTTTTTCCTGAAATGTCCTCTTAAAATGAGGTGCGTGTTATACGCTGGTGCGTGTTATACGCCGATAAATACGGTAAATCAATTTATACATGGATTTCTATTATTAAAAGGGTACAACCTACATTAGCAACATCTAAATTAAGAGCAAAAATGCCATTTAGGTTTAGTGACACATTCAAACGTATTACTTACCAGTCTTCACTCCACCTGGGATTTCTGACAAGCCTTCAGGATGTAGGATCTGCAAGATCTTCTCCTCCTAGGGATAAAGTTGTAAGAGGGGGCTGGGCGAACCACCACCAGTCCTCTGGGCCTCCAGGTGATGTTTGGAGGTCAGGTACTCTCCCCTACAGGTCATGCCACCGCTTCCTAATTCATCCTGTGTACACAGGTTGTTTGGCATGCATTCACGCTATCAACTATTCTGCACCACATTCGCCTTTTCTGAACTATAGTTGTATTTTTCGCATGTGCTTTAAACAATGGTGACTCTACTCTAAAAATGTCATCCACCATGAATGACATTTCTCCCTCTGTGAAATGTGGATTTCTCTCCCTGCCATTGTAAGGAAATTAAATTAAATGATTTTGGATACTCACAAGTGACAAGAAAAATGAAATATTAAATGAACAAGAAACAAAGGGAGCAAAAAAAGACCTGTATTCTCTGACAAAACTTCTCCAGGAAAATGTTGTGCTGCAGTGGAATGGCAAAGGATCGTGGTCTAAAATAGAGTGTGTTTCATAGTGTGGTATGCAGATGAAAACAATTAGCCAAGGCACATCAGGGGTGTGCTTCTAGAATTTATCCAAAAGCCACAAGTGTATTAGAATATTAAAAGTGTCCCACGACAGAATCCTGCCATCACGAATACACCGCTAGAACAGCGCTAGGACAACTGTGAAATCTAAATATATTTGGTGCAATCCTGCATCCCTGATGGTGACGAAGTAATGTTAGCCAGCAGAGGAGTCTGCTGCATTGCCAGCTGTGCTCTGCTTACATGATGAAAAACTCTTTTGTAAGTGCAGACAAAGGTTCAGCCAGCATTCATCTAAATAGGGCTGGTGGAAATCTGTCAGCTTGACAAAGTAATTGTAGGGACGAAGGGAGGGACAACGGGACTCCCATCAAAATCTAAATCAGACCCTGAATCTTCCTGTACCTAAAATATGTAAAACTTAATTCAATAAAAAATGAATATGATATAGGCACTCATTATGAACATGGCGTTCTGAACTGCCAAGCCGGCGGTGGTGGAAATTACCGCCACCACCATGGCGGTCCGGACTGCCATATAATGGACATGGGAAGACCACCACAGGTGGAACTCCACCACTGCCAGGCTACCGCCACCAGGCAGCCTGGCGATTGCAGAGTTCCTTATCCGACAAGGCAGCGCTGCAAGCAGCGTTGCTCACTGGACAATGAACCTGTCTTCCCCCAGCCTTTCCCTGGCAGTTTAGGCCGCCAGGGAAAGGCTGGTGAAAAGGGTGCCCTGGGGCTCCCGTGCACAGCCCTGTTGCGCATGTCACTGCCCGATTTACAGGCAGTGATATGGACGACGGGGGTTGATGCACCTGCCGCACTGCTACATTGCCGATGGCTCCATGTGGAGATGTCGGCAGTGTACAGGCCCTGCACTCAGCTGGACCGGCTGGCAGAAACACTGTTTTCACCCACCAGCCCAGCGGAATGTTGCTTATTTGGCTGGCATGGTCTTCAACCTGCTGGCGGTCGTTGTTTCGACCGCCAGCAATGAGGGCCATAAGGTCATCGTGAAATTCAAAAGCACTGTGGGCCTGATTCTGAGTTTGGCCGTCCATGCACTGTCATGGCGATGATCCAACCACCATCGTCTTGGCAGTTGGACACCGTATTATGATGTAGGCAGGCCCATAGACCAAAGACCACCATGGTACCGCAGGCACTACCAGACAACGACCGCTGTGGTGATGAGGCAGGCCAAACAGGCCGTCAGAGCTAGTGTTTCCGTGAGACACATTATGATGTTACACACTGCCAACGTGACTGTGGCAGTCCAAGCACAACAACTTACCTGCAGACAGCGTCACATATCCTATGCCGCTATGGAGTCCATCACCGAAAGCTTGCTACTGTTCAACGAAGGAGCCCAAAATCCACGCCGCGATGGACACCACTGGCATTGAGAGCACACACCTAACTGTGTCATTAAGTTTAACAACTGATCATTGCACCATCATCCAGATGATAGGGGGGTCATGCTACGGGCACTAAGGCCCTCAGTACAACCCTGACGGTCGGTGATAAAGCAGTGGTAATACCACCAACAGGCCAGCAGTAAAAAAAAATGGAGTTATGACCATGGCGGAAACTGCTAACACAGACAGCCACTTTAACACTCCGACCGCCACGGCGGTAGCTACAAGCACCCCGGCGGTAACCACCAACAGCCAGGTGGAAGTCATTGTACCGCCCACTCTATTATGAGAGGCCAATCAGCCAGCTTTTCCGGGGCCGTACCAACACCATCAAAAGCACAGCGGAAACAGTACAGGGAAACAACTCACCTCTCGACACTCAAGGAAGAACCACAACGCCATGGAGCCCGAGCTGCACATTTTTCCAATGCTGGTCTACCTCCTCATACACCAGGAACACGAACGTCGGTGAAGGTGACCACAGTGAGTACCGCACCTAGCACACAAGGTGGGGGGAGGAAAAAGAGAGTGACAAACACACGCAACACGCAACACCCCCACCCCCAACACCATACACACAAACAGATGCAACAACATTACATATACACCCCGTAGCCCTCAGGAATAATTCAAGGACAAAAGGAATTGATTAAATTGAGTGTAATAACACAATTTTAGATAAATACATCCTTAAAGCAATAAACAGTATGTACAATATATACAAATGGAGGGACAATGCCCACTCCAAAATGTCCGTTGCCCACAGGGCCATAACACATGGGCCAAGGCCACACTTGACTCCTGCCTCAATACGGAGAGAACACTGCAGAGGCATCAGGTCGAAAACACACAGGCACCTCAGGGGGATGGGGAATGGGGGGGCACCTCAGCCGGAAGATGGTACAATGCCACTGCTTGGTCCTGGGGAGTGCAAAGCCACAGTCTCTCAAGTGGGTGGTTTGCCCATAGCTTGGTCCTGGGGAGTGCAAAGCCACAGTCTCTCTAGTGGGTGGTTTGTCCACTGCTTGGTCCTGGGGAGTGCAAATCCATAGTCTCTCTAGTGGGTGGTTTGCCCACTGATTGGTCCTGGGGAGTGCAAAGCCACAGTCTCTCTAGTGGATCCCTTCTCCCACTGGTTCTGGAGGGGGTTTTGTGCCCAGTGTGCTTCATCCTGCCAAGGAGGGGCTGAGTGGATGCCTTCTTCCACTGGTTCTGGAGGAGGCTTTGTGCCCAATGTGATTAATCCTGGCAAGGAGTGGGTGAGTGGATGCCTTCTTCCACTAGTTCTGGAGGGGGCTTTGTGCCCAGTGTGCTTCACCCTGGATGGTGTAAGGTCACAGTCTCTCACCTGGATGGCACACCTACAGGCGTTGCAGGGGCCAGGATGCACTGCAGCCCATGTAGTCACGACTCCACACTGCTCACCGGCGGTGACGTCTGCTCAGTGGGTAGCAATTGCGGTGCAGGCAGCGGTGCTGACAGTCGTGGGTGGAGGCTCCAGCCCTTCCCCTGCAGCCTCAGACGGCTGCCCACTGGGGCTGCTGCCAGTGGTGCTGGTGGCAGTGCTGACGGCTGTGCAGGTGACGGTGCTGGCTGCGGTGTAGGTGGCGGTGCTGGCCATGGTGCTGGCTGCGGTGCTGGCCATGGTGCTAGCCGCGGTGCTGTCTGTGGTAGGGGGAGGCTCCAGCCTGTCCCCTGCAGCCTTGGACGCCTGCCCACTGGGACTGCTGCTGCCAGTGGTGCTGGAGGCGGTACAGGTGGCGGTGCTGGCGGCGGTGCAATTGGCGGTGCTGGCCGAGGTGCAGTTGGTGGTGCTGTCAGTGGTGGGGGAAGGCTCCAGCCCTTCCCCTGAAGCCTCGGACGGCTGCCCACTGGGCTGCTGCTAGTGGTGCTGGGAGCGTTGCAGGTGACGGTGCTGGCAGCAGTGCAGGTGGCGGTGCTGCCCGCGGTGCAGGTGGTGGTGCTGTCAGTGGTGGGGGAGGCTCCAGCCCTTCCCCTGCTGCCTCGGACGGCTGAAGTGCCATGGCTGGTGTTGTTTGCCCCTTCCTGCCCTTGACAGATGGTGGTGCCTACTTGCTTCTGCCAGCTGGTGTTCCCTTCCTGCCCTTGCTAGGCTGGTGGTGCCTCCTTCCCCTTGCTTGCTGGTGTCCCCTTCTTGCCCTTACTAGGTGGCGGCCCCTTCTTGCCCTTGGCAGGTGTTGCAGGCACACTGGCGGTGCTGATGGGTCCCTCCTTGGAGCCTCTCACACCTGCAGTAGCTACAGAAACTACAGTGGCTGTGGACTGGGTGGCTGAGGTGCTGGGCTAGCTTCTGGCCACCCTGGTCCGAAGTGAAGGACAGGGGGGAGGTGCAGACAACATGTCAATGTTGATGAGAAAAAGCTTCTTAGGTACACTGGGGCGGGAAGAGGGTGAAGGTTTGGGATTGGAGGAAGAGGGAGTGGTTGTAGGAGGTGTCTGTCTGCTCTGTTTGGGTGCAGGTGCATGGGCTGGATGCTGTTGTGATGTGGATTGCTGTTGGGTGTCTGAATGCTTGTGTACTTTGGGAGGAGGGGTCACAGAGACAGTGGGAGAGGACACACGGAATGTGGGGGTGGTGACTGCCAGTGAGGGTTGTGTTGTGATAGGTGTGCTGGTGATGGAGGTAGTGGATGAGGATGTAGTGCATGCAGGTGTGAGTGGACATGCTACTGGGAGGGAGGTCGACGAGGAGATGGAGCGGGACACAGTGGAGGCAGTGGATGTTGGTGTGCCTGCATCTGGATGGTGCTTGTGTGAGTGCCTGTAGGATGAAGTGTGGTGCTTGTGTTTGCCTGAGCCACTTCTGTGTGTTGATTTGGGAGCATGCAGGTCTGAAGGTGTGCTTGCGAGAGACTGGGGATGAGGGGATTGTGACTGGGTAGAGGAATTTGGAGGGGGACGCTGGAGACAGCGAAAATGGCTGCCATCAGTGAGTTATCCAGAGCCTGGAATGCTCTCTGTTGGGCTGCCAGAGTGAATGCCCTCCAGTTATGGATTTGTTTGTTGCAAATGCCCTGTTAGACCCTGGATGGCATTCAGTATGGCTGGCTGCCCAACAGAGAGGGATCTCAGGAGGTCAATAGCCTCCTCACTGAGGGTAACAGGGCTGACTGGGGCAGAACCTTAGGTGCCTGGGGCGAAGGAGATGCCCACCCTCCTGGATGAGCGGGCATGGGAAACATGCTGAGGGCCTGCTGGGGGTGCAGTGCTGATATGGGGGTGGCGGCTGTACCTTTGGTTGGGGTGGGCACAGAGGTGTCCGCCACCCCCAGGGAGCTCCCATCAGAGGAGGAGTCGCTGTCGGTACTATCACCTCCTGCCTCCGACGTGGTGCTCCCCTCGCCCTTCGTCCCACTGGTGCCCTCACTATCGGTGGATTTGGCCTCCAGGCCCATGTGGGATGCAGCTCCCTCCGTCGCCTGTGCCTCTGCTCCTCTGCCAGATGATGCTGATGCACACAAGGACAGGGTGACAAAAAAAAGGGGGGGGAAGAGACAGAGGATACACTTGGTCAATGCCAGCAACAACACTACCGTTGGCGTACACATCACAGGGAACAGCCCTATGCACTAGGCCATGCACTACCAGTTACAATGCTAGTCACCAGGCCATGGGGTACAATGCCTAACGCCATTAGCTGGACACCTGAAACCCACAGGATCCTGCCCAGTAGTTGGCGTGCATCTGAGCTTGCGCACCATGGAATCCACCCTGCCTTGTTCGCCCTGGCCTAGGGGCACCCACAGCCCACATCCCCACCCAAGTAACACCTTAACGCGTGCAAAGTCATGAATTTGTACTCACCACCTTGTGGCTGCTGTGATGCCTTCAAGCGCCCATCCAACTCCAGATAAGCCACCACCGGGATGCGGAACATCAGGGTGGTCAGGGCACGATGGGCACCCCTTCCTCGTTGGGAGGCCAGCCCCAGCTGGGCCTCCGCCGTCTTCCTTGCCCAGTGGCCCAGGTCCTCCCACCGTTTGCGGCAGTGGGTGCTCCGCCTGTCAAAGACCCCCAGGGTCCGCACCTCTTTGGCGATGGGCGCTGACCTGCAGAAAAAGATACAGCAGAAAAGGTATTATTCATACTGTCTGGACTGTTATACTCATGGCCCAACATATCCTTCCCATTCCCTTACGCACATCCATTGACCACCATACATGCAGCACTCTGCCCAGGACCCCTAAGCCCCCCCACACGAGGCTTACACACACAGCACTCCATACATTCATGCCCCACGCATCGTGCTCACAGTGTACTCACCTGTTGGTCTGGAGGACCATAAAGAAAATGGTACTGGGGTAGGATCCTATCCACCAGTCTCTCCAACTCCTCCGAAATGAAGGAAGGGGTCATTTTACCAGACACTCGAGCCATAGTCGCTTTCAGACACAAGTCACAGCAGCACTTGCAGTGTAGGTCCTCTCCTGTTGAAGGTCATGTAGCAAGTGAGTGAACAGATAGAAAATGGCAGTCACGTCCGCGGTGGTGCGTACCGTCGCCACCGGTGTACATCACCATTGGCCCCTGGAACACGTAGGCCCCAATGATAACCAATGCGGTGTTGCACGGCGGTCATGGACCACCTCCAGCGATGGCGCAGAAAGCCAGTGGAAGTACCTCATTTCCAATTGTCCCTCCTTACAGGTCAGGTGGCCGCCGTTTCAGGGGGCACAGGCCATGGCACCTAACTGTGTCACAGCAGACATAGACGCATCAACGGACCTACACATTCACATACTGTTCCTGTAAAAAATAAAATAGCGTACTAATCTGATGATATGTTTGAATATGACCATCTGCTCACCGTTTTTCGCCCTAGAGTTCAACCGCTGAGGATGAATAGGAGATGGAGACATACCCCTGTGTACAGACCCCTGGGTGACCTGGCGACAATGGAGGATAGGCACATTATCCTAGCCTACAGACTTGATAGGGCCACAATCCAAGAGCTGAGTGCCCAATTGGAGCCAGACCTGATTTCAGCTGTCTGTCACCCCACAGGTATCCCCCCTCTAGTGCAGGTCCTGTCAGTGCTCCATTTCTTGGCAAGTGGTTCCTTCCAAGCGACAGTGGCCATTGCATCAGGGATGTCAGAGCCTATGTTCTCAAACATGCTGACCAGAGTGTTGTCTGCCCTGATGAAAAACATGTGCAGCTACATCATATTCCCCCAGGTGGAGGATTTGGCCACAGTGAAGGCTGACTTCTATGCAATGGGACATATCCCCAACATCATTGGTGCTATTGATGGTACACACATTGCCTTTGTCCTCCCCGGAGAAATGAACAGGTGTTCAGAAATCTAAAGAGTTTTCACTCTCTGAATTTGCAGATGGTGTGTTTGGCGGACCAGTACATCTCCCATGTCAATGCAAAGTATCCTGGCTCTGTGCATGATGCATTTATCTTGAGTAATAGCAGCATCCCATATGTGATGTCTCAACTCCAGAGGCACAGGGTGTGGCTAATAGGTGAGCCAATGGTCCCCACACAGTTGATGTAGGTATATGGGTGTGGGGTTGGCCCTAGGGGTGAGTGTCTGGCTAACAGGTATCCCTCGATATTTTCAGGTGACTCTGGTTACCCCAACATTTCATGGCTACTGACCCCAGTGAGGTATGCCAGGACAAGGGCAGAGTAACGTTACAATGATGCACATGGGCGAACAAGGAGGATCATTGAGTGCACCTTTGGCCTCATGAAGGTCAGATTCTGGTGCCTCCATCTGACAGGTGGATCCCTGTACTACTCACCCATGAAGGTGTGCCAGATCATTGTTGCATGTTGCACAATCTGGCCTTGAGACGCCAGGTGCCTTTTCTGCAGGAGGATGAGGCTAGAGATGGTTGTGTGGCAGTGGCGGAGCCTGTGGACAATGACGAAGAGGATGCAGAGGAAGAGGATGTGGACAACAGAACTACTATAATTCAACAGTACTTCCAGTGACACACAGGTAAGACACTGTAACGTCACCTTCCATTGCAGTTTTGTGTTGGACATTGTACAAGGCGACCTGAATTTCTGATTTCTATGGCCACTTACTGTACCCTTTGGCATCTCTATTTTCAGATATCTGTGCCCCACTCTGGCTCCTAGTGTGTTTACTGCTGCCCATTTGTATTAATTCCAAGGGTGTTTATTTCTGTGATAATAAGTGTAGGGGGTATTGCAATGGGCTAGGTTGATGGTGGGGGAATGTCCAGGGTAAAGTTCCAGTCTATTTGTATCACAGGTGCATTGTCCAAGGGGGCATAGATCAAGATCAAGGTAGACAGGGTGACAGAGTGGGACACAGGTGTGACATTCAGGGGAGTCTTATTTTCCTGGCGGGGGATTTGGCAATTTTCTCTGGCTTCTGCCTGGATTGCAGGGACCTATTGTGTGGTGGTTCTCCTTCTGCAGGGGGTGGGGTGCTGGTGGCTTGTTGTTCCAGTGGCGGGTCCTCCTGTTCACTAGCATCAGCAGAGGTGGAGGGCTGTTCATCGGTGTGGCTAGTGTTAGGGGCTTGTTGGTGTGCCACTGCCTCCCTCATGGTGTTGGCCATGTCTGACAGCACCCCTGCAATGGTGAACAGGGTGGTTTGGATGTCTCTCAGGTCCTCCCTGATCCCCAGGTACTGTCCCTCCTGCAGCCGCTGGGTCTCCTGCAGCTTCGCCAGTATCTGGCCTATGGTCTCCTGGGAATGGTGGTATGCTCCCAGGATGTTGGTGAGTGCCTCGTGGAGAGTCGGTTCCCTGGGCCTGTCCTCCCGCTGTCGCACAGCAGGTCTCCCAGCTTTACTGTGCCTCTGTCCCCTGAACCGTGTGCCTACTGCCACTGACCCCAGGTCCCTGATCGTCCTGTGTTTGTGTGGTTGCCTGCAGTCGCTGTCGTGGTGGACACACTGCTGATTGACGTGTCCCGGGGACAGAGGGATGGGCCAGCTGGGTTGGTGTTGTGGTGGTGTTTCCTGAGGGGGGAGGCTCTTTGGTGGTTTGGGAATGTGGCTGGGTCACTCACTATCCAGAGGACCCTGATGGGCCAGGTTGGTCATCCTGATCAAGGCGTGCACAGCTGCTGTCATGACTGTGGGCCTCTTCTGCTGGGGGGGGCTGGATGTTGCTGGCACCTCCTCTCTGGTGACATTGTGTGGGGGTCCTTCGGGGATGAAAATGCAGTGTTATTATTTCTTCATGTGACATAATGTGCATGGGTATGTTCCCCTCTATGGTTGTTATTACCAAGGCAGCATTGGCTTGTGTGAGTTGTGATTTGGTTGGCTAAGTGATTGTCACTAGTGTGCATTATGTGGTGATGGGTGTCCGTGCAGGTCTGTGATGGGGGTCCATGCAATGGTGTAGCATGCAGGGCTTGGCATTGGGATGGGTTGGTTGTGATGGTGGGGTATATTTGAGGTGGTAGAGTGATGGGGTGAAGGTAGGGGTAGGAGTTTGTGATGGTATGCAGGTGGGGGGGGGGATAAAGTAGTAAAGATTTGACTTACCAGAGTCCAGTCCTCCTACTACTCCTGACAGGCCCTCAGGATGCATGATCGCCAAGACTTGCTCCTCTCATATTGTTAGTTGTGGGGGAGGAGGTGGGAGTCCACCCCCAGTCCTCTGTACAGCTATCTGGTGTCTTGCTACCACGGAATGCACCTCCCCCCATAGGTCGTTCCACCTCTTCCTGATGTCATCCCTTGTTATGGGGTGCTGTCCTATGGCGTTGACCCTGTCCACGACTCTCCGGCATAGCTCTATCTTCCTCGCAATGGACGTCTGCTGCACCTGTGATCCGAATAGCTGTGGCTCTACCCGGATGATTTCCTCCACCATGACCCTTAGCTCCTCCTCTGAAAACCTGGGGTGTCTTTGTGGTGACATGGGTGTAGTGTGACTGGTATGTGTGAGTGTGTGTGGGGTGATGTGTTGGAGTGTGTGCTGTGAAGTGCGTGGATAGTGTATGGGTGATGGTGTTTTGTTGCTCTTATTCAGTGGGTGCTCCTGGCTTATCTCACTCACAGTTGTCAATTTATTTTGTCGTAAACAGTTGTGGGTAGTGTGTGTGTGTGTGTTTTATATTGGTGTGGGTGTGTGGGTGTGGTGTGTGTGTGTGTCAGGTGTGTGTAGTTTGAATTGTCCAATGTGGTGTTGTTTTGTTAGTGTGTGTGTATTTTGAGCACGGCAGTCTGTACCGCCAATGGTTTACTGCGGTTGAATGTCCGCAACGGTGATCGTGGGTCATGATGCTGTGGGCGTAGTTCTGTTGGCGTAATGGTGTGGGTTTTGGTACTGCCTTTTTATTACTGACCTTTGGGCTGGCGGACTTGTGTGTGTGTCTGTATAGTGGTGGATTTCTATGTGCGGGTCATAATACGCGTAGAGGTATTGCGTCTCGCTCGCTTTATGTTGGCGGCAGTCAGCATGGCGGTAACCGCCAATGTCATAATGAGAGCCTAAGTCATTGTGTCTTGGGTTGAGTCTTTCACAAGGGATGACACACTTGCAGACATTAAATGCCCCCTTTGGGCAGATCACTGACACTGCACCACCACACTCCACAAAAACACACATCTGCTCATCTTAGGCACAGGGACAGTGAAGTGGACAGAACATTGTGTCACACAACAGCAACATCACAGCAATATCATACATAATTCAAATGATGCCCTCACATTGTACACATGCCATGGACTGTCGTCAGATTGAAGACACATAGGTGGTCATTATGAACATGGTGGGAAATACCACCGACCGCCATGGCGACGGTGAACAAATGACCACCAGTGGCGGTGAACAGCACACTGCCATATAATGATGCCAAAAACAGAAACCTCCAAAAATTTGGCAACCTCCAGCCCCGTCAGGGCCCTTGATGGCAGAAAGGCTGTACACCCCACCCCGCTACTGCCAAGAAGACAAATCCTCCGCCCACCAAATAATGATGCACATATCATTTTGGTGGATAGTGGATGTTGAACGACCATTGGCGGTACGGACCGCCATGGCCTGCAATGCGACTATAAAACACCCACATACACACCTCAACAATCGTTTGCAATGCCAATTGCATGAATCAGACTGACAACACTACACGCATACACTGTACACAACATAACAAAAGGCACACACACATATACACAAAAGCACCCTTACCAATACACCTAGAACACCACCCCCATAACACACACCATAGCACCCCCTAAGCACCCACGCTTCACAGATAGGGAGCTAAGGACCATGGTGGACAAAATACTGAAGGTCTAGCCACAAATCTTCAGAGCAAAGGTCCAGCACACACCCTTCGCCAGGAAGATGGAGTTATGGCAGACGACTGTAAACAAGGTCAACGCAGTGGGAAACCATCCACGCACATGGGACGACATCCGCAAGAGATGGAATGACTTGCGCTGGAAGGTGAGGTATACGGCATCCAGGCACAACATTGCAGTACAGAAGACTGGGGGAGGACCCCCACCTACACCCCTGATTACACAGACTGGGAGGAGAAGGTACTGGCATTCCTGCACCTGGAGGGCCTCACTGGACTCACTAGAGGACTGGACTCGGGTAAGTCATCTACAATTACTTCATATCCACCACACCTGTAATGCATGTAACACCCCACCCCTCCAACTACTACCAGGACCACTACCCCACCCAGGCCACAATAACTACATCCAGTCACCCTGCATGCCCATAACCCCACTAACAGGCCCACATCCCTCCTCCTGTGCACAGTCACCTACCCCTGCACGGAATCACAATGGCACTACTGCACCCACAATGCATCTCCACATCCCATGCAAAATGAAAGGATAATCCCACAAAAGGTTCCTGCATGACCTGACAGGGGGATAAACAGCATAAAATAGGGCATGACAGTGCATTCTTATCCATTTTGTACATGTAACATACATGTCCACGCTCCCCTACAGGCACCACCACCCATGCCACCCGGTCACAATGGCCAAGGAGTGCCAGCACCCCACACAAAGACAGAGGCCCCACTCAGGAGACTGGAGAGGGATGTATGGAAAGTGAGGAATACCCTGGCCCGTCACATAGTCTTGGATTGTCACCCTCCAGCAGCCCCACCCATTATACCACTGAAACCCATACCACCTAGCCACCACCATCAGCTCTCCAAACGACCCCACACCAGTGTCTCCATGCCACACACTGGAGACCACATGTTCAGAGACCGGAGAATTAAGCAACTGAAAGTGCAGCAGATTTACTATGTGTAGGAGCAGAAACATGTCATATACGGAACAGGATTTGTACATAGTACTTTAGCAATTTTGTTTGTTTTTCCTCAACATGGATGTACTTGGACAACGGTGACTACTTTTATTGTGTTAGTTTGTTGTTTATGAAAAAAAAGATATATATATCTGTTTTTAAGAACAAAAGCCAGTGGGGCCTTTGTTGGAATTTAAATAACTTTGGGTACAACATGTATAATATTAAGAACTGTGTGATGTAGATTATACCATGCAGGCAATAGCACCACCGCCCACATTTTTCCAGGTGAACCATGTGTGTCCTGGGAGGATTGGCAAGAGGCTTTCAAAACATATTTAGAAGCATTGGGTGGAGCTATTTTTTTTACAACTAAAAGGAAGTTAGCGTTATTGAAGCATAATCTATGGGTTGAAGGGAGGAAAGTTTTGAAAACACTACCTTTTGTGAATATAGTTGTGAATGAGGATGGAGGGTCGGATGAAGAAGGGGATGAAGAAGATATGTATGCCAAAGCAATGTCGGCATTGGGAAACCATTTTGGTCGCAAGTTAAGTATTGTGCTGGAACGTCATAAGTTTTTCTCCAGGGCGTAAGCGCCGCATGAATCAATTGATCAATTTGTTAGTGCACTACGAATGCTCGCAAATACGTGCAAGTTTAGAGACTTGCATGAGGAGATGATTAGGGATCAATTGATAAATCACCCCAAAAGTCTGCATATTCAAGAGAAATTTTTACGTTTGAAAGACCCATCTTTAGATGAGGTTGTAGCAATGGCAAAACGTGTAGAGGATACTTCAAGATATGTTAAGGAGTTGGGAAACAATAGTGCAGATGATATGTTGGGGCAATCGATTAATGTTGTGAAACACAAGACGAGGGTAAGGAGGATGGGAGGAAGAAATATTAGGTGTGGAAGTACAAAACATTTGGCTTTTGAAACCAATTGTCCTGCGAAAGAAGCAAGTGTTTTCTGTGTAACAAAGTGAGTCATTTTTCAAAAGTATGCAACCAAAAGAAATGTTTGTATAAGAAAAAAAGTGTGAATTGTTTACGTGGTAAAGTTCAGGAGCAAAATCTCTCTGTGGAGGATGAAAATTTTGATGATCTTATAAAGGTGCTTATGATTAATGACGTTTCCACATGTATGCAAGTACAGGAAAACAAGATTTGTAAACTTGAGCAAGATCAGTATAGACCCCCGAAGTGTGAAATCTGTGTAAATGGGATAATTTTGAATATGTGGGCAGATTCATGTTCCCCTTATACACTTATTGATAAAAAAAACAACATGCCTCAAGTTAGGATAATGTGATTTATCCAATTCTGATGCATAATTGATAGGGTATGGTGGCAACATAGTTTCCATCCTGGTTTGTTTCCGTGGAAATGTGGTATCCAAACAAAGGGAAACTGAGCGTTGGGTGTATGTAGTGGAAAGTGGTCATTGTTTGCTAGGTTGGAAGGAACAAAAAGCTTTGAAAATATTATTAGATCCCAATAATGAAGAACAAGTTTTGACTGTGGAGCAAGAAGAGGCGGAAAAATGGAAGGTGGAGTTTCATAGTTTATTCAATAATAAATTGGGTTGTTTGAAAATGTTTCAGCACAAGATCGTGCTGAAGGAGGGGGCGGTACCAAGAGTGCATAAGGTAAGGAGTGTACCAGTGGTGCTGAAGGATGCTTTGAAAGAGGAACTGAGATGACTATTGGAGTTAGGTGAGATAGAAAGAATCGAGGCTTCGGAATGGTTAAGTCCAGTGGTTTTAGTTCGCAAACCAAATGGCAAGATTAGGATGTGCGTGGACTTGAGGGATTTGAATGACAACATATGGGTGGACAGGCACCCCATTCCCAATATAAATGAGTTGCTAGCTGGAGTTCGAGGTGGTAGGATATATTAAACCTAAAATTTGTCAAATGCATACCACCAGATTTTACTGCACCCAGAATCTAAACACTTAACGTATTTTATCACACCAGAAGGAGCGTTTACGTTTATCTGTATGCCATTCAGTTTGGCATTGGCGTCAGCAGTTTTTCAGAGAGTTATGCAAAGTATATTAGGTCATCTTGAGCATGTGAGATGTTTCCAAGAAGATGTGCTGGTGTGGGATGAAAGTGTGAAGGAACATGATAGTATTTTGAGAAGGGCATGCCATATATTGGAGGGTGTGGGGTTAACGGTCAAAGTGAACAAGTACAAGTTTGCGAGTCAAAGTGTGGAATATTTAGGTCACACAATATCTTGGGATGGCATAAAACCTAAGATGAATCTAATGGAGGCGATTGAACAGTCACCTACTCCAGTGAATAGGGATCAGTTGAAGTCTTTCCTAGGTTTGGCAGAGTATTATGCCAAATTTGTAAACATTTTTGCGGATTTGGCATAACCGTTACGCATCTTATTGAAGAAAAATCAGCAGTATGTTTGGTCGAGTGAGTGTCAACAAGCTTCTCTCAAACTCAAAAAATGTATTATTGATGCGGTTGAATTGAAACCATTTGTGACACAAGACCATACTATAGCTTCAACTAATGCTAGTATGTATGGATTGGGAGCAGTGCTGATGCAGATTCACAATGGAAAGGAACATGTGATAGTATTTGCATCGCAAACGTTGAAGGGTGTGGAAATGTCATATTCGGTGATTGAAAAGGAAGCTCTGGCTTGTTGGTGGGGAATACAACATTTTAGAAACTATGTATGTGGAAGAAAATTCGAGTTGCGCATGGATCATAAACCATTAATGGATTTATTCAGTACAAAGGGTGCTGGCTGTGCATCATCAAGGATTGCGAAATGGTCGTACAGATTGCAAGAATACACATTTAGTGTGAAGTACGTACCTGGTGTAGCAAAGGTAAATGCTGATTTCTTATCGAGGTTACTGGTCATGATGAAGTCTGTGGAGGAGGATGAAGAATGTTTGGTAGCAAGTTTGCAATACAAAAATACAAAGGCCATAAGTGAAGATGTATAAAGAATGGCATTGCAGGAAGATAATGAGATGCAAATTTTGATAAATAATTTGAGCATGAGATGGTCAGAGGTAGGAGAAGAAACCAGATTGGTAGTGAATTATAAGAATGTATGGTCAGAATTATCAGTGCAGGATGATATGTTGAGAAGAAGAGACAAATTGGTTGTACCGTATAAATTGAGACAGGATGTTTTGGAAATTCTACATGATGGAAATGGTGGGATGTCTGGCATCAAAAGGAAAGCAAGAGAAGATTTCTGGTGGCCAGGCATGGATAAAGATGTTGAAAGGTATGTAAGAAGTTGTTTGTGTTGTGGCCATAGTGACAAGACACATGTGAGCGAGAGGACACCGGTTGTTCCTGTTCCTTTTCCGGCTAACCCTTGGCAGAAGGTAGGAATGGATGTTTGTGGTCCAGTTGATTTGGGTGGTAGTGGAAGAGATTTTGCGATCGTTATGGTGGACTATCATTCCAAGTGCCCGGAGGTTAGCGTTGTAAAGGATATTAAATCAACCATGATTATTGAATTCTGTGAGGAGGTATGGAGAAGGGAAGGTTATCCTGCAGAGGTGGTGAGTGACAGATCACGGTCCTCAATTCACCTCATGCAAATTTGAGGAGTATTTAATTGGATGTGGGGTTAAGCACGTTAGATCTGCAGTAGCACATCCTAAACAGAATGGTTTGGTGGAAAGATTCAACAGAGTGTTGGGAGAAAATATGAAATTGTCACTTCAAAATAGATTAGATTGGAAGACAGAATTAAAGAATCTGTTGTGGAATAATTGTACAACTCCACATTCTTTGATGTTGGAAACGCCATTCATGTTATTGAAAGGCAGGAAAACATGTACTAAAGCTGTACCATGTTGTATGGGTAGAGTGGGTAGGAAAAGTGTGGATGGAAAAGGTTTGCTACGTCGAGTGGAAAGGATGCAAGGAAAGTATGACAGAAGATGGAAGGGTAAGATAAGATTCTGCAAAATGGTGGTTGGAGATTGGCTGCATACCAGGATAGTGCACAGTACAAAAAAGGGTTTGTCCAAATGGTCGGAACCTAAATGTGTGGTGGGAGTAAGAAGATACAGTGTAGATTTGGAAGATGGCAGGAGATGGAATATGGCAAGCGTGGTTAAATTTAGTGAACAAGAAGTAAGAGGGTGGATGGAGACGGAGCATGGGCGGTCAGAAACAGTGAATAAGACATTGGTAGAAATAATGTTTCTGGGAAAAAGGGTAGTCATGAGGCCGGGGTATTTGAGGGATTATTACACAGAGTAAATGTAGGAGGCTGGACTGGCTTGTAGTGAGTACCAAGGGGTACTTGCACCTTGCACCAGGCCCAGTTATCCCTTATTAGTGTATAGGGTGTCTAGCAGCTTAGGCTGATAGATAATGGTAGCTTAGCAGAGCAGCTTAGGCTGAACTAGGAGACGTGTGAAGCTACTACAGTACCACTTAGTGTCATATGCACAATATCATAAGAAAACACAATACACAGTTATACTAAAAATAAAGGTACTTTATTTTTATCACAATATGCCAAAGTATCTTAGAGTGTACCCTCAGTGAGAGGATAGGAAATATACACAAGATATATATACACAATAGCAAAAATATGCAGTATAGTCTTAGAAAACAGTGCAAACAATGTATAGTTACAATAGGATGCAATGGGGAAACATAGGGATAGGGGCAACACAAACCATATACTCCAAAAGTGGAATGCGAAACACGAATGGACCCCAAACCTATGTGACCTTGTAGAGGGTCGCTGGGACTATTAGAAAATAGTGAGAGTTAGAAAAATAACCCTCCCCAAGACCCTGAAAAGTGAGTGCAAAGTGCACTAAAGTTCCCCTAAGGACAAAGAAGTCGTGTTAGAGGAATAATGCAGGAAAGACACAAACCAACAATGCAACAACTGTGGATTTCCAATCTAGGGTAACTGTGGAACAAGGGGACCAAGTCCAAAAGTCACAAGCAAGTCGGAGATGGGCAAATGCCCAGGAAATGCCAGCTGCGGGTGCAAAGAAGCTTCTACTGGACAGAAGAAGCTGAGGTTTCTGCAAGAACAAAAAGGGCTAGAGACTTCCCCTTTGACGGACGGATCCCTCTTGCCGTGGAGAGTCGTGCAGAAGTGTTTTCCCGCCGAAAGAACGCCAACAAGCCTTGCTAGCTGCAAATCGTGCGGTTAGCGTTTTTGGACACTGCTGTGGCCCTGGAGGAACCAGGAGGTCGCAAATTAGACCAGGAGAGAGAGGAGAAATCGAGCAAGACAAAGAGCCCTCTCAGCAGCAGGTAGCACCCAGAGAAGTGCCAGAAACAGGCACTACAAGGATGCGTGAAATGGTGCTCACCCGAAGTCGCACAAAGGAGTCCCACGTCGCCGGAGACCAACTTAGAAAGTCGTGCAGTGCAGGTTAGAGTGCCGTGGACCCAGGCTTGGCTGTGCACAAAGGATTTCCGCCGGAAGTGCACAGGGGCCGGAGTAGCTGCAAAAGTCGCGGTTCCCAGCAATGCAGCCCAGCGAGGTGAGGCAAGGACTTACCTCCACCAAACTTGGACTGAAGAGTCACTGGACTGTGGGGGTCACTTGGACAGAGTCGCTGGATTCGAGGGACCTCGCTCGTCGTGCTGAGAGGAGACCCAAGGGACCGGTAATGCAGCTTTTTGGTGCCTGCGGTTGCAGGGGGAAGATTCCGTCGACCCACTGGAGATTTCTTCGGAGCTTCTGGTGCAGAGAGGAGGCAGACTACCCCCACAGCATGCACAAGCAGGAAAACAGTCGAGAAGGCGGCAGGATCAGCGTTACAGAGTTGCAGTAGTCGTCTTTGCTACTATGTTGCAGGTTTGCAGTCTTCCAGCGCGGTCAGCAGTCGATTCCTTGGCAGAAGGTGAAGAGAGAGATGCAGAGGAACTCGGATGAGCTCTTGCATTCGTTATCTGAAGTTTCCCCAGAGACAGAGACCCTAAATAGCCAGAAAAGAGGGTTTGGCTACCTAGGAGAGAGGATAGGCTACTAACACCTGAAGGAGCCTATCAGAAGGAGTCTCTGACGTCACCTGGTGGCACTGGCCACTCAGAGCAGTCCAGTGTGCCAGCAGCACCTCTGTTTCCAAGATGGCAGAGGTCTGGAGCACACTGGAGGAGCTCTGGACACCTCCCAGGGGAGGTGCAGGTCAGGGGAGTGGTCACTCCCCTTTCCTTTGTCCAGTTTCGCGCCAGAGCAGGGCTAAGGGGTCCCCTGAACCGGTGTAGACTGGCTTATGCAGAATTGGGCACATCTGTGCCCAACAAAGCATTTCCAGAGGCTGGGGGAGGCTACTCCTCCCCTGCCTTCACACCATTTTCCAAAGGGAGAGGGTGTCACACCCTCTCTCAGAGGAAGTTCTTTGTTCTGCCATCCTGGGCCAGGCCTGGCTGGACCCCAGGAGGGCAGATGCCTGTCTGAGGGGTTGGCAGCAGCAGCAGCTGCAGTGAAACCCCAGGAAGGGCAGTTTGGCAGTACCAGGGTCTGTGCTACAGACCACTGGGATCATGGGATTGTGCCAACTATGCCAGGATGGCATAGAGGGGGCAATTCCATGATCATAGACATGTTACATGGCCATATTCGGAGTTACCATTGTGAAGCCACATATAGGTAGTGACCTATATGTAGTGCACGCGTGTAATGGTGTCCCCGCACTCACAAAGTTCAGGGAATTGGCTCTGAACAATGTGGGGGCACCTTGGCTAGTGCCAGGGTGCCCTCACACTAAGTAACTTTGCACCTAACCTTTACCAGGTAAAGGTTAGACATATAGGTGACTTATAAGTTACTTAAGTGCAGTGTAAAATGGCTGTGAAATAACGTGGACGTTATTTCACTCGGGCTGCTGTGGCAGGCCTGTGTAAGAATTGTCAGAGCTCCCTATGGGTGGCAAAAGAAATGCTGCAGCCCATAGGGATCTCCTGGAACCCCAATACCCTGGGTACCTCAGTACCATATACTAGGGAATTATAAGGGTGTTCCAGTAAGCCAATGTAAATTGGTAAAATTAGTCACTAGCCTGTTAGTGACAATTTGGAAAGAAATGAGAGAGCATAACCACTGAGGTTCTGATTAGCAGAGCCTCAGTGAGACAGTTAGTCACTACACAGGTAACACATTCAGGCACACTTATGAGCACTGGGGCCCTGGGTTACCAGGGTCCCAGTGACACATACAACTAAAACAACATATATACAGTGAAAAATGGGGGTAACATGCCAGGCAAGATGGTACTTTCCTACAGTAAAGTTGTGATAAAGAGAATAAATTGTAAGTAGGAGTAGCAGGATTTTAATAACCTGTGATTTTTTTTTTGTACATAGTTTTGTAGTTGGCTTAGTGTTTCATTTTCTGTCAGGGGTGTTTCAGAATTTATTATTTGGTTAAACTTGTTATAGGGAGGGAGATGTGTTATATTTAGAGTATATATCTAGAGGAATGTTGGGTGGTTGCTTGGCAACTAGGGATGGAATTTAAAATGATTGGGACAGATTGTAAGGCAGACTCAGTTGCTACTGTAATCTGCCAGGGTTTGGATGCGTACATCTTTCAAGAAAATAAACGAAGAAAGAGAAGTGAAATGAGGAACCGTGTTTTCTTTAGGTTACACACACAAGCGATGTATGATGTACAACTTTAGGCGCATGTATGGAGTGATACCTCTGGTCTAATGTGAGGAACAGACACTCATATGGGCAGGCGACTAAGTTCTGGAATTTGAAGGCCCTGAATGGGGCACCTGACCAGGAAATATGTACGTGGTTCTAGCAAAATGGAAGCATCCTGCCATCCAGATATGAAGGAGTGGAAGTGACATCATTCCACTGTGTTCACCGCTGTGCACCTATTCATTGGTTTACATGGTTGTCAATGGGGAACCTGGGCCTATCATGAGTGCCGCCGGCCGTGACGGTGCACCCTGCTTCGGAGCATATGCCATGTCATCACCCCAATTTCACTTGACTCCTGATTCCCGCACATGCAAGTAGTCCACTGAGTGTGCTGCTGTGCCGTGACTCTGGTTACTCCAATGGTATGAGCCACAGGGGAAAGGGTCCTGACCTTCACCACGGAGGAGCTGGAGAAGCTGATGAACGCGGTCCTACCCGTGTATGCCAAGTTATATGGGCGACCAGAGGAGCAGGTGAGTTGGAGGTTGTCTTGTATGGATGTGTGTGATGGTGGCGGATACCTGTATGCATGTGTGCTTCATTTGTAACTGCACAGGCGTAGATTGTGTGGCATGTACTGTTAGTGATATGGTAAAATTATCCTGTGAAGTTTCCGTCCCATAGGGGACGACATGTTAGCTGTATCAGATGGGCATATCCTGATGTCTTTTTTTCTTCTCTGTCTGTCCAATACAAGTCAGCACCCATCAGAAGAGGGGACTCTGGCAATCCATTGCCAAGGAGATGCAGACCCTGGGGGTATACAACCAGCGGAGCACCCACTGCAGGAAGCGGTGGGAGGACCTGAGGCATTGGGCCAGGAAGACCAGCACGGGAAGGCCTCCCAAAGAGGAAGGGGTTCCCGTCGGACCCTGACCCCCCTGATGTCCCGCATTCTGGCGGTGGCATATCTAGATTTGGATGGGCACTTGAAGGCAGCACAGCAGCCACAAGGGGGTGAGCACCAACACTGTTTAATACCACTTTGATGGATGTGTTTGGGTGCTGTGGTATGTATGCTGTATAGTGCCAGGCACTCTGACAGGTGTGTTCCAGCAGTCCTCCCCTATGGGCACGTAAATGGTGTGGGGCAGGTGTCAAGGGTCACAATAGGCCCTGGGGGGTTGATCTACATGTACTGTAGGATTCTTTGTGGGCACATGGACTAGTGGGTGTATTGGATGGCCATGGTCCCCCATGTGTGTAGTCCCCACAGTTCAACAGGTCCATGTTTCATGTGGGAAATGAGTTATATTCTGGGGTAGTGGCCCCTAGTCAGGGGCATAGTAATGACTATTGTTGTAGGTGGTGCGTGTAGGTGTGTAAGCAGGATGGGAGTGTGTACATCCATTCAGGTATTTACAGATTTCTCTCATGTTTTGTCTCCCCACCCTTGTGCTCTTGTGTTCTTTCTGTACATCAGCATCATCTGGCGATGGAGCAGTGGCACCAGCGAGTGGAAATGCAGCGGTCCACGGTTCCAAGGAGGTAGAGATGGCAGAGCCCAAGGGATAAGTGGGTTGGAGGGCGAGGGGAGTACCACGGGGAGGCAACTGCCACTGGCGGTAGTTACTCTGATACTTCCTCCAAGGGGAGCTCCCTGATGGTGGAGGACCCTAGTGGGCCCACCCATTCTTTGTCATCTTCTGCCACCATCCATGCCATCACCACCCTCCCAGTTGCTTCCCACCCAGTTGCTCGTGCCCACTTCTCCCCAGGCACCTTATCCACTGCTGCACTCACGGAGGAGGCTATTGACCTCGTGAGGACCATCTCTGTAGGGCAGACAACCATCATGAATGCCATCCAGGGGCTAGCATCCCAGATGCAGCAATGCAATGCATACCTGGAAGTCATTCACTGTGCCATGTGTGGCCTACAGAGATCTTTTCAGGCTCTGGCCTCGCCTTTGACGGCAGCCAGTGTCCCTGGTCTTTCCATCCCCTTCAACCACCTCTACCCCTTCCTGCACCCCACTCTCTTCACCCATCCCAAGCACATGTTCAGACAGCCATGCACACACCTCAACACACAAAAAGCACACAGAGAAACACAAGCACCACAGTTCCCACCGCAGGTATACACATAGCCAACATACAAAGGCCCACACAGCAACATCCACTTCCCCCAGTGTGTCCACCTCTCCCGCCTCCCTGTCTGTCACCTCAACATGCACACCCACAAGCACTGCACCCTCAGTCACTGCTGCTGGCTCCACTCTTGCAGTCACCACATCATCTGACATCCAGTCATCCACCCCAGACACCACACCTGTACTCACCACAACTACATTGACTGACAAATGCAGCACACTCACCAGACCTGCAGACACCCAGACAACATCCATTTACACTGGCAGCCTGTCTTGTCCCACTGTGTCCACTCCCACTCCCAAGAGACTCAAACGTTCCCAGACACTCACTCAACACACATCCACCACACATCAGAATACTGTACAGGTACCTGCATCCATGTCCAGCACACCTACACCTGGTACAAGCACTCCCTCTACCTCCACTCCCACACCTTCCTCCATATCCACCCCAACTGCCGCTAAGTAACTTTTCCTCTCCCGTGTTGACCTGTTTGAACCCACTGACCCACCCCTTCTCATCCCTAAACGTGCCCATCTCCTTCCCCTGTCCAATCCTTCCTCATCCAAGTCTGTTCCTGTCTGCCCTTCCCATTCCCGTTCCCCTTCCCCAGAGAGGAAGAATCCCTGTGTTGCCCCAGGTCCCTCTGCCACTCTCCGGTCCAAGCCCACTCCCCCACCTTCCAAGGGCAAACCCAAACCCCCTCCACCTCTCAAACGTAAGCCCAATGCCCCCTTCCAGGCGTAAGTCCCCACCCCCGCCACCCCTTGCCCCCGTTACCTGAGGTGCCTCGCTGCACAATTGATGTCCCTTTACGGTGGAGTACCCTGTGCACATGTGGGAGTCAAGTCCGGCCCATTTGGGTCCTTCAGGGTATTCTACATGGACTGACCAATTGCCTTATTTGGACATTACTATTTTACTTTTGTATTAAAATTTGTGTGCCCAGTGGTGCTGTTGGCACAATATGGAGACGTGGTCCATCGTTTCATTGTGGGAGTGTGGGATGCACATGTGTGTACTTTGGGCAGGTCTTTGTTGCCTTGTGTCAGGTAAGTACCTCTTATTCTGGTGTGTATGGCTTGTGATGGTGGGAGGTGTTGTTAGTGCATTGGAGGGTGGGTGGGGTGGGTATGTAACTGAACCCTTTCTTCCCTTGTTTTCTAGGTTGCGGTACTTACCAGCGGTCACGGTCATGGAGGCATATTACAAGAAGCAGGACTGGCATTATTTGCAACTCTCTATGTCTGCTTCGGCGTGTTGTGTGTGCTACGGTGAGTGTTTCCTTTTATTTGGTTTGTTTCTGTTCCAGATTTAATGGCGGTCTTGTGCTTCATTACTTTTTGGGCAGGTAGGGTCTTTCCGTCAGCCTGTGGGCGGCCTCTTCCGTCATTGTCGGCACTCCAATAATGGCAGTGTGTGGATGTACCGCTACTTGTTTCTCATGTGCTTCATTATTTTGCGGTCCGTACCGCCAGCCTGTTTGTGGTAGTTACCACCACCGCCGGCGGAGCGGTGATTGCTGCCATGTTCATGATGAGGGCTATAGTATGGATGTGTCATGGAACACAAATACCCCTCCAATGAAATAGCCCTGTAATGAACCCACACATCACCCACATTGCAACACAATGGAATGTCAATGGGATGCACAATATTTTGAGAGACAAATATCCAAAGCTCACAATGCAAACAACACCTACATAATAATGATGGGGGCATCAAGAGCACTCAAGGAAGGATGCTGGCCTGGGACACATTATACTTTGCACATGCCGGTAAAACAACATTTGCCCAGGAACTGGCTCTTCATGTATCTCAGGGACAAACAATAGTAGAGCCAAGTAACATGACTATCTGCATAATGTGCAAATAAAGAAAGCAAATACAATAGCAACAACATGGCAATACATTTAGATGAAGTAGCTGCAAGGTACACACGTCAAAATGGACACATGCTAAGTCAAATGTAAATGTAGCTAGCACAAGTGAATACCCTCCATGAGTGGACAAACAAAACTCTAGCTTCCATACATGAGACGAATGTACAATCCACATCAGCGAGACGAGTCTAACACTATACATGCTGACATTGGTCAAGACAAGATGAAATATTTACCTTAGCATACAGAACACAATGCAATGACAACCCAATTGGAATAAAAAAACATATATCCATTCAGTGTACATTTGCCTTTGTCTTGGGTGAAACCAGCACTTCCCACAAAGTCAGATATTGCAAAAAACAGCAAATGGATCAGCAATCAGGCTGAAACACTCACAACTGTAGGCATACAACACAAGATACTCAGGAACAACATAAATGTAGAAAAGTAAGTACCCAACAAAACCACAACTTGGTTTTATTGAATTTAAATGCTTAAGAGCAATGGTCATTGGCCAGTCCACATCAGTTCATGCATATTTCTATGCCCACACTTAACTCCAATCACTGCCATGGAATCATCACAGGAAGGGGCATTAAGTGGCAGGCAGGCACCTTAAGGATCATGCTTGGGTGGGGTCAGATTTGTGATGGGTGGGTTTGGCTTTGGGAAGGGGATATTTTTCTTTGGAGGGGTGGGCTTCTTCTTTGGGGTAATGGGTATGGGTGCTTGCATGGGGGCAGGTGTGACAGGTGAGGATTGGATGTGGAAGGGATGGGTTGGTATGTGGGTGAGGGCCTTTTGGGTTTGGCAGGGGGTTTGGAGGTAACAGGGGAAAGGGCAAGGTAAAAAAGAAAACTCGCTTTGGGAAAACATGCAGGGTCATCAGAAGGGGTTGGGGATTTGCAGGTTGAGGTAGATGCCTTTGGTGTGTGCATGTGTGAGATATTCTTGCGTTTTGTTGGTTTATGTTGCATGTGTAAGTGTGTGCAGTTGTTGTGGAGCTGGGAAGTCAAGTTGCTGGGTAATGTGGAAGTGGTGGATATGTGTCTGTCTGTTGGGGTGGTTTATGTGGGTATGGTGGATGTTGTAGATGTGTCTGTGTGTGTTGGTGTGTTGACTGTGGGTATGGTTGGTATGGGGGATTTGTCTGTGAGTGTTGTGTTGGTGTCTGGGCGTATGGTGTCTGAGGTGTGCAGGTCTTTGAGTTGTGAGCTGTTGTCTGGGTGTATGTTGGGTATGGTGGATATACCACTGACTGTCATAGTGGTGTCTGTGGGTATGCTGGATATGGTGAGAGGGTTGGTGGGGGTGGTGGGGTGTCTGTTGAAGTGGTATTTGATATGGTGTTTGTGGGTGAATATTGAGTGTCTGCGTGCCAGTGTGTCTTATGGTATTTCTGTTGATGTTTGCTGCTTGCGTGTGGGTGTGTGTGGATGTGTCTGTGTGCCTGGGACAGGTAAGGGAATAGCGAATTTGGGTTGGGAAGAGGGAGGTGGATGGGGAAGGAATGCGGGGGGTGGATGGCTGCCGTGCCTAGGGCAAAGGAGAAACCTACCCTCTTGGGTGAGCAGGCGTGACCAACTGGGTGGAGAACTGTGGGTGGCAAATAAGGATGGTACATCAGGAGCAGGTCCTGATGGGTCTACCACCAGTAGGGAGTGGCCACTGGAGGTAGAATACAATGATGACGAGGTTGATCCTGTCTCCTCCGTGGCACTCCACTATGATTGTGGCTTTGTCAAGTCTATAGGTGAGGATGATGTGCCAAGTCCACCAGGGGTCTGTACACCGGATGATGTCTCCATCTTCTATTCGACCCTTTGTGTCAGTGGTGTCATGACTGGAGGTACTGTGGCCATATGCTTCCCCACTTGATTGTGCGCTGTCTCCTTTACCTACCTGGGATGATGCTGCAAATACAAAGAGGAAAAGGATCACCACATGTTTGTGATCACACTTGAACCACATATATGATTAGCAAACACTCTCATGACATCAAGTAGGCCCCAGAAAAAAACGACATCAAAGTGGCTCCTACATGTACCATACCATATGCATGCATGCCACCTGAACTCTCAACAGTTGCCCACAGGAAAATCAGCATCTCTGACAACTCCAGTTGCATGGCTGAAGTTGTGCAATCACAGTAACCATTCAGCAAGTAGGAGACCACATCATCTTCAAGGCTTTGCATCATGAAGCATACCTCAGTTACTTGCTGTGATACATTAATAGAGCAATGCCAAGTTCATTCCCACAGGTCCTACACAAGGTCATGCAGACATCTATTTGTCACATACACAACAGCACAACTATAGGAAACGATGCTCCAAAACCCTAGTATGTTGCTGACAGAAGTACAGTAGGCTGAAGAAGGCGCCACAGGAATACTCATGTCACACTGGAAACATAGCAATGCACACTTCACCATGTGGAATTTATCTCATGGAGTCATGGAGGTAGTACTAATATTGCTCAGATATACTACACATTTTGCATGGAACTGTTGAAAAAATGTTCAATTTGTCAGGAAGAAATGTCTGTAAAATCCACAACAAAATGAAACAATAAGCCCCAGGGAAATCACCACTACTGTCTGGCACCTCCTACAATGACATACTCTGACTGCATCAGTAGAAGCCATTAGCCCTTTGTCTGTTGGAGAGGTCCAGAGATTTGCAAGTACTTGTAGAAGGCCCTCAACATGTTGCCCAATGGGAAGCTACACCACTGTCTGCATTTTGGTCCCACAAACCCAGATGTCCGTGGATGAATGTTGTACCCAACCACATGTGATTCCAGCATAACTGCAAGTCACTCCATGATGCATGCCAATGGTATGGTAACAAACCTTCCCCATTACACATGTACAGTGCCCATTTCTACATGATGCCACATTAGTGGCATGGAAATGCACATTGCGTGTAACAGCCCTAGTCATACCTGTCATGTCCCTAATTGCTACGACAGTTGTACATGCCAAATGGCATGCAATGACGGGTATGGGTATGTGCGAGCCACCAATCAATGGTGACACACTCCTGTCTTTTACACCACATGAAATGTAGCCCATTGCATGTGTCCAATTCCAAACATGTTTTCATGCACATATATGTGAGGGAATACAGAAATCATCCCATGACCACAAGTAGACCATGCATGAAACAAAAGTGTACACATTTTGTCAAAAGAGAAAGGGACATATGATAACATGTAGGCAGAAAGAATGTTGGCAACAGTGATCTCATATAAATCATGTCAATGGATCTTCCCCACTTACCAAGGGAAAGATTTGTTCTGTAGCTGCGCCTAAAAAACAATGTATGCTCTGTCACATGTATGATGACCACCTTCGAGTGACAGACAGTAGTGAGGCACCAGCACTTGTCACACACTGAAGACAAGTGGCCTCTGCGGGTAAGATGACAAATTACTCACTTGAGCAGACACATGGCTGAGGACAGTGATCCATTGCAGTTTTTTCTTTGGCCTAAAACACTGAGGAGTAGTCATCTGTAGTGTAGAGTTTACTTCCACTAAAACAACAAACATTACTAGACTGATTAATGTAAACAGCCATGTGTTCTCTCTGGAGAACAATCATTTTGTGGATTGTACACAGTTGTGTCCTAGGTCCCTGTGTTAATAGGCAAGGCACATCAGTATATACCACATTACATAGCTACACATACAGTTTCTCATATAATTTATCTCACCTGGCCCATCCCCAATTGTCAGGGAGGGATGTCAGAAGCTAACACATCAATTTGGCTTTGTGACAGGCAGGAATATGCCCTGTACGCACCCCCCTGTGGTTGGTGTGCTCCCCTCAAACGCCCATCAAGGTCCAGGTATGCCACTGCCAGAATGCGGACCATTGGGGGGGTCATGGTCCGACGTGTGTCCCACCCACATTGAGAGGACAGCCTCAGTTGCACCTCCCCGATCTTCTAGGCCCAGCGTCTCAGGTCCTCCCACCTCTTCCTACAGTGGGCGCTCTGCCGGCTGTGGACCCCCAGGGTCCGCACCTTCTGGATGATGGGTCTGCAAATCTCCTTCTTCTGCTGGGCGTTTTCCTGTATGGTTGCAAGAGGCAAATCAAGTGATTACAAGCACAAGTTTTTGCCTAAATGATGTGTCACACACATGTCAGAAACACCAAGCAAAACATTTTCAATTTGTCAACCTACCACAAGTGTAAAGCAAATGTGCCAATAAGTATAGAAACATCACTACACACTTTTGGATTAATCTGCAGACTAACCCAATACCCTGCTCATGGCTTACAATGCAATGACGGGTATGGGTATGTGCAAGCCACCAATCAATGGTGACATCAGGTAGCACAGGCTCCAGCAATATGTACTGTGATGTGAGCCACAATGAAACACTACACACCAATGTGGCTTCTGAAGGGTAAACTGCTTGGGGATGACTGGACCAACACATTTACACTCTGCAAGATTGACTCACTGCATACAATTCCAACAGGCAATTACCATAGCACAGACTTCATCCTTACACTTGAGTGACAATGAAAGGGCTGGCATGGTGGGTGCTGAAAGTCCCTTCCCTGTGAATGTGTGGACATATGGCCTACCAAATGCAGACTCATGCCACTTCAGGGTGGGTTTCTGTGGTATGTACCTCTACCACAAAACATGTCTTTGGACATATTTTTCTAAACTACAGAGATGGCATCCAACATACAAAGGTATGCATTGTACAATTTCAGCTAGGTAACCAAGCTACAAAGTCACATGTCATGGCCTTCCAAAAATCTATACACTGTCTGCACTGTGGGTCTATCATTTGTGCAATACGCCTGTACAGGACAAATATCACATCTGTGAATGTGACAACAGAGCTGTGGGAGTAAGAGACCTGTCATGAGTCACAGATACATCACATGTGTTGATAATGATGCAAAATACACATATGGACTAGTTCTGGGATTTACCTCTGTATTCATTCTTAATCTAGTCAATGGACTGAGGTATTCAGGGAAAGTTTTGCAACTAGAGCCTCATATTGGCCACATGACAGTATCTGCAGATTTACTGGGAGTGGGTATAGTGCCACTGTTGAATAGCCAAAGTGACTCCCCCACAACCTGGACTATGTCCCATATTGGGATATACATTTGACAGTCCCTAGTCTCTTCAGGCTAAGCATATAGTGCCACATTTGGAACTACCTACCGCGTGGACGACTTCTACTGGCAGGCGCGGGTAGTTCCTGATGTTCTTGAAATGCTGTCTATGGCCCTGCAAAATGCACCCCAACAACAATATAAGTTTAATATCATCACAAACATCCTCAATCTGTCTTGTCGTGTAGGTCCGACTACACAATCACCGTGTAGTGTGTTGCAGGGCACAGATGGCAGATGACTGCAGTGCACGGTCCACAACCGCAGCCTGCAATTTTCGCAGTCAGAAAATACAGCCACATTTGGGGGGCAACTGTGTAGCAGATAGTTGGGTAGAGCCTGAATCCATGTTGTGAACACAGTCACATTTGACCCGTGTGTAGTTTCCAGCTGTGATGTGTATTGGGTGTCATATAGCCAGTCAGAAATGCTTTGTCACATGATATTGTTGGCATGCATCATGTATGTTGCTGTGGACACCATGACTTATAAATCATGGGGGTCATTACAACATTGGCGGTACAAGGCGCTTACCGCCGTGCAGAAGACCGCCAATACACCGCCGCGGAATTCCGCCACAGCTATTATGACACACCAAAGGTCAGTGATAAACTGGCGGAACCAAATCCTTCACCTCCACGCCAACAGAAACATGCCCATGCTATTATGACCCACGAATCCACGCGGCGGTCTTTCAACCGCGGTATTCCATTGGCGGTACACACCGCCGCCCTCAAAATGCACACACATCTCCAAAACACCACCACATTGGACAATTTGAAGTACACACACCTGATACACATACAAACACCACTCCCACACACCCAATACAATATAAAACACACACCCACATCACCCACAAACCCCTACTACCAAAAATTAGAGACAAAGGCGACAGAGAGAGAGCACAGAATAGACAACCCCACTACACAGAGGCACACAACACCATCACCCACACAACATCCACGCACAAAACACCACACACCACTACACTCACCACAACCATCACCACATACACCACCCCACACATCACCCACACCACCCCATGGCACGCCAAAGACACCCCCGCTTCTCCGAGGAGGAGCTCAGGGTCATGGTGGAGGAAATCGTACGGGTAAAGCCACAGCTATTTGGCTCACAGGTACAGCACACATCAATAGCCAGGAAGATGGAGTTATGGCGCAGAATAGTGGACAGGGTCAACGCCGTGGGACAGCACCCAAGAAATAGGGAGGACATCAGGAAGAGGTGGAACGACCTACGGGGGAAGGTGCGTTCAACGGTCTCCAGGCACAACATCGCGGTACAGCGAATTGGCGGCGGACCCCCACCTCCTCCCCCACAACTTACAACATGGGAGGAGCAAGTCTTGACCATCTTACATCCTGAGGGCCTCGCAGGAGTCGGTGGAGGATGGGACACTGGTAAGTCAATTCTTAACTATCATATCCCCCACCCTACCTGCATGCTATCACACCCCCCACCCCCTCCCCTATCACGACAACTCCTCACTAATGTACCCATGACACCAACCACCCATCCCAACACCAAGCCCTGCATGACACAACTAAGCATGGACACCCCTCACTAAAGCATGCCCACTGCACATACCCAGTACACCCCCCAACCATCACCACACAAACCCATACACAGGAATGCTTGCACTGGGGTACACAAACACCCACCCATTGCACACCATTACACACACACATGCAATAATCATGCACTTATGCCCCCGCAGGAATCCGAAGGACCGTCACCACACCAGAGGGTCCAGACAACAACACTCCACCCCCAGAAGAGGTCCACAGTGACGAGAGCAACTCTGCCCTACTGGATCCTAATGACCAGCCCGGACCATCGTGGGCCTCGGGACAGTTGGTTCCCCTTGCACAGGCACAGCCCAACACCGACCTTCCACCCTCTGGTAACACCAGCACAGCTCCCACCCAGTGGGCCCAAACCTCCCTACCCAGGACAGGTCAATCAATGGTGTGTCCACCACTACAGGGAACCCAGGGTATCCCACCACCCCAACAACAACAGGGACCTAGGGGCCGTGGTAGTGGGCACACGGTCCAGGGAACGGAGGCACAGGAACACAGGGGAACTGGGAGGGCTGCTGTGAGTCAGGGGGCGGACAGGCCAAGGGAACCCACTCTCCACGAGGCCCTCTCCTCCATCATGGGAGCATACCACCACTCTCAGGAGACGATGGCGACGGTCCTGGACAAGTTGCAGGAGACCCTGCGCCTGCAGGACGAACTGTATTTGGGGTTCAGGGAGGAGCTCAGGACCATCAGCTCCGCCCTGGGCACCATCGTAGGGGTGCTGAAGGACATCCAGCAGACCTTGGGGGACACCGTGGCACTCCAAGGGGCCCCTGACACTAGCATGGACGATGAACTGCCCACCACCTCCGCCGGCGCTAGTGGACAGGACGCCCCGCCACAGGACCAACACACCAGCACCACACCCCTGCAGACGGACAACCACCACGCAAGCGGTCCCTGAGATCCAGGAACAGGACAGTGCAAGATGGCAAGACCCCCCGCCAGGAAATGAGATCACCCTGATTGTCACCCCACTGTCCCACTTTGTTACCCTGTCCATACTTAAACTGCCCCAGCTCCACTTCCTATGCCCAAATGGGCAGTGCACCTGTGAGACTAATAGACTGGACTCTGCCATGGGCATTCCTCCGCCATCACCCATCCTCATTTTACAAACCCCTCACATTTCTGAGCACTTCAATAAACACCCTTGAAACACAAAACAATCTGGAGTCAGTCTGTGATTTAGTAAAAATGTATTATCAATGGCAGTGTCATAATGGGTGTAACATTGTAAAGCTAACATACCTATGTCACGCATCACAAGCCCTTGAAGGATGCAAGCAGTTGACACGTAGGTAACCACACCTGTGAAACCGTAATGAGAGGGTACAACTCAGTTACCAAATAGTGATTTAAATCGAAAAGCAGGATAGAGGTAGACGTGTGAAAGTAAATGTAATGCTAAAAATGAAAATGTTCTCACCTGTGTCTCACTGGAAATATTGCTGTATGACTGACTCCCTGTTGTCGTTGTCTTCTTCATCAGCTTCATCCTCATCACTGTCCACAGGCTCCACAGGCTCCACAGCTGCTACAACACCGTCATCGGGATCACCCTCCTGCAGAAAAGGCACCTGGTGTCGCAAAGCCAAATTATGGAGCATAGAGCAGGCGATGATGATGTCGCACACCTTCTTCGGTGAGTAGAATAGGGATCCACCTGTCATATGGAGGCACCTGAACCTGGCCTTCAGGAGGCCGAAGGTGCGTTCGATCACCCTCCTAGTCCGCCCATGGGCCTCATTGTACCGTTCCTCTGCCCTGGTCCTGGGATTCCTCACTGGGGTCAATAGCCAGGACAGGTTGGGGTAACCAGAGTCCCCCAATAGCCATTCACGGTGCCTCTGGAGTTGAACCATCATATCAGGGATGCTGCTATTCCGCAGGATGTAGGCGTCATGCACTGAACCAGGGAACATAGCATTTACCTGCGAGATGTACTGGTCTGCCAAACAGACCATCTGGACATTCATCGAATGATAACTCTTCGGGTTCCTGTACACCTGTTCACTCCTGTGGGGGGGAACCAGAGCTACATGGGTCCCATCAATAGCACCTATGACGCTGGGGATATGTCCAAGGGCATAGAAGTCACCTTTCACTGAAGGCAAATCCTCCACCTCAGGGAAAATGATGTATCTCCTTACATGTTTCAGCAGGGCAGCCAACATTCTGGACAACACGTTGGAAAACATAGGCTGGGACATCCCTGATGCCATGGCCACAGTTGTCTGAAAAGACCCACTTGCAAGGAAATGGAGCACTGACAGCACCTGCACGTCAGGGGGGATTCCAGTCGGATGGCAGATTGGTGACATCAGGTCTGGCTCCAACTGGGTACATAGTTCCTGGATACGATGACATGTCGCTCTTCCATTGTCAACAGGTCCACCAGCGGTCGGTACACCGGAGGATTCCGCCATCTTCTCAAATGTCCCAGCAAACAGTGCCTACGAAGGACAATAGCGAAGAACCAGTCATTATTCCTCCAGGTATGTATCCACAGTCACACACAAGACTACACCACTCACAAAACCCTTCCTGTATGTGTGTTGAGTGTAGGCCTAGCTATGTGTGACGCAGTAGTAAATGAAGCCATGTGGGCCCCTGATATGGCGGCTGCCTGACCTCTAAAGTGGGACAATGGGAATGTGGGGTAACTGCACTGGCGTTGCACACCGTCACGGTAGGCGGTCGTAGACCGCGGCGCAATGCTGCATTGGTTAACATTGGACCCTATGGGTCCCAGGAGCCAATGAACAGGTGCGCTGGCGGTGATGATGCGCACCGCCGCGGACGTCACCGCCGCAGATGTCACCGCCATTTTCTATCTCTTCAATTACTAGATACCTGACCTTCGACAGGAGAGGACCTACACTGCAAGTGCTGCTGTGACCTCGGTCTGGAAGCGACGATGGCTGCTGCGTCTGGGGAAAGGGCCCCTGCCTTCACTGCACAGGAGTTGGAGAAACTGGTAGACGGGGTCCTCCCCCAGTACACGCTACTCTACAGTCCTCCAGACCAACAGATTGGTACACAGGGAGCACGTTGTATGGGCTAGGCCTGGGTGGAGAGGGCTGGTTGGAAGAGGGAAGGGTGCAGAGTTCATAGAACATTAATGCATGGGAATGAATGGGCCACATGGCCAGAGTAGGGAGGGGGCCACTCACAACGACGGAGCAGTTGGTAATGACTGTTCCTCTTTCCTTGTGCATGTCATGTAGTTCAGCGCCCACCAGAAGGGGGACATTTGGCGTGCCATCGCCCACCAGAGACGGGGCACCCACTGCCGTACGAGATGGGAGGACATTCGCCGCTGCAGCAAGAAGACGGCAGAGGCTCAGCTGGGGAGCCCCCTGATGTTCCGGATCCTGGCGGTGGCCTACCCGGAGTTGGATGGGCGCTTGAGGGCTTCACAGCAGACACAAGGGGGTGAGTACAACCTAATTCTGTGGACTTTGCGTGCAGTGGAGGTGTCTGGGTGGGGGAGGTGGGCTGTGGGTGTCCCTAGGCCAGGGCGAGTTCGGTAGGCAAGGCCCCTCCGTAATGTAGGCCATGTGGCACTCTACCCCACCTAAGCAGAGTGCCAAGTTGAGGTATAGTTGCCCCTGTGGCATCCATGTGCCCAGATCTCCACCATTGCCATATAGGCCATATCCCAGAAATTGCATGTGCAGAGGGTAGGAGCACGGCGTAATGCAGGGGGCAGCTGCGTTTGTCTTGTCCGCCAACGGTAGCGGTATGCCATGCACTAAAACCCTCTTTCTTCTTTCTCCCCCCCTTTTTCTGCTCTCCCTGTCCTTTTGTACATCAGCATCAAAAGGCGGAGGTACAGTGGCACCGGAGCATGAGGGAGCTGCATCCCACATGGACATGGAGGGCCACACCACGGACTCTGAATGCACCAGTGGGACGGAGAGCGAGGGGAGCTTCACGTCGGCCACCGGATCACCAAGCAGCGACACGGACTCGTTCGACGATGTGGGCTCCCTTGTGGTGGCGGCACCATCTGTGCCCACCACCTCTACAGGTACAGCCGCCACCTCCCCTACCAGCACCGCCCTCCCAGCAGCCCCTCAGCGTTCACCCCGTGCCCGCTCACCCAGGAGGGTGGGCATCACCTTCGCCCCAGGCATCTCAGGCCCTGCCCCAGTCACCCCTGCTGCCCTCAGTGAGGAGGCCATTGACCTCCTCAGGTCACTCACTGTTGGGCAGTCTACCATTGTGAATGCCATCCAGGGTGTAGAATGAGAGTTACAACACAGTAATGCATTCCTGGAGGGCATTCATTCTGGTCAGGCTGTCCTTCAACGAACCCTGCAATCTTTGGCCTCAGCACTGATGGCAGCCATTGTCCCTGTGTCTAGCCTCCCCCCTCCAACTTCCTCCACCCAGACCCAATCTCCTGTACCCCAGCCCATCCCAAGCACACCTACAGACTAGCATGCACACAAGTCAACACACCCAAGTAGCTCAAGCAAACATAGGCACCACACACACCACAGGCACTCACGCAAGCCTCAGCCACATACAGATACAACATCCACTGCCTCCTCTGTGTCCCCCTCCTCCTCTTCTCCCTCCTCCCTCCCAGTCTTGTCTACACACACACCTGCATGCACCACATCTACAGTCACCATGAATCGCACCAGGACACCCAGCACCACAAGCCGCTCACCTGCACTCACCACCTCCACTGCCATTTACACGTCCCCTGTGTCCTCTCCCAGTGTGTCTGTGACGCCCCCTCCCAAAGTACTCAAACGCCGGCAATCACTCACCCAACATCCATCCACCTCACGACAGCCTCCAGTACCTGCACCTGCACCTGCACCCAAAACAGCTAAAGTGACACCTCCTACAACCACCTCCTCTTCCTCCACTCCCAGACCCCCTCCAGCTACCCATCCCAGTGTTCGTCAGAAACTGTCCCTCTGTAAAGTTGACCTTTTTGCCCCCACCCCCCCTCCAATTCATCAGTCCCGTTGTAGCGCATCAGCCAAAAAGCCTCCAATACCAGTGGTGCCTGTTCAAGGTTTTTGGAGTGCCTCGGCCACCAGGGCAGGCAGTAGGACCCGGAGCCAAGGCACTGGTAGTCCACCCCCTGTAAAGGCTCTAAAATTGGAGAGTGGACGACGGGACCGTGTTAAGACTCCTGGTGGGAAAACAACTGACATGGGTTCCAAGGGGATTGGAGAGTCAGCTGTGACTCCACCAAAGGTGGGGAAGGGCCAGAGGAAGTCTCCCCAGCCTGTTGTGAGTGTCACGGCGGAGAAGTGCGTCATCATTTCCGGCGGTCGAGACACAACCGCCAGGACCGTCGATACTGGTCCAGAGACTACCGCCAGAGTCACAGCCCTGGAGGGCCCAAGTATCGTCACTGGTCCAGAGACCACCGCCATCGCCGGAGTCAGTGCCCTGAAGGGCCCCGGCTGCCACAGCCCCGCTGGGAAGTGATGAAACGTCATGCCACACACCAATGTCCAGTGTAGAAGACGTCATGCCACACACCAATGTCCAGTGTAGAGAACGTCATGCCACACACCAATGTCCTTATTAGAACTGCCATGGCAAAGCACCGCTGAACAGTCCTGAACCGCCATGTCAAAGCACCACTGAACAGGGCAAAGACCACCATGGCAAAGCACCGTTGAACAGGGCAAAGACCGCCATGGCAAAGCACTGCTGAACAGTCCTGAACTGCCATGTCAAAGCACCGCTGAACAGTCCTGAACCGCCATGGCAAAGCACCGCTGAACAGGGCAAAGAGCGCCATGTCAAAGCACCGCTGAACAGGGCAAAGACCGCCATGGCAAAGCACTGCTGAACAGGGCAAAGACCGTCATGTCAAAGCACCGCTGAACAGGGCAAAGACCGCCATGTCAAAGCACCGCTGAGCAGGACAAAGACAGCCATGGCAAAGCACCGCTGAACAGTCCAGAACCGCCATGTCAAAGCACTGCTGAACAGGGCAATGCACCGGGAAAGAATGAATGGACCGCCACATCAGGCATCCTTATCCCATGTGCAGCTGGGATAGTGACAGTACACGACCTTTCACGGGAAGACTCATCCAGTCTGGACACCAGTCCCCCCCAGCACCAGTAGAGACCTGCATCAACTTGAGAGACCGTGGCTTTGCACTCCCCAGGATGGCACAGTGGGCAAACCAACCACTGTAGAGACTTGAGAGACTGTGGCTTTGCACTCCCCAGGATGGCACAGTGGGCAAACCAACCACTGTATGGGCTTGAGAGACTGTGGCTTTGCACTCCCCAGGATGGCACAGTGGGCAAACCAACCACTGTATGGACTTGAGAGACTGTGGCTTTGCACTCCCCAGGATGGCATAAATGGGCATGGAGCCCCGTCGTGGATCTGGCTTTGCAGTCATCCGGCTGAGGTGCCCCCCCTTCCCTTCCCCCTGAGGTGCCTGTAGTATTTCAATCTGATGCCCCGGCAGTGTTCTCTCCGATTGTGGTCAGGTATCGTTTGTGGGCCTCGCCCATGCATTTTTGGACTGTTCGTGCACAGACATTGTTATGTACATATCTGCTCTACTTCTCGTATTGTATATAATAATGAATGATTTTCATATATATATATATCTGTATATTTTTGTATGACATGTATATGGGCACATTACATTGTTTGACCGATTTTCGCTTTGTGTATTCATTCTTCCGGGGGAATTGTGGGTTGTTACTGTGATTTTTTGTGAATGCATTGGTGTGTATGTTGTAATATGCTAGGGTGTGGATGGGGGTGTTTGGTGGGTGTCCCCCTAACTTTTGCCTCCCCCCTCCCCCATGTCGTAGGTGCAGTACTCACCGTTGTCTGTGGCGCCTACGTAGCAGTTGGTCGTAGAGGAGCAGAAACACAAGGGCAGGGAGTATTTGGAGTTCCGGCTCCATGGATTCCTCGTTCCTCGTGGGATATGTTCAGGTGAGCGTTTTCCCATAGCAAAAGCTGTTTCTGCCGTGTTTTTAACCACGGTGAATCTGCCCCAGAAAAGGTGGCGGATTGGCAGGTTGTAATACTGTGGGTGGTACATTGTCTTCCGCCTGTCTGTTGGCGGTTACCGCCGCGCTGCTTGTCTGTACCGCCGTGGCGGGCGAAGTGTTAAAGTGGCTGTCTTTGTTGGCGGTTTCCTCCAGGGTCATAATTCCCTTTTTTTGTCCGCCGGCCTGTTTGCTGTATTTCCGCTGCTTTAACGCCGTCCGCCAGGGTTGTAATCACTCCCCATGTCTTTTCACACATGGGTACCCTGGGAGAGGGAGGATGTGACAACCTCCTGTCTACCCTCTATTGCCAGACCATGCAGTAATGCCACATCTCCAGTTGTGCTGTCTGAATAGTCAAACAATAGTGGATTTATGCCTTCAGTTGGAGCCAGATCTGATGCCAGCTAATAATAATCCATACTGCATACCACCAATTGTCCAAGTCATGTCAGTATTGCACTTCCTGGTCACAAGTCCTGCCAACACACAGCTGCACTATTTGCTGGCATTTCCCAATTTATGTTCAGTCAGTGTTGAAGTATTTCTTATCAGCAATACTGAAACACATTGACAGCTATATCAGGTTCCCCCAGCGTGAAGATTTAGCCAATGTGAAGGCTGACTTCGATGATTTTGCCCACATGTGGTGGGGGCAATTGCTGGCACACATATTGGCTTGGTGCCACTGCAGGCCACTGAACAAGTCTATCACAACATAAAAAAACTTCCATTCTATCAATGTGCAAGTTGTCTGTTTGGCAGATCGCTACATCTCAAATGTGTGTGCCCATTATCCATGATCAGCACATGATTCTTTCTTAATGCGGACCTGCACAATACCCCAGCTGATGTCATAGTTGCAACTAGCGAGGGCCTGGCTGGTTGGTAAGTCACGTCTGTCCTGATTGTGTGTGAGCAATGTCAGGTGCTACAATCATAAAGTGAGTGACTTATTGTTTCACTTATGTCCCATTCCTTAACAGGAGACATATCCAAATCGTCCTTGGTTATTAACGCTGCTGAGGAATCCAACTAAGTCAGGAGAAGTCCACTTCAATGAGGCCCATAGAAGAACACAGCGGGCAGTGGAACGGGCTTTTGGGCTCCTGAAGGCCAGATTTCACTGTCTGGACAGGACTGATAGAGCTCTCCTATACTAACCTGGGAAAGTGTGTCAGATTACTGTGGCATGCTGCTTGCTCCACAACATCGCTCTGTGGAGGAATATCCCATACATCCCAGAGGAAGGGGTGCCTGCAATGCCAATAGGTGAGAATCCTGAAATGCCAACTGAAGATGACAGTGGTCAAGAGGAAGGAGCTGACTTGCAAGAAGATCTCATCCACAACTACTTCTCATGAGTGTAAGTAAGTCATGTGATGTTAGGACTGTGGCTGTACAATGAAATGTAGTTGTGAGAATGTGTGGAGTTTAGTGTTTTGGAAACAGCTAGGGAGCTGATACTCTGCAATAATCAGCCAAAGGCTGATTGATAAGATAGCTTTTGACACATACCCACCTTGATGATGTTGCTTTGTTTGTGTCAGCTTCCTTGCAATGTACTTTGTTTTCCAGATGCTTGCTATGTGACTTGTGTCATATGTATCGTTTCAACCCTATACTCCTTGTTTTGTTCACTGTACAGGTACCTTCACCATGACATCTTCATGTGGGCATTTCAGAGTTGTGACATTGGGAGGTATGTGATGCTGTTCTGACATTTGAAGTGGACATGGATTGGTCCAGGTGATGTAGGTCACAGAGTTTAGGTGAATGAGACCTGTGCCAAGACAGCTTGCCCAGTATTTGGATGGAAGGTCAGAAGTACCCATTGGACTTGAATTGTGTGCTGTGGTGGGCTTGATGAGTCATGTGTGTCATCATGTCGTCCTAAAATATGTAGTCCTAGCTAATAACCAAGCCATTTTCCCTTCACTTTGGCTAAACACTTTTTTGTATGACTTGTATACAGCTGTAGATGTGTTTCATCACTGTAGGCCACAGTGCCTGTGCCACAACACTGACATATGTTTGTGTCATACCATCAGATGCATGAGCATTGGATTATGATGGTCCTGTGATCAGGGACTGTTGTACTCCCGTCTGTCTGTATCTTAGATTATGTGATGTTGAATTACTTTGGTGTGGTATGTGATAAGGCTCAAGCTGATGACATCAACCACTTCAATGTTTGCCTATTCAACAGGACAATGTCTGGCAAATCCCTTACTTCCATGGTCTGGAGGTCTGTCCCTGTAAATATGGTCATTTACTCAGTATGAGGCAATCATTTCTGACTTCCAATAGTTCAGACGTGCGGAACACTAATCAAATATGTAGTTTGACCAGAGACTTGTATGTATGTGGTTGTGTGGGATGATTGTAATCCTGAGCTGGACACTGTGTACATGTAACATATCCCATCTTGAACAAGTACCTTGGATCATTATTGTATGGGTCACATGGTCTGACATATCTACATGGCTAAATATGAAATCAAAATCAGTAGACAATGAGTCAGTGATGGGTGATTTTATTGTGAAGCTACGAATAACAGAAAACATACATGGCATGAATCAACAAAAAACAGAAATGTGAAGGGGTCAGTCATGGTGAATGAAACCAATGGAGTAGATGCCACACCACTGGAAGTCCAAAGTCCAGAGTACTCCTCCCATTGGAAATGGACCGTGATTCAGGATCAGTCTACAGAGTGAATGTGTAACACACAAAGGAGGACCCTAAATAAGAGGGTTTTGCTGACAATGGTGGATGTCTTACCATCCGCACCTCCTGGAGTCTTTGCTGGATGTCCCTGCTTGCTGGGGCGATCAGCTGCTACAGAGGCATGGGGGTCTGTGGCTTGTTGTTCCTCTGGCAGAGCCTACCTTCCTGTGGCTCACACCGATGTTGATGGGCCTGCTGTTTATGAGCCAGTAGACTGGTTTTGAAAAGCTCTGCTCAGGGTGGTGTGTATGTCCCTCAAGAACCCTGCTGGGAGGCTATGATGGAACTGTGGGTCTGGAGTTCGGTCAACACCTGGCCCATCACACCTTGGGACTACTGATAGACTCCCAAGACGTGGCTGATGGTGACCTGGACAAGAGCGGTCACAGTGGCCTCACTCCACTGGCCCACAGCATCCCTCCCATGCACCCTACCCCCATGGGTCTGTGCCCTTGCCATAGGGTGCCATCTCTAGCTTGTTTCTGGATCCTTATTTTCGGAATTGTTGTGCTGCAACTCACTGGGGGGCATAAGATGGTGGACACTGTGCGAGGGACACAGTTTGGGGGGGTGAATGGTTTACTGTGATGTTGATGGAACAGGGCTGGGAGATGATGATGTGGCCACAGTGAGACTCAATGTTGCCATCTGACCAGGTTACGTCCTCCATGTCAAGATGCCCAGAAGTGTTGCTGTCACTGAAGGCTTCATCCAGGGGTAGTGGTAGTCTGTTCCGTGGCCTCCCTTTGCCCAGCGGCAGAGCCAACTGATGTAAAATGTACATTGCTACTGGTTGTGCTTTGACATCTACCTCCAAAGGTTTTGTGTTACAGTAAGCAGAGACCTTGGACAAAGTTAAGTTGTAGGTAATGCAATTGTACCAATTAACCATGATATTGGGTGATTTGACATGATGTGTGAAGCATGCCAACCCAATTTTACTCAAGCAGATGATGAGATGTACAGATCAGTCGCACTTTGGAGAATGACCTGAAAATTACATTTTACCATTAGTGCAGCCAACACAGTGGAGAGGAAAGATAAGGTTTTGACCATTTGGAGGCCTAGTTGAGTGGGATGAAGGCAGACTCAGGACTTTGTGATATATGTGATTGGAGTTGTCATGTGTACAGTGCTGTGTCCATGTTTCTGCTGCCAGTACCAATCTGGTGATGCAGTTTGAGGCCTTAGGAATACTTGTTGTACATACTGGGTAAGGTGTCATTCCTGTCCTCAATAGTTTCATCTTGGCATATCAAGTCAGGATGGAGCTAGATAGCCAGGCACATCTCTGATTTGAGCATGAGCTGTTCTTAATCACTCCCAGGTGAGTATACTTCAATTGAGAGTTCACAAACAGGGGTATTTAGACAAATGACCACTGTGCTTGTTACTGAAACAGGGCCTCTTGGGATTTGCCCTCTCTACTTCCCAACACTTCACAAATGTTATCCCCCAGGTGAGTAAACTTAATTTGGGAGTTTACAAACAGGGGTATTTGGACAAGCGACCACTGGGCTGGTGGTTGGAGTTACTGAAACAGAGTCTGCTGGGAGCTGCACTTAGGTCACTCACTCTCCTCCTCAACACTTGACAAATTATCCCCCAGGAGAGTAAACGTAATTTGGGAGTTCACAAAGAGGGGTATTTGGACAATTGACCGCTGGGCTGCTGGTTGGAGTTAAAGAAAAAGGCCCTGCTGGGAGTTTTAGTCAGGTCATTCACTCTACTAAACACAGTATACAAATGTTATCCCCCCCAGGTGAGTAAACTTCACATGGGACTTCACAAACAGGGGTATTTGGACAAGCGACCACTGCGCTGGTGGCTGGAGTTACAGAAACAGAACCTGCTGGTACTTGCAGTCAGGTCTCTCTCTCAACTACACACACTGGACAAATATTGTTCCCTCAGGTGAGTAAACTTCATTTGTGAGTTCACAAACAAGGGTATTTCGACAAGTGACCACTGCGCTGGTGGTTGGAGTTACTGAAACAGGGACTCCTCGGAGTTCCACTCAGGTCACTCCCTCTACTCCCCAATACTTGACAAATGTTAGATATTACATATCTAAATGCAGACTGAATTAAGGTCTAAGCATACATTCGCATTTTGGCACATACAATGAATTCTGGAATGTGTTTTTGTTAGTTACTGTGAGATTTCCAGGCACTATTTGGGCATATGGCATGTGATGGGCCTGGGTAACTACGATGTTGGGTCCAATAATACATACTGACAGTGTTATATCTGAGATACTCTGAGAATTTAATGTTGGTGAGGTACATGAACAAGACACTGGCAAACGCTGAGCTGTGGTCATGCATGCCACTGAATTTTTGCAAGTTTTTTTACGGTAACTTACCAGACTCCACTCCCTCATGTATTCCTGTCAAGCCCTCAGGATGCAGGATGGCCAAGACCTTCTCCTCCCGGGGAAAGAGTCTTAACGGGGTACTGGGAGGGCCATCACCAATCTTCTTGGCCTCCAGCTGGTGCCTGGAGACAAGGGAATAGTCCTTGCTATTGAGGTTTTTCCACCTCTTCCTAAAGTCCTCCTTTGTGCGCATGGTGGTGCCTAAAGCATTTACTCTGTCAATTAACCTGTCCCACATTTCCATTTTCCTACTGAGAGGAGTGTTCTGGACTTGGGTTCCAAATAATTGTGGATCTACTCTAATGATTTCATCCACCATGACTCTCAACTCATCCTCTGAAAATCATGAGTTTTTGACCCGTGACATGACTGGGAAATAAAGGGGATGACAGTGACTAACTAAACATGTACATATTGTAACAAAAAATAGGGGATGTGTGTGAAGGGTGTAAAATGGATGAGGAAAAAAGGGCTGCCTTATGACGAAAAAATGGACGACAAGATGTGTGGTCTGTCTTGCGGTGCTGCAGGGGAAATGCATAGGATTGTGGTCTGTCAAGGGGGGTGTTTTATAGTGTCTTTGCAGGTGTGTCGACTTGGCCAATGTGTGTCAGCTGTGTTGTTTTTTAATTCATCCATAGTGCAATTGTCTGTTACTTTCTGACAGTGAACTGTAGCAGTCGACTGCCTTTGTCTGACGGCTGCGAGGGGACTGCCACAGTGACTGTGTGTTTGCTCTGTGGTTGGCAGTGGCGCTAATGACACTGGAGGTCAGACCACCTATATCCAAGCCATCGCACCACTGGCAATCAGCCTTTTCTGCTTGGAAATCGGCAATGTATACATTACACTTTATATTAAAAATCCCAACCATCCTCTCCACCAGCTTCAGACCAGCCAGAACGCGTCACCCAGACTTATCCTGGACTTCCCCTGGAGCACCTACTTCATGACCCACCTCAGAGATCTCCACTGGCTGTAGATACACAAGTGCTGCCAATTCAAAGTCCTCACATATTCATACAACGCACTGCACAACATTACACCAGTGTATCGCAACACCTGCCTCCATTTTCACTAGCCCAAGAGACACCTACACTCTGCCTCACTCTCTCTCGCACACACACCCTGCACCTGCAGAAGCAGCACAGGAGTGCTAGCATTCTCATACCTTGCATGCAAATCATGGAACAACCTCCCTCTAAACCTAAGGCCCTCTTCCTCCTTTCTCACACTTTACACACTGTAGGCACATAAAAACAGGTGCTAAGCTCTGCAAGAAGTCAGCAAAGCCTATCATAATATGACCCCTGATTGCATTGTACTACCTAATTATCATAAGCCTGTGCTTAGTTTTATGGTGTTTCTTTAACTGCAAACAAATAGGAAGGTACTTAGGGCCTGATGTACGTAGAACTGGTGGCAAAATACTGGTCACAATTTGCCACAGTAGTTTTGTGATCAGTGTGCTAATTTGCAAAGTGAGCTAGGTACTGATAGGCCATTTTTCAAATTGCTGATTTGTAGTCTATGGCAATTTGAACCTCCTAATGAATATTGATGAGGTAGGTCACAAATTGTGACCCACTAGGAATTGCAGCCATCAATGGGGACCACCATGTTTGTGACTGCTTTTAAATGAAGCAATTTTATTTCTTTAAATGCAACCCTTTTTCCTTTAAAAAAAAAAATTACAAGTGTCATTTTTATCTTTCAAGAGCAGGCACTGGTCCACTGCACCACCGCCTACTTAAAAAAATTATTATTTTGAACATGCACAAAAGAGAAGGGGTCCCTTGGTGACCACTTTTCGTTTGCAAATGGGTTACCACATCCTTTGAGGTGTAGGTAAAATACTAATGTTTTGCAACCACATTTGTCTTTCGGTCACAAAACATTATACATACCACTACCATTTGGAATTTGGTAGCGACATCCTAAACATGCACCTTCCAAATACCGAATCGGTGTATGGCTGCAAACCCAAATTGCGACTTGGTAAAACAAATTACATAATCGCAGTTTGGTGTTTGCATTTTTGAGGTTGCAAACGGACCGATTCTGCGAATCAGGCATCTAGCCCTTAGAAACAAGAGAAAGCCTCGTGTAGGAAGTTGGCTCTGTATGTGCTATTTCAAAGTAAGGAATAGCATGCACAGAGTCCAAGGGTTCCCCTTAGAGGTAAAATAGTGGTAAAAATAGATAATACTAATGCTCTATTTTGTGGTAGTGTGGTCGAGCAGTAGGCTTATCCAAGGAGTAGTGTTAAGCATTTGTTGTACATACACATAGACAATAAATGAGGTACACACACTCAGAGACAAATCCAGCCAATAGGTTTTGTATAGAAAAATATCTTTTCTTAGTTTATTTTAAGAACCACAGGTTCAAATTTAACATGTAATATCTTGTTTGAAAGGTATTGCAGGTAAGTACATTAGGAACTTTGAATCATTTCAATTGCATGTATACTTTTCAAGTTATTCACAAATAGCTATTTTAAAAGTGGACACCGTGCAATTTTCACAGTTCCTGGGGGAGGTAAGTTTTTGTTAGTTTTACCAGGTAAGTAAGACACTTACAGGGTTCAGTTCTTGGTCCAAGGTAGCCCACCGTTGGGGGTTCAGAGCAACCCCAAAGTTACCACACCAGCAGCTCAGGGCCGGTCAGGTGCAGAGTTCAAAGTGGTGCCCAAAACGCATAGGCTCCAATGGAGAGAAGGGGGTGCCCCGGTTCCAGTCTGCCAGCAGGTAAGTACCCGCGTCTTCGGAGGGCAGACCAGGGGGGTTTTGTAGGGCACCAGGGGGGACACAAGCCCACACAGAAATTTCACCCTCAGCGGCGCGGGGGCGGCCGGGTGCAGTGTTAGAACAAGCGTCGGGTTAGCAATGGAAGTCAATGAGAGATCAAGGGATCTCTTCAGCGCTGCAGGCAGGCAAGGGGGGGCTTCCTCGGGGAAACCTCCACTTGGGCAAGGGAGAGGGACTCCTGGGGGTCACTTCTGCAGTGAAAGTCCGGTCCTTCAGGTCCTGGGGGCTGCGGGTGCAGGGTCTTTTCCAGGCGTCGGGACTTAGGTTTCAGAGAGTCGCGGTCAGGGGAAGCCTCGGGATTCCCTCTGCAGGCGGCGCTGTGGGGGCTCAGGGGGGACAGGTTTTGGTACTCACAGTCGTAGAGTAGTCCGGGGGTCCTCCCTGAGGTGTTGGTTCTCCTCCAGCCGAGTCGGGGTCGCCGGGTGCAGTGTTGCAAGTCTCACGCTTCTTGCGGGGAGATTGCAGGGTTCTTTAAAGCTGCTCCTTTGGATAAAGTTGCAGTCTTTTTGGAGCAGGTCCGCTGTCCTCGGGAGTTTCTTGTCGTCGTCGAAGCAGGGCAGTCCTCAGAGGATTCAGAGGTCGCTGGTCCCTTTGGAAGGCGTCGCTGGAGCAGAGTTCTTTGGAAGGCAGGAGACAGGCCGGTGAGTTTCTGGAGCCAAGGCAGTTGTTGTCTTCTGGTCTTCCTCTGCAGGGGTTTTCAGCTAGGCAGTCCTTCTTCTTGTTGTTGCAGGAATCTAGTTTCTAGGTTCAGGGAGAGCCCTTAAATACTAAATTTAAGGGCGTGTTTAGGTCTGGGGGGTTAGTAGCCAATGGCTACTAGCCCTGAGGGTGAGTACACCCTCTTTGTGCCTCCTCCCAAGGGGAGGGAGTCACATCCCTAATCCTATTGGGGGAATCCTCCATCTGCAAGATGGAGGATTTCTAAAAGTCAGAGTCACCTCAGCTCAGGACACCTTAGGGGCTGTCCTGACTGGCCAGTGACTCCTCCTTGTTTTTCTCATTATCTCTCCTGGACTTGCCGCCAAAAGTGGGGGCTGGGTCCAGGGGGCGGGCATCTCCACTAGCTGGAGTGCCCTGGGGCATTGTAACACGAAGCTTGAGCCTTTGAAGCTCACTGCTAGGTGTTACAGTTCCTGCAGGGGGGAGGTGTGGAGCACCTCCACCCAGAGCAGGCTTTGTTTCTGTCCTCAGAGAGCACAAAGGCTCTCACCGCATGAGGTCAGACACTCGTCTCTCAGCAGCAGGCTGGCCCAGACCAGTCAGTCCTGCACTGAACAATTGGGTAAAATACAGGGGGTATCTCTAAGATGCCCTCTGTGTGCATTTTTTAATAAATCCAACACTGGCATCAGTGTGGGTTTATTATTCTGAGAAGTTTGATACTAAACTTCCCAGTATTCAGTGTAGCCATTATGGAGCTGTGGAGTTCGTTTTTGACAGACTCCCAGCCCATATACTCTTATGGCTACCCTGCACTTACAATGTCTAAGGTTTTGCTTAGACACTGTAGGGGCATAGTGCTCATGCACATATGCCCTCACCTGTGGTATAGTGCACCCTGCCTTAGGGCTGTAAGGCCTACTAGAGGGGTGACTTACCTATGCCACAGGCAGTGGGAGGTTGGCATGGCACCCTGAGGGGAGTGCCATGTCGACTTAGTCATTTTCTCCCATCAGCACACACAAGCTGGCAAGCAGTGTGTCTGTGCTGAGTGAGGGGTCCCTAGGGTGGCATAAGACATGCTGCAGCCCTTAGAGATCTTCCCTGGCATCAGGGCCCTTGGTACCAGAGGTACCAGTTACAAGGGACTTACCTAGGTGCCAGGGTTGGGCCAATTGTGGAAACAATGGTACATTTTAGGTGAAAGAACACTGGTGCTGGGGCCTGGTTAGCAGGGTCCCAGCACACTTCTCAGTCAAGTCAGCATCAGTATCAGGCAAAAAGTGGGGGGTAACTGCAACAGGGAGCCATTTCTTTACACCTCGTTTGTCGGAGAAGTAAATTCTGCTAAACTCAATTCAATTGACAGAAAAAAATACCCGTCTGCACCGCACCGTTAAAGAAATACTTCGATTTTATTTGGATAGTCCATTTAATAGTCTACTATGATCAGGTGCAGTCAATATAATACCTCTAGAAAGCTCAGCTCTGCAGTCTGGGGTGATATACGTTCGTAGAAATAAATGCTGATCCGGGAACTAACTTTATAATTCATCAAATAGAGACTAATCATTCGGCCTGACTCTTTCTAGAGTAAATGATGCCAAGTGATAAAACAACTAACAGCCGCTGGGTCCCAGTAATACAGAAATAATATTCTTAACCAAAATGTACGTTAAATTCTCTATCATTTCAATGAGACTACTAAAGTCAGCGATCCATCACTTGTAACTGGCTGTATTGACGTTGCAGTGTGCCTTTCGGGCACGGCTGAGGCAGGTTATCATGCACTGAAGTGTAGTCAACAGGCATTTTTCATTGTTTCTACAAAAAAAAGATGCAAATATAGCTCAATGCTATCGCCGCCTTCTCGCATTCAAACTGCCTTAAAGGCCACGGCATAACTAAGCAGTACCACCAACCTGGCCTTAAAGTCACACCTCCAATAACTGTCTTCCTAGTCATAACTCTTTTTAATCCATGATGAACACAAATTGACACCAGAGCAGAGGATTATCCCATGTGCCATGTTTCCATTGCACAGTTTCTGTTGCTACTATAGCCTTATAGCCCACTGCTGAGGGCTATCTATACTGGTTGTTAAAGGCCCTGAACTTGAGCTGTAGGCGAGGGGCTATAAGTAGTGTGAGGGTTTTTAATAATCGGTGTAACCCGAGCCAGAAGGGCTATAAGGCTAAAGTTGCAACAGAAATACTGTACAATAGAAACATGGTGGCGCATTGGAATGATGGAGCAAAAGGCTTATACCAGCCATTATAACCCTGGAACTACTATAGTGTCTTCAATGGACCTCCCAATCTTCCAAAGTTCTAATTAATAAATCAATATGTAAATAAAATAATTAAATAAGATATAAATTCAGCATTACAGTCTGAATTATCTATTGAAAGTTATATTTTAGTAATTCATTTTGTTCTTCTTTCTACACATACTGGAGGATTTGGAAAACATGATATGTTTAAAGATTTGTGTACAGAAACATTTAGTGCATGAATGGCTTTGGTCACTTTTTTGTGCCATATATCATGGTGCAAAATATTTGCAGGAGCAAGTAATGAAAGGCATTTTATACATTATTCTTTTTACAAGTTGCATTGTGAGCTGAAATGTAACTGTTGATGGGTGAAATCCACAAAATGTGGCATTTTGGCATTGACTCCATAACTTTTATGCCAACGAATAAGTCTTTTTATGGATCTTACACTACAAAGAATTCTTATTACATTTTTTGCCAAAAATCATCCATGCACCTTTTGCCAATAAGCACAAAGATAAACATTTGCCTACAGGATTCTTTCCTGGTCAGGCGTGCGTCATTGTAAAAACTGCTCAGCACATTTTGATTTGCAGTTGCAGCTGCATTCCTGTCATTCATATACCTATTTAGCAGATTGAATATCTAGGGCAGTATAATACATATGATACGCTTTCCCTGTTTGTGCCACAGTGCACCTTTAAACATGTGCACCAGGTGCAAACAGGGACAGAGCACCATATTACAAAGAATGCGTGCCCCCCAGGGCAGTCACAAACTCCTTCTGCCCTGAAGGCAGCGCAGTTGAGTGAAATATGGAGAGGATGCTTCACAGCCACTCCGGAGTTCTCAATGCAGGTGGCATACTGCCTGCACTTTGAAGAGGAGAGAGAGAGAGAGTTTCCCTCATTTGCATGAGGAAATAGCCCCGTGCAAATGTGCACCCGCCATTTTACAGAAGGGGCAAAAAAAGGCCTGTTGTTCCCCCACTTTCTGTAATATGCCCCAGGTCTCTTTTGTTATTTTGAAAGCTGGGTGTTAGACCTGACAGCCTTAGGGTGGTCACCCCTAACCTTTTGCCTGCCTCCCTCCACTTTTTGGACACTGTTTTTGCTGGCTTTTAGACTCTGCGCACTTTACCACTGCTAACCAGTGCTAAAGTGCATATGCTCTCTCCCTTAAAACATGGTAACCTTGAATCATACCTGATTGGACTATTAATTTACTTATAAGTCCCTAGTAATGTGCACTCTATGTGCATAGGGCCGGTAGATTAAATGCTACTAGTGGGCCTGCAGCACTGGTTGTGCCACCCACTTAAGTAGCCCCTTTTCTGTGTCTCAGGCCTGCCATTGCAAGGCCTGTGTGTGCAGTTTCACTGTCACCTCGACTTGGCATTTAAAAGTACTTGCCAAGCCTAAACCTCCCCTTTCTCCACATATAAGTCACCTCTAATGTGTGCCCTAGGTAACCCCTAGAGCAGGGTGCTGTGTGGGTGAAAGGCAGGACATGTACCTGTGTAGTTTACATGTCCTGGTAGTGTAAAACTCCTAAATTAGTTTTTGCACTACTGTGAGGCCTGCTCCCTTCATAGGCTAACATTGGGGCTGCCCTCGTACAGTATTGAAGTGGTAGCTGCTGATCTGAAAGGAGTAGGAAGGTCATATTTAGTATGGCCAGAATGGTAATATAAAATCCTGCTGACTGGTGAAGTTGGATTTAATATTTCTATTCTAGAAATGACACTTTTAGAAAGTGAGCATTTCTTTGCACTTAAATCTTTCTGTGCCTTACAGTCCACGTCTGGCTGGGCTTAGTTCACAGCTCCTTGTGCATTCACTCAGACACACCCCAAACACAGGGTACTCAGCCTCACTTGCATACATCTGCATTTTGAATGGGTCTTCCTGGGCTGGGAGGGTGGAGGGCCTGCTCTCACACAAAGGACTGCCACACCCCCTACTGGGACCCTGGCAGACAGGATTGAACTGAAAGGGGACCTGGTGCACTTCTTAGCCACTCTTTGAAGTCTCCCCCACTTCAAAGGCTCATTTGGGTATAAAACAGGGCCTCTGCCCTACCTCATCAGACACTTGCTGGAGAAGAAACCTGAACCAGAAACTACATCCTGCCAAGAAGAACTGCCTGGCTGCTCAAAGGACTCACCTGTCTGCTTTCTACAAAGGACTACTGCCTTGCTGTTGGCCTGCTGCCTTGCTGAACTCTTGTCTGGCTGTGAAAGTGCTCTCCAGGGGCTTGGATAGAGCTTGCCTCCTGTTCCCTGAAGTCTCAGGACCAAAAGACTTCTCTTTTTCACTTGGACGCTCCGTGCGACGAAATGTTCGACGCACAGCTTGTTCCGCGGCGAGAAAAACGCCACACACCGACGCTGATCGACGCGACGCCTTCGGGATGACCGGAACTTCGATGCATGGCTTCGCAAGGACAACGCCGCCCGACTTCCAGAGGAGAAATCGACGCGACGCCTGCCGTGAGATAGAAATTTTTGTCGCGCAGCCCTGCAGAACGACGCGCAGCTGGAAAACAAGCAGGAAAATCCCCGCACAGACCCGGGACATCTGGTAATCCCCGCGATCCACAGAAAGAGACTGTCCGTGCGCTGGAAAACGACGCATGACTTCCCCGCGTGAAAAATAACGACGCAAGTCTGTGTGTGCTGGGGAGAAATCGACGCACACACCCTTTTTCCACGTATCCCTTCTTCTGTGGCCCTCTGAGGAGATTTTCCGCTACAAACCAGGTACTTTGTGCTTGAAAGAGACTTTGGGGCTGATTCTAACCCCGGCGGGCGAGGGTCGGCGGGAGCACCGGCGACAGGCCGGCGGTGCCCCGCAGGGCATTCTGACCGCGGCGCTTTGGTCGCGGTCAGAAAGGGTAAACCGGCGGTCTCCCGCCGGTTTACCGCTGCCCTCAGAATCCCCCATGGCGGCGCAGCTTGCTGCGCCGCCATGGGGGATTCTGACCCCCCCTACCGCCATCCTGTTCATGGCGGGAAAGCCGCCATGAACAGGATGGCGGTAGGGGGGGTCGCGGGGCCCCTGGGGGCCCCTGCCGTGCCCATGCCAATGGCATGGGCACGGCAGGGGCCCCCGTAAGAGGGCCCCGCAAGGTATTTCAGTGTCTGCCTTGCAGACACTGAAATACGCGACGGGTGCTACTGCATCCGTCGCACCTTCCCACTCCGCCGGCTCGATTACGAGCCGGCATCCTCGTGGGAAGGGAGTTTTTCCCTGGGCTGGCGGGCGGTCTTTTGGAGACCGCCCGCCAGCCCAGGGAAAAACTCATAATACCCTCCGCGGTCTTCTGACCGCGGAGCGGTATTATGGGGGCGGAATTCTGGCGGGCGGCCTCCGCCGCCCGCCAGAATTAGAATCACCCCCTTTGTTTGCTTTTTAAAGACTTAAGATACTTTATATCACTTTTCAGTGATATCTCTACAAATTCACATTGCAACTTTATTCGTTTTGACCTACAATTATCCTGATAAATATTATATATTTTTCTAAACACTGTGTGGTGTATTTTTGTGGTGCTATATGTTGGTATTGTATGATTTATTGCACAAATACTTAACACATTGCCTTCTAAGTAAAACCTGACTGCTCGTGCCAAGCTACCAGAGGGTGGGCACAGGATAATCTTGGATTGTGAGTGACTTACCCTGACTAGAGTGAGGGCTTTTGCTTGGACAGGGGGCAACCTGACTACCCAAACCAAAAACCCCATTTCTAACACTGGGCATCCTGAATCTCTATCAGTTCATGCTCATTTCATAGCATTCATTCCAGTTTTGCCACATTCACAGTTAGAAACAACTTCAAAAACTGCACTGACTGATGAAAATATCAAGTGCACATAAGTGCTAATCAGCACAGAGGGCAGGTCTACAAACTGATGATAAAGTGTATGTGCAGCAGAAATGTGGCTGCACGCATGCACATGGACACACAGACAAAAATTATTGAGAATGCGCACGCTGTTCATTGTTTGGTCCCAGAGCCCATATTAGTGGTAGGGCACACTGTATTTCTTTTCACCACAGAGCACCTTTAAATAATGGTACAGGGCACAAGGATGGAACAGTGCACCTTATTACAATGAATGTGCTGCCCCCAGGGCAGCGCAAGTTTGAGGCTGCCTCGAGGGCAGCGCATTCAGAGAAATACAGAGTAGCTGCATCAAAGCGTGTAGGGCAGACTTGTGCCTGTCGCGTGGGTACAATCTGTGCTCCCCGCGTACTGCTGTAGATGTTGGGAGGGGCCAGGCTATGATGGTGCCCACAACCTCTGCTCCTGCAGCAGTACAGACAGACCCTGTGTCTCTGGGCCTGGTATTGTTGGGTCCAGAATGCATGGACTCCTTAACATTGGGTTCAAGATGAATTGTACCTATAAGATGCAAAAATTTACCCACAGTTAGTGCTCCAGGTAAAATACCCCAACTCCCAATGAGGGCCTTACTTGGTAAATCGTGCATATGTTACTACATCTGTGATATGATTGGTATCTGCAGCTGCATATTCCATCCACTGTGAAGGACAGTGTGCCACATAAAAGGATCCAGGGGTCCAATAGTACTGTAGGTGTGAAAGTGTTTTTATCAATGTTATTGGGTTTTATAAATGGACAGGAAATAGGTTGGTAAGTATTTCAAAGTAATGGAAATTTAATTTAAAGTAAGATTAGCTTAGAGTGTAAACTGTGATATAAAAAATAGACAAATGAGGAGATTGGCCATAACCCATATTGAGTATAAAGGGAGTCAGGAAAGTCCACAACAAAAACAATCAATTGCAGCTTCTTTTTAAATGGGTAGATTTACATAAACCTAAATGTTGTGCATTTTGGCCAATGTTCAGAACAGGGGATGTTGGAGGCAGCTAAGCATATGATCAGCCGGGACGAATGTGCCACTCCTGTCTGGGGTGGTCGAGTACACCTGCTAAATAACCTGCGCTCACCCTTGGGTAGCTTGGTATGGCGCAGCCAGGCTTATCTCAGAGGCAATGTGTAAAGCAATAGCACAGCACATTTCCACAACACCTCGGCTGAACAACCCCAAAAAGAGACTTCACATGGGTTGATTGTATATACAAATTGTATTCAACACACACACACACACACACACATGATTGACGCAGTTTGATTACAATGTGATCTCAGCGTAAATGTAAATGAGACCACAACACACATCAGTATGCAATGAAAGCTTGGGTATGAATCTCAATGAACATTGCAACACACGATAATCTGCCCAACCATGTTAAACATTGATCACTGCAGATACATTTGCGGAAACCATATGTATCTACCTGTTGTCAGTACTGGGCCCATCGTCATGTAAACCACAATCAGTGTAACATGTGCAATGCAGGATGAACCCTAGGGCTAACAGTAGCAGCACAAAGTATCTCACAGTACAACCACACTCCCACCTAGACCCACTGCATCAGCTGTGCTAGTAAAATGTGATGCCAACCTTATGAACTCCCTGGCAGAACCCAAGTAACCAGCAACACCACAGTGCTACCTCACTCGTTCTGCTCAGACTCACTCCCTCACATCCACTGAGCACCTAGGCATGAGGAATGGGTATCATTTGGTGCTGGTGCACACGCACACACTCTCATACGCACTGACTTCCAGCACTCAAATGCAATACCCTAGTAACTGCCAAGTGGATGCCCGTACACTTGCAAACCCTCTGGGTCCCAACTCTCCCCCCACCTGCTGACCAGCCTCCAGTGAACCTTCCCCACTCTAACCCCTAAGATTATAATAACTTTCCCCTGGGCACTCAGCCACTCATGGCTAATTCACAACTCCCCAGGTGTTGGGGTCAAGCTGGGGGACCAGAATGACAATAGCCAGTAAACAAATAAGGAGGAGACGTTAAGACTCCCAATAGGCAGTTCACTCAGAGGTCTGCAAAACAAAGGGGGATGGTCACCGGGGCCAACCGTTAGACTCAGAGGCACCCAGCCCCACCTGGCAATCCAGTGTTACCAAATAGTAAACCAAATTCAGCATCTCCAGAGTGGAGAGGCACCGTCGGGGCATGTTGACTTAACCAACCCTCGACACTTCATGTTGCACAAGTTACCAGGTCTGTGTCTCCGGATTGGTGACACCCTGTCTGGTGCCCATTACCCTTCCATTGGCCCCAGACAGATTTGATCCAATGTAGAAAGTGCTCAGTGCTGTACCCCCACATAAAGAGGATGCTGTCAGGAACCCAATGACTGCGTGTTCCTGGATGGCACTAGGTTTCTTCCACCACCTCCTAGTACCGTACCCTCATCGACACTAAACTGGTGCATGATTCATTGAACTACACCAGACCTTCCTCTTCCACTCAGTACTTGGTTTCCATACCCCTCTGGTTTGAGGTACTCTGCCCAGTATGCTATGACCTTAGCAGTAATTCACTCCCCAGACGAACACAGTAGACACAAGTTTCATCGTGCAATACCAGACCAAGTAAAGCACTACTCAGGTTGTACCCTCACCGCCGCAGGTTCCAAGCTATGAATAGGAACAGCACACAATGAGCATGCAGCTGAGGGTCACGCAAGAGAAATGCTTCCCAATCAACTTCAACAAGCACTGAGTAGGGTCCTGCAACAATGATCCATACACCTCACGAGCCACCTCGGGGTGCAGTGGGCCCGGCAATGAAGGGTCGCACACCAGTAGCGTGAGCAGTACATTGCTACTTCGCACCCGGTGCTCCCGGTCTCCAGACTTAGTTCTTGCTCCACATGCACTTCGCTCCTTCCAGATAGAGTCTGCCACAATGTATGTACAAATAGAGGCCACTGCTTTCCATATATTTCCAATCATGATGTAGGTCCCTCACTGGAGGTTTTTGATGTCCCTGAAACCTCCGTAGAGAACAGGAGGCAGCTAACCAGTCCTTAGAGAGCCACTACAGGATCCCACACAGCAGCAGGCAGTCAGCCTCAGGCCAGTCGCTAATCAGTAATGGCGGTCTGATCCCCCTCCTTATACAGTTATCCTCTGAGGCAATCAGATTCTTCTGATAGTGTGCCAATGCGGTCCAGCTGCACTGGTCCTACGTATCCATCAGTAGTACTCTAAGTTGGGAAAGTTTTAAAGGATATACCTTTGAACTACAGACGTCTCCCCTAAATTTTCTCCTTATATGCCCTGGGTCTTGAAATGCAGATATTTATGGGTGAAGGCTCTGGCTCTGGGAGTCCAAGTGTCACAACCTCTCCCCCCACCTGTTTCACTAGGCCTCAAATGGCAGGGATCTGTCATTCTAGTTTTATTGTGGTTATCTGGGGAATGTGCAGATGCTCTCTTCCCACGGGACCTATGCAATGAAGCCTAATTTACGGGGCACCAGAATCAGTCCCAACACCTAGAAAAGCCCACTTCCCAAAAGTGGCACTTCCTAGGCAGTGATGACAAAACTACTGTTACTAATGGCATGGGTTTGTCATCCTGAGTCCAATGATACCAAACAGTATAAGCTGCTCCCCTGCAAGCCCTTACTGCAACCAGGCTTATTAAGCCTCTGCATCCAATATCACTATATGGGTAGAGAAGCTCTCATGGACGAACATGTGTGGATTTTCAGCACTTCCAAGGCACTAATGCCCTAGCACATGCACCAACCTGTCAAGGTAGGTGACACTTCAGCAACAGCCACCACTGTGGGCTCGTGTGGCGCGGCTGGCCTGAGCACACAGGTTCTGTTCCTATCATTAAATACTTGTGCGTAAATACAGGCTCTGTGGTCACTTCAGCAATGTGTACATTCACATATGAACCACCCCACCGAGTCGTGAACATGGATGTCCACGTCAGAGAGGCCAACCCTCACCTATACGTGGCCCAGACCAGGTACTCAAATCCACACATGGGTAGTGGTGCCAGTTTCTAAATCGTCTGATGGCGTGGGGACTTTCCCTTTGCATTGGCGGAGGGAAAGTGCTGTAAGCTCTTGGAGATGAAAAACAACTAAACCTACTCAAAAGAAGCAAAAAATGTGGGGGAGCTCTGGTCCATCACAGGTCCCTCCCAGCCAAAATTGTGTGTGGGGAGGGGTCTACAAGGTAGTCCTCTTCACTGAGGTGGAAAATCCTAGATTGACCGTCTGTGCTCAATAATTTACCCCTGGGCGGTGCTCCACCCGAAAATACATTCCCTGCAGAGATATGGACCATCTCAGTAGCTTAGGGTTTTCTCCCCCCATCTGCATGTGCCATCAGAGGGGTCGGTGGCCTGTTTGGACCAGTAAGTGATTACTGAACAGATATGGTCTCAACTTGTTCAGGGCCCAGACTACGGCTAACGCTTCCCTTTCAATCGCCCTCCACTGCAGTTCCCGTAGAAGCAGCCTCCAAAAGATGAAGATGACAGGCTGATCGATGCCTTCGTCCTTCAAGTGAAATAGGACCGCTCCAATTCTGTGTTCAGACACATCCATCTGGAACATGAATTCCCAGAAATAATCAGGCACCCAAAGGGTCGGTGCTGTGCACATGGTCTGTGTCAGTGCCTCAAAGGCCACTTAGCAAGGCTCCCTCCAGTTCACCTTCCGAGGTTTCTTCTTTGAAGTCAGCTCAGTTAAGGGGGTCACAATCCTTCTATACACCTTGATAAACCTCTGGTAACAACCGCTGAGGCCCAGAAAGGCTGTTATGCTTGTTTGGGTTTTAGGGGTCGCCGAAGCAAGGATAGCCTCAATCTTAGGCCGAAAGAACTTCCACAGGAGTGACTCTAGGGAGTTCACTTTGGTCCTGATGAGGAGTCTAGGGGTAGACTCTGAAACATGTAGACAATTTAGGAGGTAAGGTATATAATATACCCCCCCAACACCCTTTTTACCCATACCACCCCTGTGAGACTTGTTAAATTTGTAATATCATCCAGAGGGTGGTATTGTTAAGTCACCAAGACCCCACCACTCTTATCCCTTTTAGCATTCACATTGTTGAAACCAACAGTGCTCCCACTTCTTCCATTGGTCGCAGCACCCCTCGTTCTGTAGCAGAATGGGAGGAAACCCAATGATGAAGCATGCCACCAAGGGGTAACCCTGATGGGTGAGGGTTTTTCATACAAAAAAAACTTTTTTTCTCCCTGTGGGAGTTCCTTCGGACTAGGCCTTTTTGTACAATTACCGAAGTTCTAAAGAGGATAGACCCAGTCCCATCAAACCCTCCTTCTCCCTTTTGGTAGCATAGCCTCAATCGTAGCCTGTAGTGGTTGCACCATCCCCAGGCCCACCCAATGTCCCAAGTAAACTACTGATCCCTGCCCTACCTAGCACTCACTGGCCTTGAAAGTCAGGTCTGCCTCAGATCGCTCTCCCTACTACTGCTATAGATGGCAATGCTGTCTAGATATGCAGCTGAGAAGGCCTCCATTCCAGCAAGGACCTTGCTTACCAACCTTTGGAAGGTGATGGGAGCATTCTTAAGCACCTGGAACTTGTGATGCCCATCCAGGGTGGAGAAAGCTGTCTTCTCCTTAGTGGCCTCTGTGAGGGCGATCTGCCAATACCCAAAGGTGAGGTCGAAGGTGTTCAAATATTGGGCTGTGCCCAAACTATGGATCAGCTAGTTCACCCTAGGGAACGGATAAGCATCCATCTGGGCCACTGAGTTCACCCCCGGTGATCCACACAGAATTGTAATTTGGGCGTGGTACCCACTGAAGCGGGTTACTGGGATGGACCGGGGACTGCTAGAGGGTTCTATGGCCCCATCTCCAGCATCTTGGCCACTTTCATTTGAATGCTGACTCTCACCCTATCTGACAAACTATAAGATTTGCTCTTGACAGGGAGGATGTCACCTGTGTCCACGTCATTGGTACACAAGTGGGTGGACCCCGGACTAAAGGAGAACAGCATAGGAAACTGCCCCAACACTCAGCAGCAGTCCCTTTGAGTGAGGGTCAGGATGTTGGAGAGTGGTTCACTCTCTGCCTCCTCTTCTCCGTCAGCTACCATATGCATGGTGACCTCAGACCTCTCAAAGTGGGGCTTGAGGTGATTCACATAGAGCACCCGCAGGGGCTGCTGCTGGGTCTTGAGATCCACCAGATAGAAGGTCTCTCCATTCCTCTCTTTCACCTCATAGGGCCCAGACCATCAGCCCTGGAGGGCACCTGGCACCACAACCTCCATCACCCTCATTTTCTGCCCAAGTGTCAGCTCCCCTGGAGTAGCATTCTGATCACACCACTCCATCATGGCTGGCAGGCTTCCAAGTTGCAGGAGGCTTGCTTCCACAACTTGGCCATTTGTCTGTCAAAGGCCAGCATGTAGCTAATTACATCCCGGGGCGTCCCCTTGAGAGATTTCTCCCAGCCTTCCCTGACCAAACTTAGAGGTACCCTAACTGGGTGTCCGTAGAGAGGCTCAAACAGGCTAAAGCCCACTCCTGTCTACAGCACCTACCAGTAGGCAAAAATAGGCATGGTAGGAGGATATCTCACTTCTTCCTGAGGGTCTCTGGCAGGCCTCTGATCATGCCTTTCAAGGTCTTATTAAACCTCTCAACAAGACCATTGGTTTGGGGGTGGTAAGGAGTGGTGAACTTGTACTTCACCGCACACTACTTCCACACAGTTCGCATGTAAGCTGACATGAAGTTTGTAGCCCTGTCAGACACTACCTCTTTGGTGAACCCCACTCGGGTGATAATCCCCATTAGGGCCTTCACCACCGCCTGTACGTTCATGGTTAGCAATAAGGAATCGCTTCTGGGTTCTGCGTGATGTGATCCATGAGAACCAGGATAAATTGATGCCTGACAACCATCTAGGGATCTATCAGCCCCACAATGTTGATGCGCACCCTCTCAAAATGTTTGCACCCAATTTACTACTAGCTTGGCAGATTACACAAGTTCTACAGAATGCATCTGATGTCTTGGCCAATAAAAATGAGGGGCAAGCAGCGAGAAAGACTTGTCCTGACCCAAATGTCCTGCCAGGGGGATGTTGTGGGCCGATTCCAGTAGAAAGGCCTGATTACCCTGGAGGACCACAAAGGCCCTTCAGACCCCTTGCCCGGGAGCTCACTGTAAAGAAGGTAATCTTCCCAGTATAGGTGATGAGCCCCGCATAGCTACCTTTAAAAGACCTGAGACCCCACCCTACTCAAACAGAACCTGGGTCACTAGGAAACAGCCCTCTCTGTTGCCTGACACCACCACCTGGTGAGTGGCCTGGGGATGACCTGCCCTAGGGAGACCAGCTGACTCTTTACCATAGTCATGCTCTCCATGGTATCACTCAGAGCCTCCATCCCCTGCCCATTCATGGTGATCCACTGCCTATATTTTGTCATGATAGCAGGCACTCAGTCGGCCTGAGCCCTCAGGATCTGTTCCTATCACAAAATACTTGTGAGTAACTACTCGTGCTGTGGTCATGTTGTGATGTGACTTAGAATTCATGTGTGTCATGTGGAAACCCCTGACGGAGCTGGATAATGTCTGGACATTCCACATGACACTTACGGATTGGAGCTCGCGTTTCTCCTTCCTCTGTGCCCCTTTTACTTTGTTTACTTAAAATTGTATTTTACAATAATAAATCATCCTCCCACCGCAACCACTCTCGTCGGAGTCTTTACCTCATGTTTGGCAACGAGGATGAAGCGGAGTCCGTGACCTGCAGTAGCTGATCCTGTTCCTTTGTATGTTTTTTTTTCTTTTCTCCTTTTTTCTCGTTGCCGATTACTTAGCAGCCTTCGGCGATTTTCTTTATCTCATTTTTTTTTTCTCTTCGATCTTGAATTTTGGGGCACAGAGTGATTTTTCAATATACTGTTAACTTCAACGGTGTCTCCAGCGCGAACACAGCGCGCTAGCAGCGTTCTGCTTGGCGCGTATGTACCTAGCTGCTCTGGCTCGCTTGTGCCTCATTGCGCGCACATGCGTCAACGCTTAAAGGCTTAACCCCCTGCCTTGAGCGCGTTTGTGTACACATGCGTTAGTGCTCCCAGGCTAAATTTTTTGCTTTCAGCGCGCTTTTGTGTTTTCGAGCGAACGCTGGATTCTCCTGGACCCCCCGGTCTTCTGTGGGTTGGCACTTGCAGGAAGGACCAGAAAGAGAACAGTAAGATAGAAGAAGGACACTATCTTAGACTTTCCGGTCATCAAAATAGAAGTTGGACTTCTGGGAAGAATTGCTGAAAGGAAAATAATCGGGCATCTTTCTTTGGACTTTTGTGGATACACAACCAAAGATTTTTTCTTTCTTGTTTTTTTTTTTTCCTTTTGTTTTTGCTTATTGTTTTTTTTGTTTTCTTTGCTAAGAAATGCAGAACATGTTGCCACCATCACCTTTTTTACAGGACCCAGGTGATCCTCCTCTGGAATGGAGTTTATGGTTGCGCTCATTCAAAGCATATTTAGGAGCTATAGACGGCCACAAATTTCGGCCTGAGAGAAAAAAAAGTTTAATGTACTATTATTTGGGTCTGGAAGGATAGAATATTTTTGACCATCTACCAGTTTATGAATTACGTGAAGAAGAGGAGTTAGATGAGTTTGAGATGGCTGTTGCGCAGCTGGACAAGCATTTCACTAAAACTAAGAATGTTGTTGTACATAGATACAAATTCTTTACTAGGGCTCAAAATCCTAATGAAAGTGTGGATTCATTCATTACAGCTTTAAAAGTGTTAGCTGGCAAGTGTGAATTTGAAAATTTTCCTTCGCAGCTGATACGAGATCAACTTGTGGCAAGATGCTACTCTAAAAGAATCCAAGAAAAATTGTTAACGCGCAAGGATCCGTCTTTGGACAAAGCCATAGATATAGCGAAGAGCATTGAGTGTTCTTTAGAGGATGCTAAACAGCTAGAATTGTCCTTGTCTAATGTTTCCATTTCAGGCGCAGTGGTGAATACACAGAACAATGATCACAAGAAACAGTTTCGTCCTGAGAAAAAACTCGATTTTATTCCACCTTCGAAAAACGCCTTATCCTCTAGAGTAAACCAAAAGACTATGTTCTACAGATGTGGTTCTTTGAACCATGTTTCTTCTTTTAGGAATTGTCCTGCGGTCAACCAATAGTGCATGAACTGCAATAAACTGCAACATTTCTCACACGTTTGTAGAGGTGAGAAGAGGGGCAGTGTTCGTTGTGTTCTTGATGCAGATAAAGAAAATGTGCAACAGGATGATAATGAACTTGTATTAGTTGTCAAGGACAATATTTCATCCGTTAGCAAAATGGTAATAGATCCTGACATTGAGGTGCTTGTGGGAGGTGTTGCTGTCAAATTATTAGTGGATACTGGAGCACGAATTACAATAGTCTCATTAAAGAAATTCAATGAGTTTTGGAGTGAAAAAACGATTTTTCCTCCTGACGTTACTACGTTGGCTTTTGAGGGAAGCAAAATTGACTTGGTTGGGTATTTTTGGACTACATTGTCCATTTCTGGCGAGACTGTTCATGGCAAAGTGTATGTGGCAAGTAAAAGCATTAATGTTTTGGGCTTAATTCATCAAGATGATTTTAAACTAATCATTAAGCCAGGAAGGAATGAACCTGTGTCTATTGATAGGAACAATACCAACTGTATTAAAACATCTTCTGAGGTGGCTTGTCCTTGGCAACGGAGATTTAAGGGATTGTTCCAGGACAAGTTAGGTAAAATAACTAATGTCACACACACAATCAAGTTGAAACAGGGAGTAGTCCCCGTAAAGCATAAACTGAGAAATGTTCCATTTAGTGTAAGGGCAAAATTGTCTAGGTTGTTGAGGGATATGTGTGAACAGGGCATAATAGAAAAGGTGGAGGCTACCCTTTGGTTATCCCCTATTGTTCTAGCGAATAAAAGCTCTGGAGACCTGAGGATGTGTGTGGACTTAAGAAGTGTGAATGAAGCAATTTGGGTTGATAGTTTTCCGTTGCCTAGGATTGATGATTTAATTGCAAAAGTGGGTTCTGCTAGTTGGTTTACGATGTTGGATCTTAGATCGGCATACCACCAAGTAGAGTTTGATGTTAATTCTCGTTACCTCACAGCCTTTGTAACACCAGATGGGACTTTCCAGTTTTGCAGATTACCCTTTGGTTTGGCATCTGCTGCTTTTCAGAGATTAATGACTGACATGTTTCCCAACAATCACAACGTAGTCATGTTTCAGGATGATATCCTGATTTTTGCTGACACTGAGGCAGATCATGATAGAGTTTTTGGAGGAGGTCTTGAAAACTCATAAGAAAGAGGTGTCACTTTAAGAAGAGACAAATGTCTCTTTAAAACTCGGGAAATCGAGTACTTGGGACACGTTTTATCTGAGCAGGGTGTCAAACCCAGACCCAAATTGGTAAAGAGCATTCTCGATGCTCCTGCACCTAAGAATAAAGAACAGTTGCTTTCTTTTTTGGGATTATGCAAATTTTATGTGAAGTTTTTAAAGGATTTTGCTAAGACTTCTGAGTGTTTTAGGGCTATACTTAAAAGGAAGCAATTGTTCTGTTGGTCTAAAGAGTGTAATGAGGCTTTTGAGCAGATTAAACAACAGATTATTAATTCTCCAGTTTTACAACCTTTTTCAGATAGTAAGAAGACCATAGTAACTGTGGATGCATGTGAATATGGGTTGGGTGCAGTGTAGACACAGGTTTCTAATGAAGGCAAGGAAAGCACCATTGGGTTTGCTTCAAGGACATTGCGGGTGGTTGAGCGGAAGTATTCCGTAATTGAAAAAGAACTCCTGGCTTGTGTATGGAGTGCGGAAAAATTCAAACAATACCTCTGGGGTGGACATTTCATTTTAAAAACTGATCACTGTCCCCTGGTGGAAATTTTATCAGGAAAAAGAATTAAACGCTCGACTGCTCGTATAGCCCGGTTATCTGCCAGATTGTTAGAGTTAAATTTTTCGAGTGAGTATATTCCAGGGGGAAAGAACAGTAGGGCTGATTGTTTATCCTGTTTACCTATATTAGATGAAGAAGAACAACACAAATGGGAAACTGAGGTAGAAGAGTGTTTTATAGCTTGTATTGCTGAGACATTGGATGAAGATGTTTGGATTAAGTCATTACATAACGATAAATTGTTGTGCGATGTGATTCATTATGTTAAGACTGGGGGGCCGAGAGAGAAAACTCTCACCTGATTTACAACCTTTTTGGAAAATTTCTGAGGAGTTATCTGTTGAAGGTGACAAACTCATTAGAGGTGACAAACTTATTCCACCAGAATGTCTCAGGAGAGATTTGATTCTCAAAGCACATGTTGGACATCTAGGTTCTACTATTACCAAAAGGAAGCTAAGATCAGACTTCTGGTGGCCAAGGATGGATAAGGAAATTGAAGAGCTGGTGAAGAGTTGCCCTAGGTGTTGCATTAGTGACATAGTTCTGGTTACTCAAGGAGGATGTGATTCCTTTGTTCCATCACCAGCTAGAGCATTGCAGAAAATTGGTTTAGATTTTCTTGGTCCTTATCATGTACTACCACCAGACATGAGGTATTTTATGGTAATAGTAGATCATCTCTCTAGATGGGCTGAGGTCTTTCCTATAAGACTTCCCACCACACAAAGTGTTATTAAATGTCTGAAAGATGTATTCAGCCGGGAAGGATTACCTGAACATATAATGACTGATAACGGAGTGCAATTTGTATCTACAGAGATGTGCCATTTCTTGAGAAGGTGTGGTATCAAACACATAAGGACTCCTCTTTATCATCCTCAAAGTAATGGTATTGTCGAACGCTTCAATCGTGTACTTGTTGAGTGTAATCCAAGCAGCTATTAAAAGTAACATATCTGTGAGGCAAGCTATTAAAGAATTATCGCACAACACCACACGTTGCCACAGGCAAGACTCCTTTTGAATTGATGAGGGGAAGGATTGCAACCACAGAATTATGTCCTTTTTGGATGATTGAGCTATTTCATGAAGGGAGTAATCTTAGGGAGGTTTGGCAGTCAGCAAAAGTTAATTCTGATGAAATGGGAAGGAATAGGTTGAAAGTGACACTGAAGAAAAATGATCTCCAGGTTGGTGATTGGGTGAGAGTTAAAGATCCTTCACTAGTCAGAAAAGGCTTTTTGAAGTTTAAAGAACCCCAACAAGTTCTGGAGGTACGCAAAATGCTGCCAAATTGTCTGATGGATGCTGGTGGGGTGTCACGCGTTTGGCTTTAGATCCCAGTGTTCGAACAAGGGGTGAGCAAGAAGGTAATCAAACCAGTAGCAATGAAGTTGAAATTCACAATTCTTCTAATTGCGCAAAGAAGGATTCTCACAATATAATGGAGAGTAAGAGTAAGCGGGAATCCTGCAGGGAATCCCGCAGACCCGCTAAGTTCTGTGATTATGTAATGTTGTGAAAACAACTTCAATGGTTAACATTCATTTAGAAGGTTGTTATTTTGTATATTGTTTTATAAACGCATTGGTTTTGATTGTTCAGGTTAATGTTATTGTTTCCATTGTTTTTATTTGTTAATAGAAAATTGTTTGTTTATTGAAAGATGGGGGATGTTGTGATGTGGCTTAGAATTCATGTGTGTCATGTGGAATCCCCTGACGGAGCTGGATGATGTCTGGACATTCCACATGACACTTACGGATTGAAGCTCGCGTTTCTCCTTCCTCTGTGCCCCTTTTACTTCATTTACTTAAAATTTTATTTTACAATAATTAATCATCCTCCTACCGCAACCACTCTCGTCGGAGTCTTTACCTCAGGTCACTTTCCTCATGTGAGCATTCACATAGAAACTAACCGACCCAGTCGTAGGCATGAATTGCCAGGTCGGTGAGGCCAACCCACATCTATACCTGGCCAGGCCCTGGGCACTCAAACCCACACACGGAGAGCTGTGGCAGTTTATAAATCGCATGGATTGCGTGGGCACCTTCTCTCTGCATTGGCAGAGGGAATGTGCTCCAAACTCCTTGGCTCTTGGAGATGAAAACCAATTAAACTTACTTGAAAGAAGTGAAAAAATCCTATAAGTGTCAGGTCTAACGTTGGGTGTTTCTCAAAATCCAAGCATTCACTTGTCCCAACCACTTACTTTTAAATCAAGCACTGGCAAAGCTAGCAAGTCTTACTTTAATATGTTAATGCATGCAAAACAGACATCCACATATGTAAACTTGTGTTTGCAGCTTTTGAATGCATTATGGCATGACATTGAGCTCTAATGGATTTGCAAATGCTTTCCCACTTCGTAAGATAGGGACAGTTTTGCGTCAAAAAATGTTTTCCCACCAAACAAGACCACTTCCCTCACTTTGGCGACCTAAAAAGGATTGCTATCAAAAAATCCCGCTTTACCTCTGCCTAAATAGTCCTCTAAGCTAGGTACTTTACCGGACAGGGTGTTGTACCTAAAACCATTACGTGCTGAGCTTTTAAAAAAGCACATCAATAGGAAAACGGGGCAATCATAGATTCCCCATTTCATTTCAACAGAGTATTTTGAAAGCAAATATTAGTAAATAAGACAGACACTCCAAAAAATGCATTGCAGAATGACCGACCAAATTGAAGTCTTTAAGCCTATGTGCTCAAGAACTAATGTTACTGAAAGACATTTAAAGTTTACAGTGTGAGTGTAAGAAATTGGGTTACTAGTTGCACAGGATATGAGGCCTGCACAAGCAATATGTTCACAATTGTCTCCATATTAAGAACCAAGCTCCCCATTGTAGCACTTGATCCTTTCAGAGAAGCACAGCACAGCAGCTCAATGCCTACTCAGGGGAGGTCATGTGGGCTAGTAATTGCCATTCGCTGGCACACAATATTAACACTTAAATGATTTTCCAATCAGTGTTTAAAAAACAAAAAAAAGTAAAAATACATCTATTACACACATGATATTAAATGCTACATATTAATTTAGAAATGCATACATCAAGAAGGTGATATTACCTTTGGTGAAATTCAGAATTCATATTTGACCCCTACTACTGGGTCAGGACCCTCAAAATCACAGTAACCCACACCTATACGGTTACAACAACCAAAATTAGGGGGGTCTCATTATACATAAAGCTGGTCTGCAGGCTTTGTCAAGGGATCACTACACTAAAATATGAGGTAAGCTTATAGGCTTTCGCAAAGGGTCACCACATCAATATATAAGGGAAGCCTTTTCATTTTGTCAAGGGGTTACCAAGTTAAAAGACCAATATTTGCGTGTTAAAAAGCACCATCGTATCACTGTTATCAATAATCATGTTTAAATGCAGTCATTACTCTCACTAAAGCTTTGCAATGGTTTTCAAAAGTCACTGCCAGTTATGTACTATTGATAAAGCTTTGAAATCAACTGAACATATGTCTAGGTCTTTCTTTTATACCGTTAGGCCACACAAAATGCAGCTCCCTCATATCCTTTGTGATGGCCCTAAATGAGTGGTAGCTTATCACAGTGGCAGGCACCCTAGGCAAGAATGTGAGATAGCATCCTGGGAGGGCATTTACAGCTCTGTCTTCTCTCTTTTTCAGATTATCAAACCTTACATAACAGGAGTGTGAGTTATTGGAAGATTTACATCTGATGGGGCCCGGATTCCACAGTCATATATATTTATTTGTTGACATGCGTGGAATGTAAACACTTGACCTTGTTGAGTCCATGCTCATAAAGAAGACTGACACCAGATACTTTCCGACTGTAATGATAAGTGGCTATGGAGGATACTATGGGGGTCATTACAACATTGGCGGTAAAAGCCGCTTACTGCTGTGCAGAAGACCGCCAACACACCGCCGCGGATTTCCACCACAGTCATTATGACCCACAGTTCGGAATCCGCCAAAATCCAGACACTCACACAAGTCCGCCACACCAAACGTCAGTGATAAACTGGCGATAACAAAACCTCCACTGTCACGCCAACAAGAATACGCCCACACTATCACGACCCACGAATCCACGCGACGGTCTTTCAACCGCAGTATTCCATTGGCGGTACACACCGCTGCGCTCAAAATACACACACTCTTACAAAACACATCCACATTGGATAAATCGAAATACACACACCTGATACACATACACACACCACTCCCACACACCCAATACAATATAAAATACAAACTCACATCACCCACAAACCCTTACGTCAACAATTGCGACAGAAGGCCAGAGAGAGACACCACCATCTACAAACTAGCATCCACAGGCACTCAACACCATCACTCACACAACATCCAAGCACCTCACACAACACACCTCTAAATATCACCCCACACATCACAACACACACCACATCACCCACACCACCCCATGGCCCCGCAAAGACACCCCAGGTTCTCTGAAGAGGAGCTCAGGGTCATGGTGGAGGAAATCATCCAGGTAGAACCACAGCTATTCGGATCACAGGTGCAGCACACCACCATAGCTAGGAAGATGGAGCTATGGCGAAGAATCGTGGACAGGGTCAATGCAGTGGGACAGCACCCAAGAACTAGGGATGACATCAGGAAGAGGTGGAACGACCTACGGGGGAAGGTCCGTTCAGTGGTCTCAAGTCACCACATTGTGGTTCAGAGGACTGGCGGCGGACCCCCACCTTCTCCCCCAGAACTCACTACATGGGAGGAGCAGGTCTTGGCTAAACTGCATCCTGAGGGCCTCGCAGGAGTAGCAGGAGGAATGGACTCTAGTAAGTCAAACCTTTAACTACTTCATCCCTCACCCACCTGCATGCTATCACATACCCCCACCCTCGCCCTCACCCCCATCACTCCAACTCCTCACGTATGTCCCAATATCACAAACCACACATCCCAAGCCCTGCATGTAACACCAAAGCATAGACACCCATCACCAAAGCATGTCCACTGCACAAACCTATACACCCCCCTAAACCATTATCACACAAGGTCCTAAACAGGAATGCAAGCACTGGAGTACAGGGTCACCCACCCATTGCACACCATAGCACACACAGATGCAATAATCATGCCTTTAAACCCCTGCAGGACCCCTACCCAACGTCACCGGACAGGAGGGTCCAGATATGTTCACTCCACCGACAGAAGAGGCCCACAGTGATGACAGCAGCTCTGTCCAACTGGATCTAGATGACCAGCCTGGCCCATCTGGGACCTCAGGACAGTCGGTACCCCTCACACTGGCACAGGCCACTACAGAGCTTCCCCCCTTTGGAAACACCAGCACAGCACCTACCCAGCGGGCCCATACCTCTGTCCCCAGGACACACGTCAAGCAGCAGTGTGTCCACCACTACAGAGAACCCAGGCTAACCCACCACCCCAACAACACAAGGGACCTGGGGGCAGTGGTAGTGGGCACATGGTTCAGGGGACAGAGGTCCAGGAACACAGGGGAACTGGGAGGGCTGCTGTGCGACAGGGGGAGGACAGGCCCAGGGAACCCACTCTCCACGATGCCCTCTCCAACATCATGGGAGCCTACCACCATTCCAAGGAGACGATGGCAACGGTACTGGCCAAGTTTCAGGAGACCCAGTGGCTGCAGGAGGAACAGTATTTGGAGTTAAGGGAGGAACTCAAAGCCATCAATTCCACCCTGGGCACCATTGTAGGGGTGCTGAAGGAACTCGTCAACACCAGGAGGGACACTGTGGCACAACAAGGGGTCCCTGACACTAGCCTGGACGGTGAACTGCCCACCACCTCCACCGGCACTAGTGAACAGGAGGCACCGCCACAGGACTACGACACTAGCACCCCACCCCCTGCAGATGGAGAGCCACCCCGCAAGCGGTCCCTGAGATCCAGGACAAAGACAGAGAACAATGCCAAGACCCCCGCCAAGAAATGAGACCACCCTGATTGTCATCATTCTGTCCCACTTTGTCACCCTGTCCATACTTAAACTGCCCCAGCTCCACTTCCTATGTCCCTTTGGACAATGCAACTGTGAGACTGGACTCTGCCATGGACATTCCTCCACCATCACCCCTGACCATTTGACAACCCCCTCCACTATTTAGCACTTAAATAAGCACCCTTAAATCACAAAACAATAAGTAGTATGTCTGTGCTTAGCAATTACAGTGGCAAAATGCTATATCAAATGTAATGTCAACATACCTATGTCACACATCTCTAGTCCATGCGGAAACAAAGCAGATGTCACACAGTGGGACCCGCATCGTGAAATCGTAAGGGAAAGTGACAACTCAGTGACCATACACTGGGTGAAAATGACAGACAGATGAGAGGTAGTAGAGTTAAATCAAATGTAGCAGGCAATGTTGTCTTCTTACCTGTGTCTCACTGGAAGTATTGCTAGATCACTGTGTTCCTGTTGTCTATGTCCTCTTCTTCTGCTTCCTCGTCTTCACTGTCCACAGGCTCCACAGCTGCCACAACAGCTCCATCTGGACCATCCTCCTGCAGAAAAGGCACCTGTCGTCGCAAAGCCATGTTGTGAAGCATACTGCAGGCCACGATGATCTGGCATACCTTCTTTGGTGAGTAGTATAGGGAACCACCTGTCATATGGAGGCACCGGAACCTGGCCTTCAGGAGGCCGAAGGTCCGCTCTATAATCCTCCTAGTTCGCCCATGGGCCTCATTGTAGCATTCCTCTGCCCTTGTCCTGGGATTCCTTACTGGGGTCAGTAGCCATGACAGGTTGGGGTAACCAGAGTCACCTGCAAATGTCGAGGGACAACTGTTAGACACACACTAACTCTTAGGGACATCCCCAGACCCAGACTCCTAGTCACACTGTATTGGGTTAATGTCCTCACCTAATAGCCACACACGGTGCCTCTGGAGTTGCCCCATCACATAAGGGATGCTGCTATTCCGTAGAATATAAGCGTCATGCACTGAGCCCGGAAATTTGGCATTCACATGGGAGATATACTGGTCGGCCAAACACACCATCTGCACATTCTTAGAATGGTAACTCTTCCGGTTTCTGTACACCTGTTCACTCCTACGGGGGGTACCAAGGCCACATGTGTCCCATCAATGGCACCTGTGATGTTGGGGATATTTCCCAGGGCATAGAAGTCACCTTTCACTGTAGGCAGATCCTCCACCTGAGGGAAAACGATGTAGCTCCGCATGTGTTTCAGCAGAGCAGACAACACTCTGGACAACACATTGGAAAACATAGGCTGGGACATCCCTGATGCTATGGCCACTGTAGTTTGAAAAGACCCACTTGCTAGGAAATGCAGTACTGACAGCACCTGCACTTGAGGGGGGATTCCAGTGGGATGGCGGATAGCTGACATCAGGTCTGGCTCCAATTGGGCACACAGTTCATGGATTGTGGTACGATCAAGTCTGTAGGTGATGATCACATGTCGCTCCTCCATTGTCGACAGGTCCACCAGCGGTCTATACACCGGAGGATGCCGCCATCTCCTCACATGCCCCAGCGGACGGTGCCTATGGACGAGAAAAGCGAGCAGAGAGTCAACCAACTCTGAGGTACGTAAACACAGCTTAATCGGAAAAAATTAGCAAAGCGACATATGCCTGTATTAGTGTTTAAGCAAGGCCTAGATATGTGTGTCGCAGTTCAAAATAATACCATGTGGGCCCATGAAATGGCGGCTGCCTGACCTGTAAAGTGGGACAAGGGGATATGAGGTGACTGTGCTGGCGTTGCACACCGTCGCAGTAGGCGGTCGAAGACCGCGGCGCAATCCTACATTGGTTAACATTGGACCCTGTGGGTCCCAGGAGCCAATGACGATGTAGTCCAGTGGTGACGGCACTGACGGCACTGATGGCAGCCATTGTCCCTGTCTCTAGCCTCCCCCCTCCAACTTCCTCCACCCAGACCCAAACCCCTGTGCCTCAGTCTATCCCAAGCACACCATCAGACCAGCATGCACACACTTCAACACACAAGGGAAGCTCTGGCAAACATAAGCACCACACATCCCACAGGCACTCACGCAAGCATCATACACATGCAGACACACCAACATCCACTGCCTCCACTGTGTCCCCCTCCTGCTCGCCTCCCTCCTCCCTCCCTGTCTCGTCTCCACTCAAACCAGCATGCACTACATCCTCAGCCACTACGTCCATCACCAGCACACCCACCACCACACCCCGCTCACGTGCAGTCACCACCCCCACTACCATTCACACATCCCCTGTGTCCTCTACCAGTGTGTCTGTGAGCCCACCTCCCAAGGTACACAAACGCAGCCACACACCCACCCAACAGCCATCCACCTCACGACAGCCTCCAGCCCATGCACCTTCACCTAAAGTCACCAAACGTACACCTCCTACAACCACTACCTCTTCCTCCACTCCCAAACTCCCTCCAACTACCCATCTCAGTGTGCCCCAAATAAAAATCCTGTCCAACCTTGACCTCTTTCCCTCACCTCCCCCACCCCTTCAGTCTCCTAGGGCCCACCTCTCCAGGTCCCAACCCAGCACCTCAGCCACAACATCTGCGGGAACAGTGGTGCCAATAGTGACCGGCTTCTGGAGTGCACCAGGCAGCAGGGCAGCCAGTGTGGCAAGGAGCCAGAGCACGGACAGTCCCCCACCTGTAAAGCACAAAAAGTTGGCCAGTGCCCGGCGGGAGAGAGGAAAGAAATGAGCCACCAAAGCCACTCCGAGGGATACAGTTGGGAGTGTGGAGACAGCTGCGCCACCATCTAAGGTGGGGAAGGGGCACAGAAAAACCGACAAGTCTGGGAAAATCTGCATGGCGGACAAGACCGCCACCAGCACCGCTGCCCAGGACACCGCCGCCACCAGCACCGCTGCCCAGGACACCACCACCAGCACCGCTGCCCAGGACACCGCCGCCAGGACACTGCCGCCACCAGCACCGCTGCCCAGGACACCGCCGCTCCCAGCGGTCGGAGTGTTAAAGTGGTTGTCTATGTTGCCGGTTTCCACCACGGTCGTAGTTCCATTTTTTTTACCGACGGCCTGTTGGCGGTTTTACCGCCGCTTTAACACCGACCACCAGGGTTGTAATGACCCCCTATATGTGATGTATGTGTTCATGTCTTATCCTCACCAAAGACTGTTGATTGACCTGTAGGCGGACACCTGATGTCTCTAACATTTAATTAAAAACGAAAATGTGTATTCAAATGTCTTTTATTTATCACTTGATCAATTCGAAAGTCATACAATACAACTGTGTTAGAGAAGGTACATTGTGTGCGTTTAGTTGGCATGGCTCATCCCAGTTTGGACAATAGACTATTTCCATGAATATTTACATCTGTTCGTGGGACTGTATAAATCTATATAATTATGTGACGTGTCAGCCTGCTATTGAATTGTCCTGTCCAATAATAATTAACTGTATGATTGTGGACTGATTGACGGTTAGGTTAATGAATCCCTGCAGAGACCCTCCTTTTATTTGCTTTTTAGTCAGATAAATGGACCTTCCTCCTCTCACTCTAATAACCACATCAGCCTTTCTGATCTCTTCTCTGACACATTTACCTGTGTTGTGTGGTCTCTGCTCTGCAGTGCTTGTAAGGGGTCAGAGGACAAGTGTAGTCAACTCTTGGTGGTGGTCACTGCCTGAGGTGACTTTGAAAGACATCAAGTGCTGCAGGAATGTGGGAATGGAGTTTAGGAAGTTTGGGCTCTGTTGTAGCACCATGTACTTATCAGGGTAATGTCTCCATCTGACCAGTAGTGCAGGCATGTGCAAGGCCTCACCTTGGTAAGTGGAAATTTTTCATAGAAGAAAATGGGAGTTCTTTGTGTGGTATTTCCCCAGATCCTCTATCTGAACCCGTTTTTGTTAGCATTATGACTTTGTGCAATTTACCCCTATTAACCAGTGATAAAGTGCATGTACTCTCCTGCCCAAACACTGTTAAACTAGTATACCCCTGATTGGTGCTTTTAATTTACTTATACATACCTAGTACATGTACCTAGGGCCTGCAATTCAAATAGCACTAGTGAGCTTCAGCACCCATTGTGCCACCCACTGAAGCAGCACTGCAAATGATGTTTCCAGATCTGCCATTACAGCTTGTGTGTGCCCTTTTAAACTGCTATTTCAACTTGGAAAAATAGTCCTTTTTGCTAGACCTAAACCTTCCTTTTTAATACCTATGTCACCCCTACAATAGGCTCTAAAGGCCTTTAGAGCAGGGTGCGTAGTTTTGAAAATGTAGGACATGTGTACTTGCTTTTTATATGCCCTGGCAGTGAAAAACTTCCAAAGTTGTTTTTCACTGCAGCAAGGCTAACTTTCCCTTGTAAAAACACAGGAATACATTATTACTCATTATACTGTATAGCTTCAACTTTGGTTGAAAAATGATTCAGTGGCCCGTTGTAAAAGGGATTTAACATCAAAACTAATGGTCAAACCAGATTTTAAATTATTATTTTGAAATGTGTTTCCTGTAAGCCAAATGTGTCTTTCTGCCATTGTTCAGGGTCACCTGACTGTTAATGTGGTGTGATGTGCATTCCTCCCAGACAGTGGACAAGGGGTCTGGGTGTGGGGAGCTGAGGGTCTTCCTGAATGAATGGCTTGGGAGGATATGTGCCTTTGCCCTGATTGCACTTCAAAGGGACCAGCTCAGACCAACACAGAAGAAACTGATGCCAGGTCTGCCCCACCTTTGCTTCACTAGCCAGGCTGGAGCCAAACCAGTAGGAAAGAGAACAACTGACCGGAACTAGTTTTAGAGAAAGGCAAAGGGTTGTTCCTCCCCAACCCACAGCCTGGCACTGGGCATAAATGTGTCATCCACAGACCCTAAAATCTGAACATTCCTAGACCTCTGAAGACTCATAAGAGGTACTGACCTACTGTCTGAAGCCTGCAGAAAGAATGGACCTGCTTGCCATGAACCTAGGACCCAGAAGTCAGTTAGCTGGCCTCCTGTATTAACTACAGGTTATAACAAGTTCCAAAGGCTGTTCCAGCTGACAAGGCCAACTGGACCAGACCTGGTCACCTCTGCTGGACTCTGTGGGAGTGAGTTCCAACCCCGAAATTCTGTCCTCAAGGCCTGGGACCCTTGGCTGGTGTCAGATCCCACTTTCCCCCACCTAACTGAATGGTTCATCAGATCTGATGCAGAGCCAAGCAGCTCCTAATTGAAGGTTTCACCGAACCTGGTGCCGAGTGACACAGAGCTGCACAGCTCCTGACTACAAGCTTCAACAAATACAACACAGACTGATGCAGAGCCCTGCAGACCTGTGTATCTCCTAAACAAAAGTCTTCACTGGATCCAACGCCAAGCTCCACAGAGCAGTACCACATTTACCCTGCAAAAAACAGAAGGTAAACATTTCAGTGGGACAAACGTGAACCTGTGTCCGTCCTGTGCTCCATCGTGGTTGGCTTAGATGTGTGACTGTTGCTGTCTCACACGACCGGATACCCGCAGTTGGCGCATAATGCCTCTGGCTGCTAATTTTACCTAAAACTTTTTTTTTAAACATATCTCCAATTCTACTTATTCGATTTTTGTCATTTTGTTGTTATTTTTTTTAATTACATTTGTATTATTAGGCTATTTTTCTAAATTGGTTTGGGATGTTTCTTATGTTGTGTTTTCAGTGTATTGCTGTTTAAATGCTGCATAAATACTTTACACATTGCCCCTAAGGATCTGCATTAAAAAAACAAGTGTGACTGTCCTGGAACACCCAAGCACCACTCCTTTGTCGCAAAGTAGAGCAAAGTAGTGTAAACTCTATTCGCAGTATAAATGACACTTTACCAGCACAATAAACGTGTTGATGGAATGTACATACCATATCAAGACTTTGCAGACCGTTGCGTGAATTTACAGTGGTGCAAAGTCTTGATTATTTAGAATAAATAAAGTGCCTCGCAAAATCCCTAAGCAATTACCAAATTGAATAAACCGTTTGTTGCTTAATATCTTCTGTGATTATCACCCTTGCATAGGAGTAAAAATAAAAGGCTAAGGACTAGGCCATCTCTAATCAGTCAATGGCACGACATAGCTCCAACAAATATGGGACGGATTCTCCTTCCATCAAAACACCTTTGTCAAATATCGACCAATCTGTTATCCTACTAAGCAAAACACTGCAGGTGCAAGATTGTCCTGCTTTCATCGCTTTTTATACACTTAGGCACACTGATCAGGTTTACCAGTATAACCATGTTTCAGCAATACCTTTCTTTCAGCAAACAGATTGAAGATAATATAAGAAAGAGGACTACTAATTGTTTAAATCTCAATGGAAAGGTGGAAGGGAGCAGCTGTTACATTACATTACATATAAACAAACCTCAGGCATGCAATATCTACAAATACTGGAAACTGAGGCCCGTATTTATACTTTTTTTAGCGCCGCATTTGCGCCGCTTTTTGGCGCAAAACGGCGCAAACCTACAAAATACAATGGCATTTTGCAAGTTTGCGCCGTTTTTGGGTAAAAAAACGGCGCAAATGCGGCGCAAAAAAAGTATAAATACGGGCCTGAATGTTTCAAAACAGTATTGATCTATTATAAATACCATAAAAATATTCAAGGGATAGAAAATCTTCAGGACAATAAACGCCCCATATTTATCGCCTCATGCTAAAATGACGCACGGGTGAGGGGAGGGACTAAATAATGGTGCTAAGCTTGCTTAGCACCATTATTTAACGCCTGGCTCAGACCAGGTGTTAGGGGACCTGTCGACCCATTTCCATGGTTAAACACCATGGAATGGGTCCACAGGTGCCCTCCCCAAGCCCCAGGAACACCCCCACCCCCACCAGAGGGACACGGGAGGATGGGGGACCCCATCCCAGGTAAGTCCAGGTAAGTATTTTTTTCTTATTTAGTTTTTGCCATTGGAGGCCCTAACTTGGGGTCCCCTGCATGGCACAGGGTGCAATGGCCATACCCAGGGGACACCTGTCTCCTGTGCTGGCCTTTGGGGTGGTCCGAATTACTCCTGTCTTTCCTAAGACAGGAGTCATGTTTTTGGTGGTTGAGCACCAGGAAATGGTGCTAGTCTGATTAGAGGCATTTTTTTTGCCTCTAACCAGGCTAGTGTCATTTTCTGATGCACAACCCCCTTCTTCCCTACCGCCACCCCCACCCGGCTGGCGCCTTTTTTAAAGATGCTAGCCCAAGTTTGGCGCCGGCTTGCGGCATTCAATTAATGTGGCCCGCCTGGCGTTGTGAAATGACGCAAGCCAGCGCTAAACTTTTTGCCGCAAAACTGCATTAGCAAAAAGTATAAAAAGTATAAATATGGGCCTAAGATACTGCTTTCTGCATCTGTTCTGGTTGTGCAACCAGGGATTTAGGCTTTATTAAAGGATTTTAATAGAGGCTAATTATCATAAACATGTGAATCCTTTTATTTAGGAACTTTCAACAGAGCAAGAAGATGAAACTGCCTACACGTATGTAGTCGAGGTGAGAAAGGCATCAGCCCTGTAGGTATGAGTCCTAACCAAAGACAGTAACTGAAGAAACATGCCCATTTGACCAAGTCAAAGAGAAGACACCAAAAACTCATCCGACCCACCACCATCATTAGTTTGTTTTATCAAAATATATTTAAATCAGTTAAAGCCTATACAATCCTGGAGTTTCACCATAAACAATTTAAAGTGTGCTAATACTTCACCCAGGTCACCCTTCAATATGAAGAGAAAAGGGCTATGTCAGCATATGCTTGAAAGAGGAAACCAAGGGTCAGAAGAGGATGAGTGTAAAACATATGTACACATACATACATATCCACGCGGCAGTAAATGGAAAACCTAGCTTGACTGATGCTTCCTGCTTTCTCCACTATGACTATAATGGTCTTTGTGGAACTCATAAATAGGAGATATTGAATTTGAACTTTTTTCCTTGTTTGAGTGATGTCAGTCAGAAGAGGTATGCCGTTTTAAGAAGTTCATATGCATTTTTTTTACAAATTTTAAAGAGCATAATCCTTTTCCTTCTAATTCATCTCTATTTTCTTATGTGGCTCAATTGTTGCTTCATTTAGCTTACTGTCAGTCAAAGCATGCCAAACAATATTATTAAATAATGCTAATTATAGTTTAAAAAAAAAGCAAAATCACACCTATCGTAAATTAAAGAGATATTAAAACATTGTCTTGGAAGGGTATTCTGCGCTTTGCCATTTTTCGGGGGTGATTGCAAGAACTGGTTGAGCAATATGTGGAAACAAGCTTCGTATTTTGTGAAAAATCAAACAAAACAACCCTTTCTTTTTCTCTCAGTGTCTCTTTCGTTCTTTCCCTTTCACTCTTTCTCTCCTATTTCTCACTCTTTCTCGCTCTCTTTTAGACGCACTCATATATCCTCTATCACTCTCTATTTTTCGTTTTGAGATAACAGAAAACACACATTTTTGCCTGAAAATATAAACAATCATCTGTTATATTTGTTTGGTATGCGCAGAACTTTCCTTAAAGAAAAGAGGAAGCGTTTTTTTTTTTACAAACGTCTTAATTTAATTTCCCTCCTTCCTGTACATCTGGGGAAATGTAGCTGTAGAATTTAGTACATTGCCTTTAATAGGTATGTAGCTGTAGAATTTAGTACATTGCCTTTAATAGGCATATAGCGGATGCAAAATCGTAATCACTTTAAGGTGCTGAAAAGGTAATAAACGCTCCAATGCTATAAAAAGGTCTCAGAATTTAAATATTTCCGAACACTTCCCTAAATCCCACTTACACCTCCCATACTTGACCACAAGGTTGGAAGTTTTGCTACCCATTGCTTTAAAAAGCAAGGAATGCAGCAGTATGGGGGAAACTGTATGTGAAGCAATTGCTGATTGCAGTGACTAAGGGTTTTGTGTGGTATGATGTTTTCAGCTAAATTCTGAGTTGAATGGAACTGTAAATACATTAGAAATAAAGGTGAAACATTGTTAGATGACTTAAGTATTGCACAGAATACCAACGATTGATTCATTGATGTGAATGAAAAAATAAATGGAAAAAGCATGCTGGTTCCCATTAACTCAACACATTTTTATGGGAACACCATCAATTAAACATAACGCTACAAAATCTATGTTGAAGTATGTTTCCATATAATCTTAATGGAAACTAATGGCTGCTACAGCTGGAGGCCTAATCCGTAGAACCGTACAGCGTGCACTCTTCACGTTTAGCAGAATGCTTTCGGTGTGACTTCACCACAAGAAGCATTTTACTTTTATTCCCGGTATTTGATGGGAATATATATTGAAATTGAGTTCATACAAAGCGTTTCTCCAAAGAATATATGGGATGGGAGCTCAAACCAGCGATTGGCACAGTTACGAATAGAAAGTGGAAAATTCTGCAGCAACAGTATCAAATGTAACAGGCAGTATTTAAATACTTTTAGAGCATAGTCTATGTTCCAACCCCCTTGAGTCTTACATGAAATTATTAATGAATAGGAACCCACATATGAGGGGGTCTATGCTCAGCCTGATTTGTGTCATACAGAATTATAGATGGATAGCAGTGAATCACAGGGATGTTTTTCACTGCAGGGGTCTGGTTGTCATCAAACAGGCAACACGTGTGAAGCTCTATTCTATTTTGTGTCACTCAGAACCCCCGTTAGTGAGTAGCTCTAATTTTATTTGGTGTCACTCAGAACCCCAGTTATTCACTTTTTACCCGTCTACACTTTTATGTTATGGATGTCCTCCAAATTAATCTGCCCCTGCTTTAAACGCCTACAAGAGGTAGAGGAGATATGGGGTAGCCACGTATAACATGGCTACAGCCAGCGTTGCACTGACTGGCACGCCGAGAGCCCTGTCAGAGGAGTCTGCAATTGCTTTATGACCTATCAACAATAATAAACAACCTTTGTTCCCCTCAATCACTAAATCATAGCAATGGATATCCAGTGAATAATTCAGACAGCCAAGTACGAGCAGCCCGGAATTGACTTGTGACCTCGCAGCAGTGGTTAGCAAGATCTGTCACCCACTGTTGCTACATCATAGCAGTGAACTACTGGGTTTGGTATCCAGTTGTTCACAATAATGGCTCTCTTTGAGATCCATGTACAACAAATGGCTATCTGTCCCAAGGCAGCATTTTTCCCTAGTTTAATTGAGTAACTTTTGGAATTTTTACAACACTGTGTGGCCTGAAACCTTATTGCTTATGGTGGAGATTCTAAGTTCTCCATCCATCTTCTCTTAGGGTTATCATCAATTTGCTGTAGTGCTCCTGATTTTGGATATTTTTCGGAGTAGCCTAGCCAATATACAGTTGCATTTCTGAACCATTCACGGACTGACTTCCATTCAATACCTGTCTTCCCCAATAAACTATGTCCGAGAATACCTGCTACCCTACCAATTCACAATGACTCTTCCTTCTGCTCCATGACCTTTTCTTCATTTGCCTTCAGACAGGTCCATATGCCCTATCGCCAGCTTTATTGATTTGTTTGATTTTGTTGATTCACCTCACCAACACATTCTGTGTCCATCCTCCAGCCTGACATATGTGTGAGATGTGTCCAACCATCTTAGCCCGTGTTTCGATAAACACTTCTGAAAACACTCCCACATGCCTATTCTTTGTTATATCTTGACAATCTTTATCTACTTGCTCTAACCTTGTGCATGTCATTGTTCTTGTTATTCTGTTAGCTCTTCTTACAACAACCTCTTATTTTAAAATATTGTATCTGAGAAACATGGGACAACTTTGCTGCAATGATGACTGAAAATGTCTTAAGATTTGATGAATGTAAGGCCCAGATTTATACTTTTTCACGCAAAGCTGCGCTAACGTAGTTTTGCGTGGAGAAGTATACCACCGGCTAGCGTTATTCCAAGACGCCAGCCGGGCAGCATATTTATGGAATGAGGGTAGCTGTCGGTAAGCTAGTGTCATGAAAAAGGATGCTAGTCAGTTGAGGGAGGCGTAGGGGGAACAGGAGGTTGTGCATCAAAGGATGACGCTAGTCTGGTTAGAGGCATAAAAATGCCTCTAACCAGACTAGCATAATTCTTTGACACACAACCTCCATGGACATGACTTTTGCCTTACTAAAGACAGGAGTCATGCCCACCACCCCAATGGTCATGCCCAGGGGACATATGTCCCCTGGGCATGGCCATTGGGCCCAGTGCCATATAGGGGGGGCCTAACTAACTATAAAAAAAAATAAAAAAATACTCACCTGTACTTACCTTACTTACCTGTAATGGGGTCCCTCCATCCTCTGGCATCCCTCTGGTGTGAGTGGGGGTGTCCTTGGGGCTAGGGAAGGGCACCTGTTGGCCCCTTCCATGGTTTCTGACCATGGAAGTAAGCACACAGGTCCCCAACGCCTGCCCTGACCCAGGCATTAAATAATGGCGCCAAGCAAGTCATTATTTAAGGCCCCCTTCCCCCATGCTTGATTTTAGCATAGGGTGATAAATATAGCGCTAAGGCCATTTCGTAATTTTTTGCATGAGAACGCCTACCCTGCATCTCATTGACGCAAGGTGGTTTCCCGCAAGCAAAAAATGACTTTAACTCCAAAACGTTGGCGCTATACGGATCTAGCGCCAAAGTTTAAATATGAAGTTAGGGTAGCGCCAAATTTGCGTAAAAAAAAGTCACAAATTCAGCACAAACTGAGTATAAATCTGGGCCTAAATGTCTACAAATCTGATGATTGTAAGTGCCATTTCATTCAGCAGAGGACAAAGTTGTAAGTTAGTGTTTCAGAGATAGGTACATGACAAAATTTCACACGCCAAAACAATATAGTCATTAGGTGTTACTCTTATGCAATTCAATGTTAACCATATTGTCAACCTTAAAAGTGTGCAAGGCTCAATAGACCCTGTCTGTTTTTAAAAGTATCATCTGTATCGATGGGTGCTCACCACAGATTTTTTTACCAGGGTTTCCTTGCATCGTAATTCAAGTGATTCGAGAGAATGTGGCTAACTTCATTTCATCTTAAGCTGAAAGATTGTTAGAAGATATTTGTGCTGTGTGAGCCGGCCAAGGAGGATATATTAGAGAGCCCCAGTGGTAAACCACAATCACTGTCACAGCTACAATTTGTATAGGTCCCAAAAATCCACTGTAAAAGTGGCTTTTGTTCAGGCTTAATTATTTTGGTCCACACTGGGCAGAGATGGCAGTAGTGCAGAGCGCCAGGACACTCTTTGGAGTAACAGTACGCAACATAAGGGAACGTTCATTCATTCAATCATTCCTATCACTGAGTCAAAACGGAAGTCAGAAATAATGCAAGGCTTTTAAGTGCTAAATATTATTTTGCCTTTTCTTCGCTTCCAACACCATGGTAAAAAATACTTTTCGGGCTTTTCTGGGTCTATGTTAGAAATGGGGCCTCTAGTTGGCAGAGGTATACACCCTTGTCCAAATGGGGATCACAATCCTAGTCAGGATAAGTTACACACAATCCAAATTATCCTGTGCCCACCCTCTGGTAGCTTGGCACTGAGCAGTGAGGCTTAACTTAGAAGGTAATATGTAAAGTACTTGTGCAATAAATCATGCAATATCCGAGTGAGAACACTACAAAAAGACACCACATAGGTTTAGAAAAATATAAGACATTTATCTGATTAAATGCAGGTCAAAACGATCAGATTTGATAAGTACACGTTGAAATATCACTTTTGACATGATACAAAGAGTCTTTGATTCTTAAAAGCAATAATGGTCTCTTGCAAGCAGAAAGTACCTGGTTTGTGTCAAAATTACACACACAAGACCGCAGAGGATGAGATGCGTGGAAAATGAAAGGTGTGCGTCGGATTTCTGGGCGCACACAGACGATGTGTCGATTCCTCTCCAAGTGGCAAGGGCTTTGCGTTGAATTCTGGTGTGCAGGCTTAACTCCTCTTTGCAATGTGTGGAAATCCTGGGCATGCTGGACAAAGTCACAGGTGATGCATTGATCCGGTGGGCGATGCGGGAAAGTTTCTGTCGCATGGCTGGTGCTGTGTTGATTCTTATTGCAGGAAGTCGGGCTGCGTCATTCCGGCTCAGCAATGCGTCGGTCTGGCGGGTTGTACGTAGAAGTTCTGGTTACAACGCTGGTGCTGCGTCGATCTCCACTCGGGGAGCCGGTCTGCGACATTCCGGTTCGGTGATGCAGTGATTTTCTCACCGCTGGGCAGGCAGTGCGTCGATTCCGGCAGGCTGTGCATCAGTGTTCACCACACAAGGGGCTTCTTTGCAGAGATAAAGTATTTTTGGCCCTGAGACTTCAGGAAACAGGAGGCAAGCTCAATCCAAGCCCTTGGAGAGCACTTCTCAGCAGAGCCAGAGGTCAGCAAGACAGGAGGGCAACAGCAAGGCAGCAATCCTTTGCAGCAAAGCAGTCCAGGTGAGTACTTTGGGCAGCCAGGCAGCTTCTCTTGGCAGGTTGCAGGTTCTGGTGCAGAATGTCTTCCCAAGAAGCGTCTGAGTTGGTAGGGTCAGGGATCCAGTTTATATACCCAAATGTGCCTTTGAAGTGGGGGACACTTCAAAAAGTGGCTTTGAAGTGCACAAGTTCCCATTTCAGTACAATCCTGTCTGCCAGGGTCCCAGTAGGGTAGTTTGGCAGTCCATTGTGTGAGGGCAGGCCACTGTCCTTTGAAAAGTAAGTGACAGGCCCTCCACCCTTCCAGCCCAGGAAGACCAATTAAGTATGCAGATGTGTGCAGGTGTGACTGAGCATCCTGTGTTTGTGGTTGTCTGGGTGAAATGCCCAAGGGAGCTGTCAACCAGCCAAGCCCTGACGTGGATTGGAGACAGGCTCTACGGCACAGAAGGATTTTAAGTGCAGAGAAATGCTCACTTTCTAAAAGTGGCACTTCTAAAATAGTAACAGAAAATCCAACCTCATCAGTCAGCAGGATTTTGTATTACCATTCTGGCCTCATAGTTTATGAGGGTAGCCCTAATGTTAGCCTATGAAGGGAGCAGGCCTCACAACAGTGGAAAATGAATTTAGGAGTTTTTCACTACCAGGACATAAAAAAAACACAGATATATGTCCTGCCTTTTATCTACACAGTATCCTACCCTCTGGGGTACCTAGGACCTTAGGGGTGACTTATATGTAGAGTTTAAGGGTCGTTTAAGGCTTGGCAAGTACGTTTAACTGCCAAGTCAAGGTGGCAGTGAAACTGCACACACAGGCCTTGCAATGACAGGCATGAGGCATGGTTAAGGGCTACTTAGGTGGGTGGCACAATCAGTGCAGCAGGCCCACTAGTAGCATTTAATTTACAGGCCCTGGGCATGTGTAGTGCACTTTACTAGGGGCTGATAAGTAAATTAAATATGCCATTTGGGTATGAGCCAAGGTCACCATGTTTTAAGTGAGAGAGCATATGCATTTTAGCGCTGGATAGCAGTGGTAAAGTGTGCAAAGTTCTAAAACCAGCAAAAACAGTGTCAAAAAGGAGGGAGGCAGGAAAAAAGTTAGGGGTGACCACCATAAGGCTATCAGGTCTAAAAAAAATCATAGTATTCTTTAAACATAATTAAACATATTTCATGTAAAAAATAAATAAAAATTATTTTTTGTCAAATAATTTCTGTATTCAAATATTTGTTTTATAAAAGATCAAACATTTAATGAATTTTTTAAAGTAAGTATATTTTTCACTTTCAAAATATATGGGGATCACCACATATAAAAAATAGGAGAGGTGTGACTAGCATATTGTAGTACATGAGTAGTACTACTTTTCCTCCTAAAATTAACTTTGTGAATAGTCCCCAAAGTATAGAAAAAGGAGAAAAAAACTATTTTCAATGGCATGCTACAGGTCAATGCCCCCAGGTTAAAGAAAACGTCATTGAGAATTTACTTTTATAGCAAAGTACTTTTATTTAATTCACCCAGTTTTAAAATCTATCTGCAAATTTCATAGTGTTGTTACTTCAACCAATACAGTCAGAATGTGTTTTATTATTTTAGGGTCAGTTTCTATCTACAATTCCATTTCCAAATATTTCCTTCTTCTGGGATAACTGTTTATGAATATTATTACAAGTAGAGAAGAAAACATTGCAAAAGGGTAGAACATACCTATGCAGTTGGAAATGTCAAATGCCACAGTCTTCATCACTTATCACAACAATGTGTTGAAAATACCAAATCATTATTAAAAGAACTGCACCCCATCTCACAATTTATGTAACCTTTTGATCTTTCACAGATCAGGCTCACTCTCATTCATATTGTAAGCGCTAGTTTCTGCTCAGTCATAGTACTGAATATCATCGCCATTGTCACTTGGCACCTACTCGTATTGGGTCTTGAACACCCTTATTCCAAAAGCAGGTCCTAACTTCCTTCCACTGCGACGTTACACTTCCTTCCACCACAATGCTACCATTAAACGGGTCAGGGCGACTTATATATGCATTTTTAAATACACAGACCCCAAAAAGCTGCCAATATTTCTAGACATAGCAAACTCATTTTATGAAATTGCTGTATCCGTACATCTTACCCACTGCTGCCAATATTTGTAGTGAAGAATAAAGCTCTCTTTGCTTTTAAAGTTCACAAAACACATAATTCATGTTTCATGTTCAAGTTCCAGATACTAGATTCATTAGATTTATTCCACCTATTTAGTCCTCTTCTATAAATATTTTTACCAAGCCTTCAAGAAATCCATTTTGAAAATCTTCTTCCATGACACTAGCAATTAACATTCTATCTTGCAGTCTGGTATTTCCTGTATGTAGCAATTGTGAGTGTTTGAAGTTCATCTTGCCATTGAGTATGTCTGACAATCATCTTTTTTAATGCTCTTTATAGGAAGCATATTAAGTATTTGATGGAAATGATAATCTTTTGTGTGGCACTCCCCTACATTTTTGTCTTCTTTTGCTGAACACATGTTTATGCCAATAGGACGCTACACATTTTACTCCTGCTAGCCAGTGGTACAGTGATGGTGCTCTCTTCTCTAAACATGTTAGATTTGGCATAGACCAACCTTCAATTTATGTGTAAATCCCTAGTAACGGGTACCACATGTACCCAAGACCTGTAAATTGAATGCTGCTAGTGTGCTGTAGCACTCGTTGTTCCACTCACTGAAGTAGCGTTGAAAAACCTGTCTCCAACTTTTCCCCTGCAGGCTGTGTGTGTAGTTTTAAACAACCATTTCAACCTGACAAAACAAACCTTTTGTTGGGCCTAAACCTTCTTTTTGTTAATACTTATACGTAACCCCGAAGGAAGGCTCTGAATGCCTACTGTGCAGGTTGCATGGTATTGAAAAAGTAAGACATGTACATTTAATGTTTTACATGTCCTGTCAGTGAAAACCCTACAAAGTTGTTTGCCACTGTGGAAAGGCTGGCTCTTCATAGGAAAACACTGATTACACTATAAAAACTTACAGTGCTTAATTTCAGTTTGGAAGCAGAGAGGAAAAAAGTGTAAAGACTAATTTTAATAGTAAATTAAAATCCCACTTAATGGTCAAGTCTGATTTTAAATTGATATTTAGAAAATTACACTTTCAGAAAGTTGGCATTTTTCTGCCTAAAACTAAAAGGCTTTCCTGCCAGTGTCCAGCTGTCACCTACCTCTGATGCCCCCCCATGTGGTGTGATGTGTATTACTCCCAGACAGTAGACAAAGGGCCCTGAGTGTGGGGAACAGACTCCTTCCATGTAAGGATTGCCTGTGGGCTGTGTACAGCCCCTTCCTGAGATTCAAATGATGCCTACCTTGTCACTAGCAGATGAATCTCATGCCTAGGCTGACAACAAACCCAGTGGGAGAGGAATAATTGACCAGAGCTGGTTTAGGAAGTAGTCAAAGCTTCCCCTCCACTCCACAATGGCACCCAGCATAGAAGTGGATAACACAGACCTTCTTCAGAAAACTCCTGGATCTCCTAAAGAATCACAAGAAGGACTGCCCTGCTGATTGAAGAACTTGATGGAAGACTAGACCTGCTTGCCTTCAACCCAGGCCCTTGGAAATGACTCCAAGTGTCAGCTGGCTGACCACCTGTTTGTGCGACAGAGACAAAACAAGATACCAGATGAGTCTCTCCCTTCAACTGCCCAGTTGACCAACTCCAATTGGACCTGCCCTGGTCCCTGTCAGTGGCTTCCTCACAAGGGGGTCCTGACCTCCAAGTGTGTTACGCTATTTTCCAAAAGTTCCTGAACTGCAAAAATAGGGACTTAGAAACTTTTTGCCATCTTTTTGCTTGGAGAACCGAAGGGCACTGGGATTGCCGTCAAACCCCACAGCCATCATCTTCAAACTGCAGGTAGGCCTCAGCTTCCAGAAACGTTTCTAAGTCCAAACACAGAGGGCTTCACCGAGGTGTACACTGAGTCACAGTGATCAGTGTCAAGACCTTCCTGTGCAGGGACTTCAGATTTTTCCTGCGTGGAGACTTTTCATCTTTGTTGACGACCACACAAGTACCACAGTCTTCAGCAACCTGCCTTCATTGACCCAGCTTCAGATCCAACTTACATCTTGCCCCACCAACCATTTGTCAATAACCACCTTTCTTCCATAAAAGTTTCTAAGTCAGAAGGTTAACTTTCCACCTGGATGAACCTATTGCCCGTATGTGACCTGCGCTCCATTGCAGTTGACCTTAACATGTAACTGCGACCTGATCCAGCACAACCAGATAACCATGGTTAACGATTCATATTTTCTGGCACTATTTTTAATGTAGTCTTTAAAAATTATGAGCAAGAAGTATGAGCTTCTTGCAACTTTTGTGTCCCTCTAGCTTAACAGAAGGTCAGCCAACTGACCCTTGATACCCTTTTATCAGTCCTGGGTACACACCAGAGCAGGTTCAGCACTGGGGTCTTTCTCCAGAGGTTCAACAGCAGGTGCAGTCCTTCTTCTGCCTTCCACAAGTTCAGGTGTATTCTGATGTCTGTACTGCAGTTCATTGTTTTGCCCACTGTCTACAGGATATCTGTGTTCTTTACATGATGTGTGACATAGTATTATTATTATTTGTCTCTCTCTTTAGATTCTGGGTAGAATTGGAAGGCTGTCAGGGAAGAGCAGGGAATTAAAGTAAGATTATTAAGTGTCCATTGCTGATGCCCCAGCTGCAGACTTCAGAGAGTAGCAAAGTACCCACGTTCTAGCATGCCTCCATTAACATAGCACAACAACATGTGTTCCTCATAGTGCATAATGTCTTATTCATTAATGAGAGGTAATTTATTTTGCTTTTTACACACAAAGTGTCTGTTTAGTTTTTTTGTACTAGGAAATCCTTTAAAAGAAAAAAACACAGTCTTAATTTGTCTTCAATCCTTGCAGACAGGTAGTGCTTTTATGTCAAGCATGTGTGGGGAAAACGTGAGTCTGTGACTAATCACATCAAAAATTCCAATGGCTCCAGGGGACCAGCAATTTTCCTGCTACTGTGCCACTATACAAACAAGTGTTTCCACAGAGCATTGTTTACAATTTGTCTTTTATAGTTTTTTTCTTGATATAGCTACTGCTGATGGTCTACCATCTCGGCAGGAGAAAGCAACCTGGCTACAGCAGCACTGGATGGTGTCCAGCCAGACTGAATATCATTGGGTGGAGGATCTGGAGGAGGAGGAGGACGAATTTATGCCTGAAATAGTTTGTTTCAGGTTTCACTTTGCATTGCTGCCTTTTAGCGCAGCCTGTTTTTTAAATTTGTTTATCAAAGTGTATACGAGTATGTTATACCCTTGTCCTACTACCCTCTAGAACTATATTGACCATTGGGGGGTTATGCTGCCATTGCCTATGCCTATATTGCCAACTAGATAAACAACATCCTAATCTTCAATAGATGCTAGTTACAAACTAAACTAGTTGACTTCACTTCTTAGTTCTCTTTCCTGAATAGATGATGTGATGGCTTCTACCTCTCTCAATCTTCCAAAATCTTACTCTAGGGTTTCCTAAGGTGCCTTCTTCATGGTGGTGGTGGTAGTAGTAGCAGGCTAGCATTCTAACACGAAAGGCATCACAAGCAAGGTCCCACTTCCACCTAGGTGAACTCCAACTGTACAATTAATGAGAAGGATTATCCATCACAGGAAACTGGATTTAAAGATAAACACAGAGTTAGTGGATTATTTATTTAAATCATAACTTTACAAAGACTGAGACCAGCCTACCACCATGACACAAAGTCTTGATAATATAACAAAAACTAATTTATGTGCAATAGGGAACTAGCATTTAATTAAATGTATGTAATCTTCCAGTCAGGAGAAGTGGACTCAGGTGTGGGCAAGGTTAAGTGTTTACACAACACAAGGCCTGAATAACAATATTGAAAAATGATGCTATATATTCAAATTCTGGATCCCTTATATGTGTGAGTGGGTATGTGGGCTATTGCTAAGGCACTTGAAGATTCTGCAGTGAGTTGGTGTTGCTTTCACCACATCCAGTCCACCACGTGTCTTTTCCATTTATGGTGTAAATTAAGTCACACCTCAATAAATCACAAAGCCTGGGGGGAGAGGGTTAGGGGTTTGATAATTGGATAGGAAAGGGTAGTTAGGAAAAGGTGTGACAGAGATAAACACTACACACAACAATAACCATCAGGGCAATGAGCAGCACATCATCAGATCTGTTGTGGAAGGAAATGAAGGAATGACACAGTTCAATTAAATGCATTGCAAGTAATCCTTCAGCCCCAGAAATCCATGTTATTATAAATCTAAATGTTCTGTCATCTAGGTTTAAAAAATAAAAATTATGGAGGAGTGATTGAACTCACACAGTTCTAAACTTATGATTGTTACAAGTGAAATGATACCTTATATAAATACCAAATTGGGTGGTGTATCAGCATTCTTCTTGAAATGTCTGGATTGCACTTCTTGGAGGCCTTGCTGAACTGGTCACGTATGGTAAGCAGGAGAGTTGCGGAGCTTTAGCCTTTTGTGCAGGAGAAGAGGAGGCCTGTGGATTGTAAAAGAGTAACAATATTGTAGAGTCAAGGAGAAGGACAGAAGGTAAGGTTTATGAGAATTGGACCAAGAGACAGAGCAAGGACATAGGCTACTGCAATCAATCATGTTGACTCATGTGTGATTAAGTGAGAAGTGAGAGTAATTTAAAATCAATCCTAGCCAAGTAGCTGTATGTACATGGCTGAGCAATCTCTCAACTGTCGTACTTTTTAGCCAAATGCGTTGTCACGGGGTCCTTTCCTCAGGATCTGCATGTTGCTGAACAAAAGGTCCACCTCCCGGCGTCACCAACTCAGAAAGCTATTATAGCACAGAGTTATGGTGAAGACAGTCGGGGGAAGAGAATTTAGGGAAGGGAACAGCAGGGAGAGAGATCTGAAAAGGAAAGGTTAGAACAATATGCATTTACTCATTCATAGAAAAACGTAAATCGTTTATAGACTCTTGACTAAATGTGTGTCCGAGACATCAGGTGGAGACTTCTTCTAAAATGGGGGCGAAGCCCCTTGTGAAAACATGACCTCAGATTCAAGAGATGGCAAGAACATTGAACTATGATTTTACACAGAATATCAATCCTGTAAAATGTATGTATTCACATCATAAACCTTTGATCATGGCTTAGAAAATCTCAAAGACTTAAATGTTTTTTCATATCTTAAGTTATTCAAAGATCAATGAAAACTTTGATTAGTTTTATCTCTAAAATACTTTCACATTCATAATAATAACTGACAAAAATGTTTTACTAATCAAAACCTAAAGCGCCTTACTTAATAACACCAGGATGCGCTTTTTATCTGGGAACTGAAACACCTTGAATTACTTGTGCACATAACGCATTTTCTCTGTGAACTGAAACGCTTTGAATTACTGAGTCAAAAGAGCGTTTTACATCTGTGAACAGAAAGCACCATGAATTACATGTGCACTAAGCGCGTTATCTCTGTGAACTGAAACGCTTTGAATCACTGAGCCAAAAAAGCGCTTACACCTGTGAACGGAAGCACCATGAATTACATGTGCACTAAGCGCGTTATCTCTGTGAACTGAATCGCTTTGAATCACTGGGCCAAAAGAGCGCTATACATCTGTGAACGGAAACACCATGAATTACAGGTGCACTAAGTGCGTTATCTCTGTGATCTGAATCGCTTTGAATCACTGAGCCAAAAGAGCGCTTTACATCTGTGAACGGAAACACCATGAATTACATGTGTACTAAGCACGTTATCTCTGTGAACTGAATCGCTTTGAATCACTGAGCCAAAAGAGCGCTTTACATCTGTGAATGGAAACATCATGAATTACATGTACACTAAGGGGGTCATTCTGACCCCGGCCGGCGGCGGAAGCCGCCGGCCTGGCTGGGACCGCCAGAATACCGCTGCGCGGTCAAAAGACCGCCGCGGGTATTCTGGGTTTCCCGCTGGGCTGGCGGGCGACCGCCAGAAGGCCGCCCGCCAGCCCAGTGGGAAACACCCTTCCATGAGGATGCCGGCTCCGAATGGAGCCGACGGAGTGGAAGGGGTGCGACGGGTGCAGTTGCACCCGTCGCGATTTTCAGTGTCTGCATGGCAGACACTGAAAATATTGGTGGGGCCCTGTTACGGGGGCCCCTGCAGTGCCCATGCCATTGGCATGGGCACTGCAGGGGCCCCCAGGGGCCCCACGACACCCCATACCGCCATCCTCTGCCTGGCGGCCAAAACCGCCAGGAACAGGATGGCGGTATGGGGGTCGGAATCCCCATGGCAGCGCAGCAAGCTGCGCCGCCATGGAGGATTCCCCAGGGCAGTGGAAAACCGGCGGTACACTGCCGGTTTTCCGTTTCTGACCGCGGCTGTACCGCCGCGGTCAGAATGCCCAAGGGAGCACCGCCAGCCTGTTGGCGGTGCTCCCGCGGTCATTGGCCCTGGCGGATTTTACCGCCAGGGTCAGAATGACCCCCTAAGTGTGTTATCTCTGTGAACTGAAATGCTTTGGATTCACTGAGCCAAAAGAGCGCTTTACATCTATGAATGGAAAAACCATGAATCACGTGCGCACACAGCGCATTACCTCTTAGAAGTATTAACTTCCTCCAATCTTGGATTCAGCAAGGCCTTACCGCTACGAGTACGACCTACTCGTTTTTTGGATGCACCATGGACTCTGGTTAGACGATACTCTGCCATTCAGAAACTCTGGACTTTTCCAGAGAAACCTCCACGAGGTCTGGCTGCATCGAAGTCTTCAAAATAGTGAGCAACGTGCTTGGGTGTGGCTGGGCTTTATAGGCCTGCCACACCCCAAGATGGCCGCTGCCTCTAAAAACATGGGTAATGTAGTCCTTTCATAGGATAACACTGATAAGTGCATCTTGACCACCAATGCCCTGAACCTGCAGCTACGTCAGCTTTACAACAGGGCAGATGACGCTGATGGCCATTGTTGGAAAAAGCGGGGATGATCAGTGGTGCTCATAAAGCACCGCAAAGTTGGGCAGCGGAATTGTAGGCGAGACCTGGACCGCGTGTGGCCTTATTCTTGACATGCGTCCATCATGTGATAAAAGAGGAGTTTGACATTTTTTTGAGTTAGTACACTACTCAGCATTTCTCAAATCAACGCACCTCTCTCCAATCCACTGGGCTAACTGGGCCTCTTTGAGTCATCATCATGTTGGTTAGGTTTTCCTTTGAAGTAGATAACTTTCTTCTCCTGGCTGTTGAGGTAGTCCCATCCTAAATCCTGACTAGAGTAATGAATCAGTTAGGTTTTGACCTAAATGAGATTGAGAGATAGACCAGTACTGTACTGCTGTTGATGAACAAGAATAATGAAAATATTTCAGCATTTTTGCAGGTTTGTGTTGGTTAACTAAACTGACTGTTCTGGTCTCTGAAGAACCAGGAAAAATTACCAAACACGTAAATCTAGGTAAGCATGAGAGGGTCAATCATCTTCAGGCAAAATCACCCATCAGCCCCCAAACATTGTAAATCTTTAAAATCAAGTTTACAAATTAGTTGAACATCCTCCTTTACTGTCTGCCACCACATGAATCATCAATCATCACTCACAATAACTCAATAATATATTACTCATTTTTGCAATAGTTACCTGTTACAATTCAAGCACAGTTGTACATAATTGTATCTACTATTTTGCTGGAACCAGCACACTGGCAGTTTGGCAGACTTATAAATCAAATGATATTTACTGGGGCAGCGGTGCTAGAGAATGAAAAAAAAAGGATAGGCATGGGACGGAGGCAGACATTAACTCCAAAGTCCTTGAAGGGAATGGGGATGCTTCTTCACTGCAAACTCGTCCAAATGAAATCCGATCATACATGTGTCTAAAATGGTGGGGATGCATAAGTCAGGCACAAACCAAATATATATTGGTCCTCCAGCTATATCAATATTTTTGCCAAAGCAGTTTGACGGTAGTCTAAAAGTTTTATGGTTGCCTACTCAATTAGGGAAGTAGAGTTCATCCTCAAACTCAGGAGGTTCACCCAGTAATTGGTCAGCTAACATACTTGAGTCTGATTAATCACCCTCACTGTTCTCCTCCTCCTGTAGTGTTTCAGGAACAGTGTAATTGTGTAGCATGAATTGTTAGTTCATGTTATTCATAGTCAGTCTCTCCATGTTTTGTGGTGAGAGATGGGTCCTTCTGACTTTGGTAACTGCCTCAGTTGCACAGTATACATGCTCAGCAGACACACTGGCTACCAGACAATCCATCATTCTACTTTTTTGCAAGCCTGCTGAGCTCTAGCCATTGGTGAATCTTCCTATACCAATAGACCAATAGGTTTTGATTCAGGTAGACCTATTTTGGGTCATCCAGATAGTGCTGGAACATCCTCTGAATGGTCATTGGTGCTTCCACTTGCTCAACCTCTTTTGTCTTTGCCTCTGCACTTGACTTAAGCCCTGCCACTTGAAACCAAGACATTGCAGAAGTTGAATCTGATTCTTCTGTTGCTGTTGTTGCTGGTGTTCCTGTGGCTGGTGTTGGATACTATGAGACAACAGCACTGCCCTCTCTGGAGGTTGAAGTGTGCATGCTAGAACTTTTACTCAGGAATCTAACTTTCAGCTGTTCCTCTTCCACGACGCTTGTTTCATCAATAATCGACGTCATGTATAGTGGAACATCCCCTTCTAAAAAGAGAATGAAAATGCTCAGTATTTTTTGTACTGCATTGTGGCACAGATGTACTCTTTGGATGACATGAGGTCTCTTTGCAGTGTTGGATTAACAGCCAAGCAAAGAATGTAGCTCTCAACCAACTCATGTACTTCTCCGTTCACAATGGCGAATCTTTATGACACCTTTTTAACTGGTCCTGTAGCAGATGCAACAACTGTATAGCTTGGCTCATCATACTGTCCTCCTTTCTGACTTCCTGTGTGAAAACCTCAAAAGGAAGTAGCATCTGTGTCAGACATTTGACTAGGCACCATCTGTCCACCTCCATGGTCATGCTTTTCCCAATTGCATCCCATCCTCTTTGAATGACATAGTCATTAATCAGTTTGTACTGCTCAAACAGGTGTTGAAACATGTAATAGGTCAATTTACAACCTGCTGGTACTTCCAGTATGAGGGCTTTAACTGGTACTTAGCATGCTGAATGACCCTCAACTGCTTCCATTTTTTAAAAGAATGGCTCAAATGAGTGCAGATTTTTCTGCAGGTGGTCAGTAGGTCGCTGACTATCTTCTTTTTGAGAAAGACATTCACAATCAGGTTGATTCAATGCACCAAACACGGGCACCTAAATTAGCCATCATCTGCCATGGCCCGTCATGGCCTTAACTTTATTACTTCTATTGTCCATGGCAACAAATCCAATTCTGAGACCTTTAGGTTGCAGTCTTTCAAACACCTCACTGTTAAAGTCTTCCAACATGGCTACTGTTGCATGCTGCCAAAAGCCCTTAAATGTTTCTTCAACGCTGAGACATGCAGATAGCTGTTGCCAAACCCCCACAAAAGAGATCCATTTGTGCATTGATACAAATGTAATCAATTGCTTGGCAACTGGTCCTCTTGTCTATCGTCAGATGGATAATGTGAACAGCACTCTCCTGCAAAGCTTGTCCAACCAATTGCAGCACATCGTTCTGGAACGCTGGAACAGCAACTTTGGCAAAATAGGTCTGGCTGGGAAATTCTTCATTTTGGACAGATGGCCACCACAAATTTTAGAAATTCCACTCCTTCCACAAAGTTAAAAGGGAGGAGGGCCAGAGCTAACATTTTAGCCACCTTCCCGTTGCCGTTGGGTAGTTGCATTCATATCCCTCCTGGATAAATATGCCCATAATAATAGCCTGGATTTTTTTCTTTTCTGGTGCCACTCAGAATTAGGAGGTGGCAGACTCAATGTGCGTCTTGGAGCAAATCTTGATCAGTGATATTGGAATTTGCCACTTTTTACTTGTGGATAATGACTTCTCCACGGTTCTTACAGACTGATGAATAAGGTTCCTTTTACGTTCTGAGGAGGCCCTTAATTATTCGGGCCAAAATGAGTCAACACCCTTTTGGAGGAGTTGAATTATATTTATAACAAAATCAAAGGACTGAATGATGGTCGTTATGAAACCCATACTCTAAGGGTGCGATTCCCCATTCTTCTGCTACTATCCTACAACTACCTACCCATAATTGGACTGGCAACACTATTGTAAGGCATAGCCACTTTAAAGGTTGTTGGAAAGGAATCAAATGCTGGGAAAAGTTGCTATGTTTTTCGAAGTCTTTTTAACTGTATAAACCACTCTGGATTAAGGTTTTTCCCGGGGTTTGTGTGCATATCTTAAACCTCACTCTTTAGATTAAGAATAATAAAATAAAATAATTGTACACAACCATTTGTATTCGTTTTCCAGTGAAAGGTTTCACTGTGATAATATTGTTTTTGTAATTCGTCCCTGGCAGATCCTATTTTGTTTTGCTTTTCATTGCATTCTGTCTGGCAAAACTCTGAGGGTGATGGCTCTTATGCATCTAAAAGGAAACACGCAAGAAAAATGCTTTGTGAAACAAAACATGTTTGCAGTTTGAATTATTCATAGTACAGACAATATAATTTAGTGTGGTTAGTATATCCATTCCAAAGACAAACCACACCACCATAACGCAGTATTTTATTTTCAATCAGGACAACAACATACATATGTAACTGTTTGTTTTAGGTATATATAAGGGTAAACACCAGTGGCAGTCAGGGGGCCCAGGGGAAAATGGAATAATCCTTAAAAAGTGCTCGTGTGTGACTGTGTGTGGCTCTGCACCTATGGCAGGCAGGTGGGGATGGAGGGAAAACGTAAAAAAAAAAATTAAAAAAAAAAATTAAAAAGAAAAAAGTAAAAGATTTTTTTAAATGAAAAAACAAATACAAAATAAAATCATTTAAAAAGGTAAAAAATAAATAAATAAAAACAGAAACAAAAAATGTAATATAAAATAATTGCTGGTGTACTATGGGGACTATGAGAATTGGGAGACAAGGAGGTGTAGGAGAAAAAATGAAAAAATGCATATAATATTAAACACTGTTCATACATATAGTAGAATGATCCTCAAGCATATTAAACTGATATCACAGAAAAGTAAAAACAAAATGAACAAAAATTAAAAGGCATATCTTTCTGCTATCAATCGCCCTGACAATGGCTGTGAAAACTGGAAAAAAAATGATTTACACGCTGGCTGGCTGCACAAAATGGCTGCCGACTACATGATCAACCAACAAAAACAAGCAAGGAGTCTTGGCCACAACAAAAATACATTCAGGCCTGGGGCAAAAGCACACTGACTGCATACACATAATGCTCAACCGTGTCCAAGACACTGATAGGGCCAGTAAAATTAAGGCTCCCATATATAGGCACTGCGCATATTTTCAAGTACCAAGGGTGCACATCTTCAAGTACGAAGAGCAAATATCTTCAAATACAAAGAGCATAATTGACTCTGTATTATGGGCTGGGTGAACGTTCACCTGAAAAGGATCAAGAAAATTAGTTTCCTGATAGTGGCAACCTAATTCCTATGCCTCATGGACTTCTATAACTTTCCAAGGAAATGGCATTAGAGAGCTAGGGTGGTAATTTTTTGAAGACAGGATCTTCACCTTCTTTCTTTTGTAGCGCTATAACAATAACCTTTTTAAAAGAGTTGGGTACAATCCTCTGAGAAAGGGATTTATTTAAGAGGGACTGTAAAGGACTAGAAATTTCAGACCAAAAAAGTTTTAAAATACGGGGAGGGCAGTAATCTAAGGGGGAGTTAGAGTTCCCCTAAGTCATCAAAAGAGATAAGAATGGGAAAATAAGGATAGTAATATAATTCCTGTCTGAGGAGGACATTTGCATAACAAACTCAGTAGGAAAATCAGGAAAACTTTCTTCAATTTGTTCATCTATTTCAGTGGTTCCCAACCTTTTGACTTCTGTGGACCCCAACTTTATCTTTACTGGAACCCAGGGACCCCCACTGAATCATTATTGGAATCCAGGGACCCCCCACTGAGTCACTATTGAAAGCTGGAGACCTAATCTGATAATATTATTTAATTTTTTAAGCAGTCGTGGACCCCCTGAGGAGGCTTTGCGAACCCCCCCGGGTTTCCCGGACCACAGGTTGGGAACCACTGATCTATTTGTTTATCTATAAAGTAAGCATTCAGCAAGTCACAAAACTCTTGAGCAGGTACAGCTGCCTGGACAATTCTGTCAGATGCTGAAAGTTCCTTTACTGTTTTAATAGTATATTTTTGTCCGTTAGTAGCTGCCATGATCTTGTTGGTGAAAAAGGAGACGTTGGTTTGATTTATTAAAATTTTACATTCAGCAATTCTTTCTTTAGTGTCATTCTAGTTTCCACATTATAGTCTTTTTGCCATTGACATTGAAGTTGGCGTAACTTGAGATTAGTATTCTTTAGTTCTTGGGAAAACCAAGGAGTTCATCTAATCCGTGTCTCAGCTTTGGGCTTTGTTAGTTGGGCATGTTGATCACTGGCTGCTTTCAGCCAGTGACTGGAATTGTCAGCAGGTATGTTGACTTAGTGATTAACAAAGAGAGTAGAGTTAAGTAGTATGTTATTCATACAGTCTTTATTTAAGAAATGTCAATTCTGAAGATTAGTTGAGGTCTCCAAAAAAAAGTAACTGACCAACAGGGGGCATTTTATATAGTAGAATTGTTGGGGAAAATCAATCAAGTCGTTAGAAGGATGATAACTCAGTCCATAAGTCAGAGCCTGCTGATCATTTTTAAGTATTAATAAACTCACATCTGGTATAGTTTTGCACTGTAATAAAGATGATTTACATTTGTGATGGACAATCCGCAGTACCACACCCCCTCTCTTTCTGCCCTTCCTGTTTACTTGAAAAATGCTGCAGTTATTTGGTAAAGCTGCCAGTAAGACTGGGGTGGACCACTAAGTTTACCTTGTTTCCCACAGTAATAGGACATTGGGGCTCTATGTATTAATCAGATCAAATACCTCTACTCTATGCTTAGCTAATGATTGAGTGTTCAAGTAGACCACAAATAGATTGTCTGAGCTACTTGGCAAGGGAGCACCATTAAACATATGGTTTTACATGCTAGGGTATCATTAGCCGTCAGATTGCTACATGAATGAAAATTAATGTGGTAACTTACTGCATGAAGGACTCTTAATCCGGCTAAGGAGCACTGAGATAAAGTGACTGACCCCTGGTCCTGGCTGGGCACAGCATTGCTGGAATAAATATGGTGGGATGGTGGAGAAAGTTGCACGTAGAGGGTGCCTTCAAAATGGTGCCTCATTGTATGCTACTAGTAAAGAGGAAAACAATGTCTATTGTTACTACTTAGTAAACTAGCCCTCAGGACATCAATTGTGAAAATGTGAAAATAAAATGCTAATGAGCTAATGAGCAATCAATATTTAAATGCAGAGTTCAAAACCTAGATATTCAATTTCATTAATTAATCATATTCAATAATAATAAGCAGATGTACAAATTCAGCATTTAAATGTCGTCAGTTTTTCATTGATTACAAGAAAAGTAATGATCAAAGAAAATGTCATGGGTAATCAGCAGTTTCATAGGTAAACCCCACTTATAGTGCTGTGCTTCTGCACCACAACTTAAATAAATAGGGGCGAGGGTTGAGAAACAGGCAGCTAGAGAGTGCCTTCAAAATACCACATTGTAATATGCTACTACTAAAGAGGAAAGATGTATGTAATGTAAAGTGACATAAATATTGGTGAAAGCCCATTGCACCCTTTTTCCCACTCAAGTGATATGACTGTTACCAATCAGGGCACAAGTTGAAGGAGTCTGCCAAGAAACCACCCACAGGTGGGCACTCTACATGAATGGCCAGTGTGGCCTTGGGGTAGGTTACTCCTTGGAGGCTAGGGTAGAGTGTGGCCTAGATGCCCCTACCCTCACATTTCCAGACATTTATTATGGTGGCCCAGAGAGTAAGGAACCTCAAGAGCAAGAGGGGGAGTCCTCTTACCAGTCACACGGCTGGTAATGAGACCTGTCTAAGGCCCAAAACTGGAGCCTCCACCTGGCAGTGGATGGCCAGGGGCCTGGCTCTTCACAGTGGCAGCTGTCAGTTGCCTCTTTTGGCAGCTGTCCTTGTGGACAGAGGCTTCCCTTGGTTGGCGACAGAAGTGTGACTTGGGGGACACAATGGGCCACATGACCTTGTTGGCCATGATGGTACATTCTGCATATTGGGATGTATCTGTGAGCAAACTCGATTTAGGACCCTCGCAAATGAGGTTTGCAGATGAGGAGAAGTGTTCCCCATGGGCCATTACAGTGTCTCAGAAGGATCGTGACATAGGGGGACAGTCAGGTTCAGAGCAGCATAGAACATAAAAGTGCTGCAGCAGAAGAGGCAAATTTTTCATGATTTATTGTTTGAGCAGGAAAGCCCATCAAGGTATTAATTAGTCTACCCTAGCTTTTGACTGTGGGAATTCTGCTCTTTCTGCAGCATCAGCCAGAATTCCTTTGGCCATTTTCTGAACCCTATTTTTGCTGCCTATATGTGTGTGCTCCTCCTTTCCCCCTAACCTCCTTTAACCGTAAGTTTAATTGTGCTCCCTTGCTAAGTAGCTCAAACAATTTATTTGCGTTATATTCCTGATTGGCTTTTTTGACTTACCGATACACCCCAGTGTACCCAGCACTTGTAATTTAAATGTCACAAGTGGATTGCAGCACACATTCTACTATCCACTAAAGTGGCAATGTAAACATGATTGCAGGCCTGATGCCAGTAGCCTGGCCGTGCAAGTTTTGACTGCAAATTCATCCTACTGAACCATCCATTCTAACAAGCCTAAGTCTTCCTTTTAAATATTTATAAGTCACCCATATGGCGGCTACATTGCCCGTAAAGGCAGGATGCCCGATACATAAAAGTAGGATATGCTAAATTTGAATGTTAAACATGTGCTTACAGTGAAAATGCCCGCGTAGCTACTTTTACTGTAGCTGTTCGATTGGAAAACAATGGGATGCAATATTAAGTCCTAATCCTGTATCTCGGAAATGAGGCTAGTCATTTTTAAGAGCTGCTACAAATTAAATTGAGTGGTGAAGTCAGATTTGTTCTAACAATAATAAAGCAGTAACAGTTAAAAAGTTATTCATAATAAACAAAATTGATTCATAAAAAAGTTACATTTGCCCTTCCTGGGATCCTATTGAAGCTATGTCTGTGTTTTGTTCTCCGCCTTTGGCAAACCTGTTATTAGCATTTAAATATATGTGAATAAGGTTTGAACTTGCTCCCAGGTGCCAAACAATAGGCTGACCTGAATGAGCAGAAATTACCTCTTTGTACTTGACAAAATATGCAAGTGAGTATGGAAGGATCGTTTTTTGACATTAAAGTGTCAAGACCTGCCGAAATGTCACATTGTGCTTGACAGGTCTGCTGGGGCTGGTCATGTAATACTTGCTACACACTTTAAAGAAGCATCCCATGTCACAGACAAATGTTAGCTGACACTTGGGTAGGGCCCTTATGTTGTCTCCCAGAGAGTCAGGCTGTTTGACAGGTCTGCTGGGTTTACATATAACATTTGGGGCACACTTCAAAGGAGGAAAACAGAATACCAAAACAATTTATGTGAATTATCTGTCTGGTTGTTGAAAGCTCAGGTTTGTCTTGCCAGATTTCATTCTTTGAGGTTGCTGTAGGTACAGGGACTGCCTAATAAGGGATCTTAGTGTTAGATTTGGGAGGACACCTGGGTTAATATAGTACACCCTCCATACACACCTAGACCTCAGAGTCCATGTTTAGTGAGGCTTAAGACTTCAGGAATCTTCAAAATGTTTAAAGTGGGTAGGGTTAGCTCCATAGGTCTTTCCCCCTTGGTTAGCACATCCCCAGTGGTCATTCTCAGTTTGTACCAGACATAAATGAGGCATCTCCTACCACCCACTTCAGAACGTCTCTGGACCTGTGGAAGGTCTGTCCTCTACTGAACTTCCACAGGTCCAGAAGTGTCTAGAAGACTAGACCTGTGTTCCCTCTTGCAACCTGGACAAATAAGTGGGCTCCAAGTGTCAGGGTGACCTGGTTTTAATGCTAGAGTGACACAACATTCTACAAGAGGCCTTTACCAGCAAAAGCCCAATTGACCAGTGACAACAGTACCTGGATTGGATCCAAATTGGAGCTTACTGTGACCTCTGCCTAACACCCAGTTAGTTTCTAAGTACTCTCATGTTCTGCTCTATTGCAACCATTGACTATCTTTAGCAGTTTGTGCTTACATATATTTAAAAAACAAAGGTTAAAGTGGAGTTATCCATACATCTGCTAATAATTAAAAAAAAGTTTCAAAACCAAAAATAAATGAAATTCTACAGTTATAAATAAATGACCTAAATATAACTGCATCCCCATAGATTTTAGATGTCATCACTAACGTAATATTTGATGCCATAAGCAGTATATC